>NC_065920.1:12545058-13148787 GCF_024586455.1 Bactrocera neohumeralis
AAAATGTGTTCTAACTATCAATATTCCACAATTAATTTTAAGGGTCACGTCTTTATGATCACTCTATTGTCTCCTCTGTGAACCACACAGTGTTTCTGATGATGTCAGTACGAAAAGTTTTATCTGTGCAAACTCTGAAAAGTCGCCAAGAAACCCTCGACCGATATTTGCGATGTCTTTTCCTATACAAATCGTCAGGTTTGCTTAGAAGATGTTTTAGGCATATAAATACCCTGTTTTCTGCAATCTAATTGTAGCGTTGTGCCTGTTCTGGCTAGTTATCCCTACTATAACCTCGAACCGATTGCAGGTTTATCGTGAAATAAGATGTTAGACTCACTAAGAGGTTAATGCATTCTTTCACTAACTTTGTCGAAGCGCTAAGAGCCTTTAGTGATGTTAAAGCCGTCTAGCAATCTGTATATATAAATATACATATTCCTTGTTGTGAGTACATTCCCTGTCAGAACATGAAGGCTTCCTTTAATTGCTGTGATCTCCGCTTGGAAAACACTGCAGTGGTCTGGTGAACGGAAGGCGACTTTGGTAGTATCTGAAAAGACACCATCTCTCACTGGAATATCTAGTTTTGCACGCATCTGTATAGATGCTTATCCCTGCGCCCTTGTCCACCTTGGACCTTTCCCATCGTTCTCTATAGGGTTTCGAAAATCCGTCATATTGTTTAGAACTTACTAAGTATTATAGAATGGTCCCTGTTACTGGCGGATAATAGGTAGGATTCCCTCAGTCTAAGAGCTGACTTCGCTACCAGTTGCTTACAGAACAAGTCTGTTGGCAGCAAGTAATATAATTTTGAAGAATTTGAGAATAAATTCGACTGATTAGCAGCAATTGTCATGTATATTTGGTAGACTGAACTCATAAAATAATTAAATAAGACTTCTTAGGTAAAATTTTTATCATAAATTTTTTCTTATTTTGCAGTTAAAAATGAGTGAAGTCCGTAGCTTGATGTCCACTTTTGCCATTTTGGCTGTGCTACTGATCCTTCTCTGGCTGTTGTATGCCATCTTTTAAGCTGGAAATCAATCAAAACAAAAACAACAACAGCGATCACAGGTGTCTTACTTGCGATCGTACATAAAGTATAAAGGATATGGAGTGTCTAGTATTAGAAAAGGTAGGTTTATTTAAGGGTATTTTGAGTTTAAGCTAAAAATAACTATATACAGAAAATATATATATTTATACGTACATATACATATACAGATACACATTCACGATTCACTTCATTCATTCATTTCTTTGCATGAAAGGAAAATTTCAGTAATACTTAATTTTTTGTATCAAAAGAAACCCCAAGAGATCTTCACATTTCTTCTGCTATATCTCAAGTTTTCGGCAACACGCTGCTAATGCGATGGATAGCCAATTAAATATGCACAAATCAATTTGTCAATCTTTATAAACACTAATGGAATTGAAATTGATAATTGAGTTCTTATAAACAACCCAACGAAAAAATTCTAATTCAACGGGGAGTCGAAAACTATATTATTTTTCAAATATTTTGTGTTAAACAAATAAAGCAATAAAGCGAAAAATATATAAACGATTACCGCATTATGCTGTAAACAAATTATAATGGTGGGCATACGTCAAAATTATTCGTTAGGCGATGATATGTATGCATATAATTATATGGGGCGGCAAAAAGAATGAGAAAATCTCGAACCATATAAATAAATACCTCAAGAAAATGTATGTAAAAACATATTTATTTTTGTTTGTGTTTATGTTGGTTCTAGTTCCAGAGGTTTAGCTCCCACCAATGGATGCGAGTTTCGTAAAATTTTGGCATACATGAACACATAGATATTTTTGCAACAAAAATGTACGAGGGTTGCTGCTATTCTAAGTACTTATATTCGCTTGATACGGAAACTTTGCTTTTCCATTTTAGAAATGACAGCCAGCTGTCAACTGCCAGCTTTTCTTTAGCATAATGACAGTCATTTTGACAGTGTGGGCACGTATTTGACTAAATTTCTTAATTGGCAGTTTTTTCGTATATTTTTTAATGGGAGTTTTGTATTTTGAAATATTATTCCATCATATATTATTTATGTGGCATAAGCAGCCAGATCGGTGGATATATATATATCATTCTTTTGCAGTAACCAATGTCAGAATTTTTAATTTTGAACCTCAAACCATCTCATACGTCGATAATTAATTCGATAAACTTACAGAAAAATATTTTAGAGTTATCTAAGGAAATTGGAAATTATTTGGATGCATCTCTACATAATATAATATTTAGTTGTCTTAGTAAATTACCCAAAAAAATTACGTACAACCGTCTACATGATCCATTTCGAGGTTCCCTACTTTTTTAAAGAAAAACACAGAAACTTAAAATTGAATGAGGAAAGTTTATAATCATTCGAAAGAACATTCTTTGGCATTAATTTTTTAAAGATTATCTCTTTCGAATGTTGGACCCGGCTGCGCCTCAGATAGTCCAACCGTTGGGTCCAATTTTCGATGACTCGCTCGAGCATTTCGGCTGGTAACTGGAAAATATGCGTGATGTTTAACTAAAAGGTCTGAATCGAAGCGGGAGTGTCCGCATTGACTTTAGACTTTACATATATACAAAGAAAAAAGTCTAACGTTGTGATATCACACGATCTTGGTGGCCAATCGACCGGCACAAAATGTGAAATTATCTGCTCACTGAAGTGTTCTCTCAATAAATCCATTGATTGATCCGATATGTGGGAAGTAGCGCCGTCTTGTTGAAACCAAATGTCGCCGAGATCACGAGCTTTAATTTCAGGCATCAAATAGTCGGTTATCATGGCCGCCATTGACGATTACGTTCTCACGGACATCATTTTGAAGAAATATGGACCGATTGTTCCACCGGCCCACAAACCACACCAAACCTTGTTTTTTCTGGCTGAAATGGCAGCTCTTGAATCTCTTCAGGTTGCTTTTTGTCCCAAATGCGGGAATATAGCTGTAATTTGTATGCTTTCAGTTTAAGATCTCGATGTAAAATGCGCCAAGTTATTTCATACGTCAGTCCGAGTTGCTGCGAACGGTGCCGAATCCACACTCCACGGCCTTCGTGTACACACCCAGCTACGGCTGCTATATTTTCTTCACTACGTGCTGGACGTAGTCTATTCGGTCGAATCTTAGCCAATAAAGAATGCTGGGTCTCAAGATAGGTGATTATGTTGCGAATAGTACACTCAGAAGGCCGATTGTGTTGGTCCTTCCAACGGAGGGGAGGTCTTCCTCTTCCTCTGCTTCCCCCGGCGGGTACTGTGTCGAACGACATGACCTAGCCGGTAATAGGCAAGTCTAAAAGAAGATTATCTAAATCGGTTCATTATAACATGAGAAATCGTGGGTATCCTCTTGATAAAGACAGTTGAAAAATCTCTTAACGCCTTAAAATCTCAAAAATCCCTTACAGCAGCCTCCGTAAGCTTGTGTTGTACAAAATTTCGCTCGTTTATTTCCAATTTTGCTAAAGCATACAATTTCTTTGTTTATTTTCTTTTTTTTCACTGCCAGCGGATGAAACGAAATTGGCATTTTCCTTTTGAATGTGAAAATTTTATGTGCAACAACTTGTATGAAGATCTTTTGCGCCCACACAAAATCAAAACCGATCCGCCACAATTCCATGTCAATAATCGGCAAACGCCTGCTCGGTCATTACACATCCGCTGCTAACGGTATTTGGCTAAAGGCCGCCGGCAAGCCGTTCGTGCTCCAAGCGGCGTACACACGCACTTGGCCGCGACGAAAGCAGCGGATTTGTTGGAAAGCAACGAAAGCTCGCCAATGATCCCATGATTGTGGCCAAAATGTGTGTGTGTGTTTGTATGGGTTGGACATACATACATACATATAGATACATATTTAAATATTTTCGGCCAAATCCACACAGTTCGCCAGTTCGCAGGCTTTTACATACGAACATAAATTCATATATTTAATATTTCTATGTTTATAGCAAATGTACAAGTGTACATACATACATACATATATAGGTATGCGCTGTGCGCATATGTAATTCCTTTGGCTGCCGCCGGCACACTTTCAATTCAATACCGTTACGATTCCGTGCGGTGTGCTGCTAAGCGGCGCCGGTCATTGTGGAGAATTCTTGCAGATGCGATTGCCAGTTTTTCAGAGGCATTCGGTACGAACGGTGTGATCCGATCAATTAAGCTATTTACCGTTAGCGGTGCGTGATTGCTAAATACCCAAAAATATTTATATAAAAAATTAATATACGTACACATACATACATACAAACATACGCATCATCTCTAAGGACATAAAAATTTCGAATTAAAATTAAAATAGTGCTATTTTTTGTAAATTTTCTTTAATTTTTTAAGCATAAGCAAAAGTATTTAAATTTCCATCCAAAAACTCAGCTTTTGATCAAAAAATTTTATAATTTTTTATACTTATTTTTCGCACACATATCGTATAGCTTTAAAAATCAATCAACAACAAAAACCAACATAACAACAGCAAAAACATGAATGAAGCCAAGAGTCTGTTCACCACTTTCCTCATCCTGGTCTTCCTGTTGGGCCTGCTGTGGGCTTTCTATGAAGCCGTTTTCTAAAACACCAACGCGTTATTATTAACAACAACAATAATAGCAGCATCTAGACATGATTTTCATCTAATTAATATTTTTGTCGGCACCCGCACTTAAAATACACACACACATACATACATACAAGCATACATATCCTGTGTATGTTGGGTACGACATTTTCGTCAGTTTTTTTTTTATTTAACACCATCAAATTCATGGAAAATAGTTTGGAGCAATTAATTAACGGTATCATCGTGTAATCTGGCAACACCAAGAACACCATCTTACATAATAGAATTAATACGCGTAAAAGCAATTCCAAATAACATTAAAATTCGTAAAATAAGGACAAATGTCAACAAAGAAATGGCGTTCGTTTAGTCAGAAAATGAGGTGAGTCGAATTTAATTATTTAAAAAAAAAATTTATTTAACTTAAATTTTTTTATTTTTTATTTTTTTATTACTAGTATGAACTTATTGAATTCTTAAAAAAATTTTATAAATAAAAAAAATATTTAAAAATTAAATTAATTTTTTTTTAGTTTTTTATTTTATAACTTTTTTTAACTTATAAAATTCTTAAAAAAATTATATAAATTAAAGAAAATATATTTAAAAGTTAAATTAATTTTTTTTAGATTTTTATTTTATAACTTTTTTTAACTCATAAAATTCTTAAAAAAATTATTTAAATTAAAAAAAATATATTTAAAAATTAAATTAATTTTTTAATTTTTTTTTTATTTTATTACTAGTATTAACTATATTCTTAAAAAAAATTGTTGGCATATTTTGTAAAATTCCATCTCCATTTTGTATCAAAAGAATTAAATTGTTGGAAATGTACATGGAAGGTTAGGAAAGGTTTCAATACCCTAAGTTTATTTCGAAGTTACTATTTTTTTTTTGAAGTTAGATACCGATCCAATCGTAAACTCGCAAGACTGCATCCACTGTGACCATTCCCCTTGAGAACCGATGCCGTTAAACTCTTCGTAGAAATAACATACGTACAGATTACATACTAAAGCTAAAAGTCCAAATCTTTCTCTGCTCACGAGGTCAATGTTTTTAAACAACTTCCCTACTACAGTTTCGAAGTTTTGAACCATACATCAATGATCCCTAAGAAGTTTAAACAACTTTCCTATTACAGTTTCGGAGTTTTATGAGATTTTTTTAAACCTTCCAAGTTCCGAAGTTTTGAGCCATACATCCATGATCCATAAGAAGTCATCGTCTGAAATTATTTGATGCTCCACAAAGTCTTATTCCACTCATGGCATTTGGCATTCTGAAAAATTTTTTATCACCGACCCCAAATAGAATCAGAGAGTGTAACAAAAGCGGACTTATCTGTTAAAAATATTTCTCAGAAGTTGAGATGAAACTAACCACATATTCGAATAATCGAGTTTAAATGCTGATGCCAAGAATATAAGGTTGTCGTTGGACTATACGATGGATTTACGAAGATCCGAT
The DNA here is from genome assembly GCF_024586455.1 of Bactrocera neohumeralis. Lineage (NCBI taxonomy): Eukaryota > Metazoa > Arthropoda > Insecta > Diptera > Tephritidae > Bactrocera > Bactrocera neohumeralis. Next base: position 12,551,146 of record NC_065920.1, read on the forward strand.
TACACAGATCTTTCGAATGAGGATTCTTATGGGAAAGTTGAATAAACAATTCATACATGGTATGAAAGCAAGTTTAGCGGACCGTCGATACCAGTTAGGAACACTAAAACAAAAAAATTATAGAGGTATTGAGGGCCTATATTGTCAGCTAAGTAAGTAAGTACTAACCTCCGAGTTAGACATTTGGTGTGAATAAAGAGATTTCGGTTGCGCCAGTGCGTGACTTCATCTCGTGAGGGCTAGCAGCTGTAAGCAATTCACAAAGTTGTTTGTGATTATTTTGCTAAAAATAGCGAAATTATATCATTTCGATATGCACTCGAAATCAAAACGAAATTGAGACCTTTTTTTATTAATAATTCAAATATACGCAGGAAGTTTGCCAAGTTTTCAAAATTTTATTATTGATTTTTCAAAAAAAAAAAATTGTTTTGGATCTTTAATGAACTCATTTCATGATTTCGAATATATTTGTTTTTCAGTCGCTTCAAAAAATCATCAAATTTAATGAGGCGTTTTTTACTTTCGAAATATCCATGCAAACATTTTGTCTATGTACGCTTATGCGAATGTATGTATTTGCATAATTTGGAACCGTGCAAGCGTGCGGCGATTCGGAACACACCATTGCAGCGCAGCATTGGTTCCATCCGGCTGCCAAAATGCTTTCAACAGCATTTCGAAACGTTTTCGATACGAAATTTGTCAACTTTTTGAGTGATACGTGTGCAATAGCAGCTGATATATAGATATACATATATACATAAATACATAAAAATGTATATATTTTACTTTTCGTTATTTATTGCCGATATTTATTTGTATGTGTGTATATATAAATCATATTTTTAGTCACGTAGTAAAATGTCTTGCTCCGCTTAGATTGGTCTATTGTCGGCTTTTCACGTTTTCGTTGGAAATTTTCCTCCTAGAATGTTTGTTGCGCTTGAAGAATTTAGCATTTAGTGTATTTATTTTTTTATTTTATTTTTTTTATTTTCTTTTTTTTTTGAAGAAAAACATTGAAATTCATACACAAAGTTTGTTTTTCTTTAAAATTTTTACTTTTAATTTTTTTTCACTTTCGTTAATTTTAGTCGGCGTTTTTTCAGTGTTTTTTATTGTTAGCATGTTTGCTATAATAACCCATATGTCACTTGTTCGTATTTTTAGCGTTTCTTTATATTTAAAAAACCGACACTAAAATGTTGCGGAGAAGTCGTAAATTTCAGCAGAAAAACAAAGTATTTCGTGGCATAGATTAAAAGAAAATATTTTTTTTTTGTCTTTATATATTTAATTCCTAAGCTAAAAATACAGAAATTGGCAGCGTAATATATTTAAAAGTCTTCTCTACACTTCTGTATGCAATTTTTGTGCGCTTTTTGAAATAAAAGTTGAAAATTATACAAATCCAGCAGACGCCAAATGGTGACAAGTTAAGCCGCCGACACCGAATGGTAAACATTTCAAAGCTTTGTTGTTGCTAAAAGAAATTGAGCTCCAAAAACAGCTGTGCAAATTGAAAATCTCAACAATTGCCAGGCAAAACTGTAAATACAACAACAACAGCCAACTAACTGTCTTTTGCAAATAATGACTAAAGTGACGTCGGCAGGCTAGACGATGCTCTTACACTACAGAATTTGCAACTGACTTTAACTAAATACAGGAAAATTACAGCAGAGACATTAGCAAGCAAGCCACTGCTTTTGTATCTCAGAATTTCCAACTACAGTTACATACATATGTCAAATGTCATAAAATGCAGAAATATTGAGTAGTCGAAAAAGTCTTTTCGTATTTTGTCAATGTCGTTGCAGTCGTATATCTCCAGTTCTACCAATAACATTGTGTCATACCATATAGTGTTGGAAAGGTGAGGCTTTAAGCTTCATTTAACCAAAAAATTAAATTCAAGGAAGTTCAACTGTTGAGTTGTACAGCTGTTCAAAAATGAGTGAAAATACTTAATGAAGAAATTCGCTATTTTTTGATGGAATAATGTCTCTAGCGGAAAAATGGCAAAAAATGGTCAACCAAATGGTACACATTTGTTTACTTATTTATTAGTATAAATATAAATACGAAAATATTACAACAGAGCAGGTCTATAGGCTTATAAAAGCTGTAGTTTCTAATAAATAAATTCTGTTATGCTTTCTGAGCGAACTGTGAAGAAAATGACAGCAATAAATTTGCAAACAATTAACTGTCAGATTTTATATTTGTCATATATTTTGTAAACAACACCTACTAAAACGTTGGCAGACAAAGTGGCTCTTAAAATCAGTGATCTTCGTTTAATAGCAAGCTGCTAGGTTTTTATAGCCATTTTATGTACTCTTTTATGTACATTTTACTTTTCATATTTTACATGCAACATTGCTTGGCATTTAGTTTACAATTGTGTTGCAGAAAAATATTGTGAAACAAAATAGTTCAGGTAGTCAACTGGGCATCTGGTCCACTCGGGCGTAGTTGGAGACATAATTTGATGGTGGACAGACCAAAAGCTCCTACTTCTAGACAAAAGTGAGCTTAGTAACATTGTATGGGGTCATCGCAGGGCACTTACCCTTAAAATTCCATCTTCAGAAAATGGCAAAAGTATTCAGAATTTGGCGAAAAGCTGAGCACGCTCAGAGGATAATGAGACGCTAGTATTTTCAAATGTCTAGCCTTCAGCCGGATGAGACGGGACATATTCCACCGCTCTCAATGATCCAACGTGTGATAATTTCAGAGATACAGCCTAAGAACTTGGTCGATCGAGGCTAGCTGGACTCAGTGCCCCGTCTTTAAACGCGTTTTACTCGAAACAGTGTTTTTAAATCGGTTTGGCAAGATTTCTCGAGAACCGATCTTTATGAAATTTTGCACAGGTCAACTATTTGAAAAAAAATTCACGAAATGTTCACTAAAATTTTAATTTTTTTGTAAAAGTAGCTGCCAAAAATCCAATTTTCAGTTTTGTTTCCTTTGCCCAAGCTCTATGTTAAGGTTTCAACTAAATCACTAATTTTTCAGCTTAGACGATCCATTAAGAAGTTATTCTGCCGTCGCAGGCGTATCTTTTTCCGAGGGGTCACCGGAAATGGCGTCGCAATGGCCGAGTTTAAAATATTTTTTTCCAAAAATTTCAGAATATCTTTGTTAATAGTGTATGTTTGTAACAAATAAAATTCGAATAAAATATTTAATTTTTTATATGCGAAAAAAATTGTTGAAAAAAGGTTGTTTTTAGCCCGAGGAAACCCATGTAACCCTTTAAAACGCTTTGAGAATTACAAATATTTTAAAATTCACTTGAAGAACCATTTTCTTTTATCCAAATAAAAATCTATACTTTTTGATTTTTAACGCATTGAATCTAATTAAATGTCGATATGCCACGCACTCGACTACAAAAGCCCGTAATACTCGTTATATATAGTATATACAAACTTATGAACATACAAATATAAATACATCTATAATACATATTTTTGTGCCTGAACAAACCTACAAGTGTATACATTTCGAATGAATTCCATATGTTTTCCATTACAAGTGGCCTAATGGATTTTGGCAATAGCTTTATTTAGGTCATTAATTCCTACAAAATACAATTTGAAGCGCCAGCGATATAATGAAAAAAGTTTAATTGAAACAAAATTCGAAATTAGTTGTTAAATTAACAAAGCGCAGCAAAACATTCTTTGGCGCGCTGTCAAGGGAAAGAAATATTTCCAGCCAGTTTTGTAACACAGTGCTGATGCACACATATGTTTGGTATATGGTATATGCCATATGTACACATTAGCGCTGTAAAATTAATAGCAAATATGAAAATCATCATAATGCTAAAATGTATTCACAAGCAGCTTGGAATTTTCTAATTCCTCGAAGCATTTTTTTTTCAAACATTTTTCATTTTACCAATTTTATTTTATTTTACATTTGTTGTATTTATTATTGCAAAATACATTGCTGCAATTACAAAACAAATATAATAATTTTGAATTATTCGCTTCTAGATGACGTCAACGCTCGACAAATATGCGAATACCTACGAAGCAGCGGCCTGCTGTGTCGCCACCAAGCCAAAGGATTTTCGGTGAGTTTCCGTACGCAAATTGTTCATTAAGAAATTTTGAAATATTTTTGTAAAAATTATTTGCGAAATTACACACAAGTGTGAAGCCATTTTATACCAACCAACACACATACTATATATGCATGTATATACATTTTTAGTATTGTGTAAATGCATACTATATCAATTGTTATTATTGGCCACGCCATTAATTGTGTGCCTTTAGGCATTCGCAACTAATCAATTTTATCATTTATTTTGTTTATTTTCTGCAATTGTTTATAGTTTTCGTTGAACAACTTATCAAGCATTTTTCTAAATATTAAATATATTTTTACAGCGTATTAACACATTCAGAGCACGCTGGGATTAGTTGAAGGGCTCGCAGTTTGTGCTCCGTAAACAACAGCAACTATCAGCTGCCAGCGATCCATCAGTTCAACAATCAAAAATAAACTATTTGTCCAGCGGACGTTCATCTCATTGACTCAAAGAAAATTGCGTTTATTTAAAAATAAAGGAAAAATATGTTAAAAAAACACCTAAAACAAAAAAAAATCAAAAAAGCTTAGTAGCGAGCAACAACAGCAATGTTTGGCGCATGTTTAGCACATATTTTTCTTCTTAGTTGTATAAGGGTATTTGATATAAGCCATAGTTGTAGCGAATTTATAATATTATGAAATATTTATCAAACAGCAGCTGGCAGGAACGAAAACAAAAAAATGGGTATTTATGGAACGTTAAAGAATAATAAGATCATAATGTAAAAAAATAAAAAATAAACTACAGAAAAACATCACAAAAAAGGCATATATTTGTTTTATTTGATTAAGAAGTTTTTTGTTATTAATTTACGCTTTCCCGATTTGAATTTTTTTTTTTAATATTATAATTTATTATTTTTTTTATTATGAGGTGAAATGATTATTATTAAGGGGATACATGGGTTTACGGGTATAAAATTTTTTTTTTATTATCTTATTAAATTCTACAATATCTCTAGAATATTGTCCAAACTGATCCGAGTAATAGTTTCGGAGATACAGCCTTGAGAACTTGTGCTCTCGAGGGTAGCTAGACTAACCGATCTTCTTGAAATTTTACACAAGTCTTTGAGATACAATTCTTAAAAACTTGGCCGAAGGATTTTTTTCGATTACAGCTTTTTGAAAAAAAGTTTCGGGAAATTTTCACCAAAATTTTATTTTTTTTTGTTAAAAAGTCGATCACTGTAACACTTTTTATAAAGCATTGAATAAATAGCAAAAAAGCGGATATTTGACGGATTTTTCTTCAATGCTTGCTGGACGTAGTCTATTCAGTAGATTATTATCTAATAATGAATGCTGGGTTTTAAGATGTTGCGAATAGTACGCTCAGTAGGCCGATTATGTTGATCATAAGTTGAGCGAAGTGTGCGAAACACGTTATTTACAGAACTTGAATAACCCAATTTCAGGGTATTATATTTAATATTTTTTAATAATAAACCGTTAAAACGCATTTTTGAAATAAAAAATGTACAAATTATTTTTAATATAAACATACTTGTAGTTAATTAATTAGTATTAATTTTTTAAATTAGTGAAATTAATTTATACTTATAAGTATGTATATATTTCTGCAAGATCGCCAAAAATTCGCAGGCATTACCTTCGTCAGTCCATGAAAACCGCATGCAAAACGAGCTGATACGTGCAGCATTGATACATACATACAAATATACCACCATGTGCATTTTAGCCACAACACATATCATCATGCACCATTATCTTAAGAGAAGGCCACATTTGATTAAACAGTTGATATTCATCCAAGCGAGAAAATACTTACGTCATTTAAAGGCAGCAAGGCATGAGTGAGGAAGAATGAAACACTTGACATTAAATCTCTTAAACCGTAACAGAAGTTGAACTTCAGTGCTTAATTAAGCTTGACAACATTGAAGCAAAAATAGGTGTGTGTGTGTAAATATATACCAAACGTGCATATCCATGCATTTGTAAGCATATATGTACGAAGGTAAAGATGTTGAAAAAAAGATAAAAATGTAAATATAGTGTACATAAACTGGGTGTTCCCTTGAATGTACGTTTTATTATACACTCTTCCTAACGTAGTATGTATATACTTAAGTACTCACTGTTACCAAGGTTGCTAAAAGACTCATTGAAGCTGCGTACTTTTATGTCACAAGATTTGAAAACTTTGATTGTTCGTAGTTTGTAGTTCGTAGCTTTGGAGAAACTTTGGTGGAGAAGCCTTTTGACGTGAACTCTTCATCAATTGTCGTTTCAGACTAGCTGCTTAAATATCGCTCGATATTTGCTGGAAACTATAAAGTACTATCGTTTTTCTTCGCTCCGTTGTTCTCTTGCAAGTTATTGTTGGACGGCTGGTGCTGTTGTGAGCCCAGTAAGCGCTGGTAAACTGTCAGCAGATAGTAAGGAAGATCTTTTGAATCGAAAACGATTAGAGTCTGGTTTCGTGAGCTTTTGGTTTTCTGAAAATTTCGTCTCTCTGTAGTTGTTGAAAGCCGGTCTAGGCAGTCTATGATTGGTACCTATACTACAATGCTAAAAACTAGCCAGATTTTTAATGGCGAAATTGCTGAAAAATATGGAAGTAAAAATTTCATCGTTACCTTTGTCTTCTCAGTTTTGCGAGACTACGGCTGAAATACTACCTCCTGATCGTAGTCACCCCTGGGAATTATATGGAATTGAAAATCAATTCGTTTATAAAAGCTGTGACGGAAAAAATGGTTCACCGATATATGAAACTTTTTATTATTTTAAAGACGCATATTTTACAAAGATTTTGCGAAAATTTCAGAGAAAAGTATACAAAACTGAGAAAAGTGCCGCCACGTAGACAATAGAATTTTTTACAGGATAAAATGAAGTAAAACTGAAAAAACATAACAACAGGAGATGGTGAACCCGATTCCCCAAACGATGACGATGGAGCGAACGTTCAATTGCCCGACCATGAAGAAGTTCGAATAGCAATTACCCGTCTGAAGAACAACATATTCCAATACGTCGGCAAAAAAACTGATATAGAGCATACATCAGCTTTTTTTAGAATATGGTAAGACGAAATTATGCCCGTCGATTGGAATTTAAATGTGCTTTGCCTAATCCACAAAAAGAGAGAATCGCCAAATCTTGGAAAAGACCCGTGAAAAGAGGATCGACACACTCCACCTCTTCGTCGATTTCAAAACTGCTTTTGACAGCACGAAAGCAAGCAGTCTGAATTTGGTATCCAAAAACTAAAAAGAAGAGAGAATCGCCATTCAATGGAACGATCTTGAGATATTATAGACGACCGCGCGAAAAGAGACAGTGGATCGAATCGACACTAAACGCACCCTCTGGAAAGACGAGGTGGAGGAGAAGGATCCGGCTACATTTGGAATCTCCAATTTGCGCCAAATAGCGAAAAGGAAGAACGACTAGCGCGCCGTTGTAAACTCGGCTATAACCGCGTGTGTCTACCACAACAAAGAGGAACAGGAATTGAAAAAAAAACTAATCCTTCGTTCAAGACCTTTTAAATTATATTTCGAAGACCTGTGTAAAATTTCATGAAAATCGTTTGAGTACTTCGCGAGAAATCTTGACAACCGACTTTGAAAGCACAGTTTCGGGAAAAATGCGTTGGTTCTTTTAAGTAACTAAGCTGACCTCGAGGGCGCAATTTTTCAAGGTTGTATCTCCAAAACTATTACTCGAATCAACTTCTGCATTTAGGACAATACTTTAGAAATGTTATAGAACTTAATAAAACAAAAAAAAAAAATCGTTCGATGCTTTGAAGCCGCGAAACCCATGTAACCCCTTAAGATTGTTTGGCGTAAACACTCTGTATGTTTGGGAGCTAAAAATTTAAGTAATTGTCAGAATTAAGAAAAATTACAATTATATTCTATTTTTTTGTAATTTGGTGATTGAGTTCATGATTGCATGAATCTGAAAGCAATTTCACTCTTTATTAGTACTTGGTCACTAAAACGGAATGCAGCGATATTGTGGCAGCTTATTTATAAACCTAAGAAAAATGCGATTCACACCTTAAAAATTTAATATAAACCATCGTAAAATGTATGGAGATATACATTTTAGTTAAAATTGCTAAATAATACCAGCAGAAGTAGAAAAATTAAAATTATTTGAAATAAAGTAACTTGAAGGTTGCCATAAAATGCGTAATTAAAGAAAAACATTTTATTTGCACTTTACAACTAACTATAAAGTTAAGGCGTTTTGTCATGCACATGCCTGAGTACTTACACACATACATATATACACATGCACGTGCTTGCAACGTCGTGTACATGCCGACCCCAATGACGTATGAATTTATGATTTATAAATTCGCAACAGATCCGCAGAGATTGCAACTAACCCCATTAACGATTTCCATGCTTTGATGTAGGAACCTCAAAAGCAGCAAAAACGAAATATTTATTTACTTACAACGGCGCGCACATGGCATTGTAACCCAGTGTGCTTATGTATGTGTGTGTGTATGGGCATAAAATCAACGCTGAAGATTACGCAATTTCCAACGGGCATTGTAACAGTGTTTGCAGTCAATGCGAAACCGGCAGTGAAACAAAACATTGCCGACTCGTAAACGCTGCGGTTTAGTCAACCGATAACCGATGGAGGTCTCGCCAAAAGTGCGCGCGCAGCTCGTGAATGTAATTGAATGTAAAAATGCACACACAAACATACTTACAAATAAAATGTACAAGTTTACAACTTACATAATCAGCGAGCGAGTATTGCATTTTACTACACACAGATATGCACACAAATGCAGTTTGCACATTCGCAAGCGATTCTGCAATGCGTCGGTCACTTGGCCAATTCCGCTGTCAACCGGTTTGTTGTCTTTTCCGTTGTCCGGTAATGCCGAATTAAAAGCAAAAATCGCATATAAAACAACGAGAAATAATAAAAATCGAAATTCTTTGTATTATGTAATTTTTGGACTCTGCAGGTTTTCAGTGGTCTGGGCGTGTGGCAATGCAACATCAGCAAAACAAAAATCAAGTAACTACTAATTGCTGGTTATGGCTTGTTGCACAAACAAATTGTTTGGTATGTAATTAAAGTTTGTCTGCTGTGCTTCAAATTTTATCGGCAAGAACTTGCATAAGCAGGAAGTTTTTTGGTAATTTTTCGGTGCAGCTGAACTTCTTATTTCGATGTGTGCATTAGAGCGGATTGATTTTCAGCGAGCCAAAAAATTGAAAAATCGCGTATGCGGGCAATGTTCTAGAGATCATTCTGAGCAAACGTTTCCTAAGATACTATGGTTCAGAAACTGGTTTTGAGCCAACCATTTTTAAGTATAAGTGTTCAGGGATCATTTATTTGTCAGTTTTTGAGATATCCGAAAAAATTTAAATATCTGGTATGCGGGAAATGTTCTACTGATCATTCTGAACAACTTTTCCTAAGAGACTATGGTTTTAAAACCGAGTCAGCGATTTTTAAATCGATGTTTTTTAGCGGCCATACAAATTTATTCGTCAGCTTTTGAGATATCCGATTGAAATTGAATACGTAGGTGCATTTTGATATTCCATTGATCATTTGTCGGAATCGGTCAGAACGAACAACTATATCACACATCTCCCACACAACCGATTATTCAGAGTTTTTAAATTTCGCCTTAAAAAAATCGACCTGCTCTAATGCGTAGAGATGCTATTAGAAAAAGTTATTTACAAGGTTGGTAGAAAATTATATATACATATATACTTTATTAATCAAAGAGCATGGTGGAAGGGATACAAATTCTTTATTTGTTATGAAAACACGAAAACAAAACTTTTTTAAACTTACATCAACCATATCTAATATCTGATCGTTTTCTAACTGCTTAGCGTTCTAAAAGTGAAAATTTTTTCAACAGTGACTTGACAGATGCCTCACAAAAATTTCGCAGTCTCCAATTCCTTCAAAAATCACTGTATTTGAATCTGAGCGCCGAGTTGGCCAGTTTATTCCAATCTTCATTATGCTCCAATCAAAATAAACGCAGTTTCAGTAGCACCAAAGAAAGCGGCGTACTTATTGTGTTCAGCTCTAAGACGTTCTGATAGTCTGTACTATAATATATATATATGAGATATAGAATATTTGTATAGTTTCGACCTTTGCTGAAAATCCTGAACTTTTCTTTACGATTCGTCAACTTGAATATATTGGGCGATGTTCCAGCATCCCAAAATTCTTTTCTCCGAAGCTAGAAACATTGTGGACATACTCAGATTACCAGATTATCTTGCTCTTTTACTTGGCTTCTCCGTCTGCTGCGTTCTGAGTTATAATAACCTTTTACTGCCCTCCAGGGAGTCATAAGCCGCTCTTTACCTCTTTTAAATGATTACGTCAACTTCATGTCATATCCCTATGCTCTCCGTTTGTTATCCAGGAATATAATTTTGTGCAATAGCAATACAAGTTCCAATATGTATTAGGTTCCCATTTGAATTTTTTTAAAAAATTATGCTTTAAACTAGGGCTCTTATATTATTCGAATAACTTGAAAATCGATTATTCGAATAGAGGACCTTTCGCTAGATGATATATATGATCCGGTGAGTCGATTAGCCGAATATCAAGAGCTCTATTTTATACCTCTCATAACTTCATTTCCAAGCATGGATCGCTTAGAATCATCGCTAGACGAGTGAGAAACTTTACCAACTCAGCTAACACAGTTCTCGTGTGTGTTGTGGCTAATTCCAGTTAAGGTGGGGTCCCTCGTGGAAAAATTATAGTAGAGATGCCTTCACGACTTTTTTTGTGACAACTTGATGAATTGTATTAAAGTTTCTTCATTTATACACAACCTGCTTCCACTTGTGTTATCATAACTCAATTTTTGTATCAAAGCGAGGCGCACAATCGTTGTAAAGTTTTTCTTTATTTAGGGAATTTCTGCAACTAGTTTAATTTTCGGTCCATTGAACTCGGCCGTAGAAACTCCAAACGTCTAAACTAGCACTGGCCGTGAAAGTTAGACTCCAACAAACTTTTTTCACACTGCTTAATACTAATTAATTTTAACACATACTTTACTATTTCAGAATTATATTATTTCATTATTAATATTATTTCAGAAACTTCATAAAATTTCAGATTTTTAACCTAAAAGTTTATTATTAACCTCAAAAAACCAAAAATTGTTAAATCAATATTTCAGGTTATCTGTACATAGATGAAGGATGAATGCTTAGCGCAATATGTGGATGTATGTATATACAATACGTGAGTAAGTGAATGATAATGAAAATATCGAAAATTTAATAAATTTATACATCCTGTTTCAGTCTTTCAGACCTTTTTTCCATGGGTCGTCAGGTACTCTAGACGCAACTGTCGTGTCATCACATGGGCAATACGTATGCGCAGCCACTCTGGGCTCAGTTTCATGAAAAAATACTGAAGCATAATAATTTTCGTCAATTAGAAAGCGCGCATTGAATAGAAATGTCATATTTTTAAAAGTATATGTATATGTTTAGATTGTTTTTGTTGTTAAAAATTTTGGGCTCAATAATGTTCAAAAGTTTTTGTAATTAAGTGTGTTATGTTTAATATAAGTATGTAATAAAAAAAAGATTCAAAAATCACTCACCTGCAAGCCATGTGTCCAATAGCCCGTCGTTTCCGCCGTTTTGCCCAAAGTAAAAACGGCTGAGCGTGTAAAGCTCTTCACATCCGGTATTAGAAAGCCACCTTTCATCACGGTATCGGAATATTGATTCATTTTTGTGACCAAAAAGAGCGGTGTGACACACTGTACTGTTATATTATGTTCGGCTAATTCACGCTCGATCGCCTGAGAGAAACATTTCACATAGCGCTTGGTAGCGGCATACACCGCCATATAAGGTATAGGTTGTAATTCACTGCCAGAGGATATATTGACAATGGCACCACGTTTCTGCTTCTTTAGCTCTGGTATGAGCATACGTGACATTATGGTTACAGCGGCGACATTTATATTGATCAGATCCCAAATGGTATTTTCAGGTATGTGGGAGAGTTCGTCCGGGTAGTCGTACATTTTGCCAACATTGTTAACTGTAAGGTAGATGTGGAGAGGTTTCAGTAATATAAAACTTTTGTATATAAATAGTATTTCTATAAGGAAGTAACTGTTTATTTTGTGGGGTAGATTTTGGTATAGTAAAAATATTTGTAGCACTTACCCAATATGCCTACTGGTATGCCACTCAGCTCCCGTTCAATGTGTGTATACACCTCACGCCCTTTGGAGAAGTCTGCTACGATCCATTTTGTCTTCACTTTGTACTCATTTTCTGTAAAAAATATTAGTCAAAGTTTAAGTTCCTCGATTTGCTTATGAATCACTGGCATTGTGCCTTTGAGTACGAGTATTCGTCATTAGCACAATCTATTTAAAATTTTTTTCTAATATTTAAATATTCTATTATATTGTCAATTATTTTACTATTCATTTCATTGCTTACCGATCTCCTCTGCCACCGCTATGAGCTTCTCCTTGGTACGCGAGATGAGCACCACATTTATGCCTTGTTTGGCCAATTCTTTAGCATATTCCCGTCCAATGCCATCCGTTGAACCGGTGATTACTACAAAGTTGAAAAAATAGTGTGTGTTGCAAGTAAATTGACCACAAAGAAAAATGGTAGTTAAAGCATATGATTGTCATTAACAGCTAAATGCTAATTGTACTCCTTTTTTGGGTTGGGTAATGGTGCCAGCAGTACATTACAAACGATATCTATTCAAGTAATGTTCGTAATTGCTAGTCTACGTGCTCAGTACTGTGATAATATGCATTTTTATTTTCATAACTCTTTAATTTGATTTTTAGGTTTGTGGTTTTAAAGTTAGCGCTTAGAATTTGAACAATTTAGATATAAACATTTGAGAAAGACTTGGCTGCTTAAGATCTTGGAATTTATAAAATATCGTTTTTGTTGCTGGGGTTTTTTTCCGTGACACAGCTAGTCTCAGCTACATCGGCCGCCCACCAGTACCGAATTATGCGGCGTACCTATTGAATATTGGAAGAGCCTCTTTTAAACCTCTTGTAATATTGATACTTTTTTTTCAAGACTGGTCCATTTGAACTGAGATATGAAATGATCCAGTCTGACGACGATTTTTAACATGGAAAAGTATTCAAAAAACTATTAAGATACGTTTTTTAGTTTCCAATGAAATAAACGTTAAGAAATTCATAAAAACATTTTTAGCATAAACTATTTTGTCAATAATATAAGTATTTTGGGATTTCCCATTTAATTAAAAAAATATAGGAAAATGTTAGAATCTAATATTAGCGCTCTCAACATCTCTTATAAGTCTATTCCACATAACGGGTTTTTCAATAGGGAGGCTACAAAAGCAGATCCATAGGGACAGCACACAGCAGCCATATTTTTTCTCACTCTTTTGATATTTCTTTTCAGAAAGGTTCGTCATTTCAACATGAAACAACGAGTCTAAACCATTAAAATTTACTACCGAAATTCGCAGTCAGTGGCCTAAACTTTAAGAGCGCTAGCAGATCAACAATTGAGCGTCTAGTGAAAATTGGTTGAATCCACGGGGCGCAGTACAAAATGTTCCTGTGCCAGTGAGAAAAAGAAGTGACTTTAGTGTCGAGAATATTGCTGCCGCTAGCGCATTAATTGTGGAAGACCCAAATCAGTCTCTCAGACGTCGTTCCCAAATGTTGGGCATCTCTGTGACGTCCTTGTGACGAATTTTGCGAAAAGATTTGGCCTCCATCCTTACAAAATCAAACTGGCGCAAGAACTGAAGACGCTTCACCAACAGAATCGTATATTCGTGAATTGGGCTAAGCAACAATTTTAATCGAAAAATCAACCTCAGCGGTGAGGCTCGTTTCTGGCTGAATGGCTTCGTCAATAAGCAAAATATGAGTTATTGGTCGTGCAGCAATCCACACGCACTCCATGAGTCACCATTGCATACAAAAAAAATTACGGTTTGGTGCGATTTATGGGCCGGCGACGTCATTGGACCGTACTACTTCCGTGGTGATCAAGACGGGCACGTTACTGTGAATGATAACAGAATATTTTGGACCCGAATTGGATGATATGGACTTGGACAATATGTGGTTCCAACAGGACGGCGCCACAAGCCACACAGTCAATGTCACAATCGATTTATTGAAAACCAAGTTTAGTGAACGTGTTATCTCAAGAAATAGTCGAGTCAATTGATCGCCTCAGTCGTGCGATTTGATGCCGTTAGACTTATTCCCGGTGGGTTATGTCAAGTATATGGTCTATGACAACAAGCCAGCGACGACTGATGAATTTCGTACGAATATCGAACGTGAAATTGCAGCTGTAACGGCCGATTTATGCTTGAAAACCGAAAATTGGGTTCAGCGTCTGGATTTCTGCAAGCGTGCCCGTGCTGGCCACGCAAAATCAATCGAGTTCCATATATAATGGCATCAAATGTACTTCCCCAGGAACAAAAAATTTCATTGATATTCCAAACAGTTTTTGTTGTAGCCCTCTTATTGAAATACCCGTTATTTCAGTTAATTTTTTTAAGCGTTAAGAAACGTCGAATCGTCAGAACTCATATTTATAAATCTGATTTTGGTATAAGTAAAGGTAATAAAGTTAAAAAGGGGAAGGGAAAGTGTTTATATGTATAATTAAGATTTCTAATCAAACTTTTAATGAAAAGGTATGTCATTAGAACATTATTTTTCTAATGATATAGCATGACAGATGCTTGAGGCTTGCGAAAATCAGAAACTAGAGATTAGAGACTATTAGATAGATAGATTTATTTCAGAGCTTTGGCATGCCAATGATTGGTAGTTCTGTATTTTTCGGGCTATAATGTTATTAAGCTAGTACTCGTAGAGAAATAAGAAGTGTCAGAGTTTGTGCGAGATTATTTGATATTATTATATTCTTGATTTTGTCCTCTAATGACATAAATGACATTGACCTACAGTTTGATATAACTTATTCATCATAATTACCACCAGTTAACCTCAAACTAACTACTAAACTTGAAAATCGCCAAAATCTAACTGCACTGAGTATATTACATTAAAGCAAAAATATTTCGCAAGGTCGTCAAGCGAATCAAAAATATATAAACATACCGTTTGCATAATAAAAAATAAAAACAAGCTGCCGTTAGGCTTGTTACTACGAAATACAGAAATGGCAATAAACCTTAAACATGTGATACTCACGCGACTCAAGTTAATTCATAAAACAATAACAAAAGCTTAACGCTTCGATGTGAAAACAATAATAAGACTTGAGCAAAAAGAAAACGTCTAGATATTTTAATAACCGCCCAAGCTGACGGACCAGCTGACAATCACAACGCGCCGGCTAGACAATCTAAGTCAAGCCGGTTCCGTGTGCCGCTGTTTATGAGTAATATGACGCTGCTGGCAGGTGAATGACTGCAAATACAGCAACAACAAGTGAAGTATGCAATAACAGATAAAACAAAAAATACGAAATAAATAGAATTCCATAGCGCTTTTAAAGCTAAGCGCTAATGTAGACACGATCGACCACGCAATAAGACTATAATTATAGTTTACTATACTTAAAAGTATGTTTAAGTGCAATTTATATGTAGCTAAGTAATAGAAGCCCAGTAGGAATTGTACAAAATTTTTTTCTTTCGATATGAAAATATATTAATTATATAAGACAAAAATTATAAATTTATAACAAAAATTCCAATAATTTCTTCTAAAATATTAAATATTATCAAATTTTGAAAATTTCATTATCTCATAAATTTTTCCTATAGGGTTACTATAGTGAAGAAACCGAAAAGCGAAAGTGTTAACGTATGTTTGCGTGAGTTAATGTTGTTGCCATTTAATTTGTTGTACAACGGTGCATTCAGGTAATGTGTTTGGCAATTCATTCATAAATTCTGCTGTTAAATCAGAAGAATTTACAATTGCAAGTCGTTTTCGATATAAGTTTATGGCCTCATGGTTTTTACGCTTCTTTTGCTTTTTGTAATCTTCCCTTATGACTTAAATACATATTTAATTGGGTCACTAATTCAGTCATTCATGGCGAACGCTTTACGTTTTTGTAACTTTATTGCATCTCTTTTTTCACTGACTTCTTGTATTTTGGTTTTGTTATTGTTTATCACTGTTGATGCACGTGCACTTAAGTATGTATGTATGTATGTTACCAAATATAATATAATAGCGAGCACCCAGAAAACCGTTTAAAGACTTGCTGCTTACTTGTGAGACTCGTTACGTAAACTTACGACTCGTTTTCAAGGGCGTTCATCTATTAACTAGCAGTTTTTGCGGCTTTTGGCTCTAAAGGGCAACCGGTTCCAGGTGGGGAATTATAATTTGTTTGCAAAATATTCAAAAGTTATTATAGAGATTGATTTATCGACGAATATCAAAAATTTCAAACAAAAATATTCAAAAGTTATTGATAGAGAGGGATTTATCTATAAATATCGAAACCTTCAGACAAAAGTATTCAAAAGATATCGATAGAAAGGAATTTATCGGTAATTATCAACAATTTGAGTCAAATATTTACAAAAGTTATGGAAAAAGAAAGAGATAAAATTATCTGTATATATCGATAATTTTAGCTATAAAATAGTCAAATAATGATTGAGAAACTATTTTTAAATACATAAATATTGAATATTTACAATTATAGATAGAATTATCGATAAATCTATAGATATAGTATTATAGATAAATCGGTATCGATAAATAGCGATAACTCTAGTTATAAAATAGTCAAGTAATGATTGAGGGAAAATATTTAAAATTTACAATTATAGAAATAATTATCGATAAATCGATATATATAAAATTCGATAAATAAATATCAATACATTTTGTTATAAAATAGTCGAAAAAATTGAAAAAACTGTTTTTATATATACAATTATTTAAATTTACAAGTAGTCAACAAAATAATTTTATATATGCAGAGAAAGTGACATGACAGGGTTATAATTTTAAGTATAACCAGAATAGGGTATGTTAAATTTGCCTCGAAGTTTTTCCTAAAGGAAGCGTCAGAAACTTTATAAAATATGTACATACAATAAATGATCAGCGTGACAAGCTGAGTCCCTCTGTCTTTACGCCTGTATATACGCGAACTAATCTCTCAGTTTTTGAGGTATCGATCTGAAATTTTGCACACATCGTTTTCTTCACAAAAAGCTGCATATTTGTCTGAATCGCTAATATTGGACCAGAATAATGTATACATAGGTGTCATACTAGCTGCCCGCTCAAAATCAAGTTCTTGTATGGAGAACTTTTTTATTTAACAAGATACCTATACGAAATTTGGCATAGGTTAGATCGGATCACTAGCACTAGCGTATAGCTTTCATACAAACTAACCGTTCAAAGTTTTTGTAAGGAATATTTTGTATTTATAAAGTGTATTATAGTTTTGGTAGCAACCGAAGTTAAATTTGTCTTGTTTTTTACTTAAATTATCTATAATGGACCAAAATAGTGTTGTTGTCGTAAAATTTTGAAATTTTATGCACCAAAGGTCTCATGAAAATTACATTACAACATTTACCATTGATTGGTATATTCAACTATTTTTATGTGATCAATGGTAAAAAGTGTTGTTTAAATGGCACTTTGCACTAACGAATTCATGTAAGTCTAAAAATCATACATAAACTAAATACGAAATATATATGTATATAATAAACATTCAGCAAAAAAACACAATATTTCAGCACAATCACTAACCTGCCCACTTGCCAAACTTTTCTACCAACGTCTGCGGCAGTTGAGGCTGGAAATATGGCTCCAGAATCGCCTTGATGATTAACACCACCGATTTGAAGTTATCGAAGAAGAATACGGCGATGGCCAGGAGGCCGACCAAATAGACACCGAACGACAGCAGTTGCCAAACGAACGCCATTCTCAGCAATGTGTAAATGCTCACTTCATCGAGGGGAATCATGTTGAGTATTTTTTGGATTTTTAATTTAGTTTCTTTTGTTTATGCTTTTATTTTAGAAAAATGTGCTCAATGATTTTGATAACAAACGAATGTGGAGCAAAGAATAGTTAGTGATAAGCGAAAGCCAGATAAGAAAATTCACTAAACACTCATAAATGTCTGTAAGAACGCAACAATGTTTATAAAATACAACAACTACTTCACGCTAAAAATAAATTCCAACACTTTGCACTCTCTCGGAATTCACTCAATCAATCGGAAGACTTTCTCACTTGCACTGCGCTGTGGACTCACGCCTCCTTTATTATTTATTTTTGTTGTTGTTGCGCTCAAATTCAATCAACTTAGCATTGTTTTGCTTATTTTATTTCGTTTTGTAGCCAAAAAGTCAAAATTATTTGCAATTCCAATTTCAATAAAATTCGAAAACTTTTCTGCTATTTTGTTTTTTACTTTTTTTTCTAATGCGCATTCATTTACATTCTCAAAATTTCCGAATTAAAGTGTAAAGTACACGCTCACTAAATTTAATTGAAGCTTTTATTGAAGCACTAAGCGTGGACGCGCTTGATTTTTGGGCATCATGAGCTGTATGAACTGCACGTTTGGCCGTCGAGTAGGCGACTGATCGGCAAGCGTCAAGCTGCAGTCGAAAAAATCTTCAACTTGTTGCGCTAAAGTGACTAGCTACAATCGCAGCTTTGCGGACTGGTAGTGGAGGCTCTGCAGCCAAAGCGGCGCTCACCAACTAACCAAGCAGAGCCATTGATGGCGGCGGACTGCTGCTCAGCTTGGCTTGCTTTGCTTTGGTTCAAGCTCAGCTGGGAATGCAGCAGATGCTGCGCAGCTGCATGCAACATCTTGTGTTGTACCCACTGTGGTTGTTTCTGCTATCGCCTTGCTTACATACATACAATATATAGTAGGTCTGCATATGTGGGCTGAAGTTAAGGCAATAGTTTGTTTCGTTTTTTGTCTTTCCATTTTTGCTTGTAAATTGAGCTTGAATGAGCTCAGTGATGTAGTGTTGTTGTTTAACTATTGTGTTTAAGCACAATTTTTTGATTCGTTTCTTTTATTACAAGGTTTTATACATATCTTTATATGAAAATAACGGTTATAATGGAAAATATCAATAACTATTCGATTTGGATGCGAATGGGCTTGGGAAATGTTTTACTTTTGATATTTGATAAAATAAATAGTAAGTAAGATTTTCAGACTTTTCGTATAGTTCCAAGCATTGAGGCGTTACAGAAGGCATTCTCCGGAATAGCCTTGAGAGCCGAGGTGCATGCTGTTTGGATCCTCTTTCATCGGCCTTTTCAGGCAAGGAAACAAAAAAGTCCGTGAGACACCTCTCGGCTGTAGGTGTGGCGCTGGCATGGTGCAACTTCCAATTGGCTGCGATGTCTCGTCGGACACGATTGACCCTTCGTTTGAGTCTCTTGAGGACTTCCACGTTAAACTTGGCGTTGACCGTTTGTCCCGGAAGAACAAATTCATGGTGGACGATGCCTTTGATGTCAAAAAAGATAACTAGCATCGTTTTCAGTTTGGATTTGCTCATTCATCAGCGACTTCTTCCCGGCCCTCCAAAAAGGCCTGGAGCCACCGAAACACATCACTTCTTGCTAAAGCAACATCTGAGTAAGCCTGCTTGATCATATCAAACGTCTCTATCGCAGATTTACCGAGTTTCACACAGAATTTAATCGCGTACCTCTGCATTTTCGCCTTGCACCACTCACAGAAACACGTCGCGCGAAAATATTTATCCTGACTCTCCAGGTGCTCGGAGACAACTGACCAACCGCTTGTTCGTTAGCTAAGAACGCGCTCTACCGAATCCAGTCGGTGCGCGCACGTTCCGAAGTACAGTCGCATCGGAAGAAAATCAGTTCGTATATGTTCTAAAGTAATCACTATATTTTAAGTATGCTATTGGTTCAAGTATTTCCCTAAAATACATAATATTGGTAATCTGTTGACGAAAAGTCTGCATATGTTCGAAAGTAGCAGACGCACAAATTAGCCAGAGTGAGAAATATACCTACAACTATATTATGAATTTAATCATTTGTAATTAAACTGTCTTGGGTTCGTTTAAACTTGGAGAGTTGCGAATCGAACAACAATTGTCAAAAAATAAATATCTTGCACAATCTTACAAGGAATAGAATAATATGTGATCCAAGTAGAGATACTTTTTTAGTAGCCTTTTTTTGCCATCACACGTGTCATTTGCCAGTTTCTAGTCGAAATGCTTGAACGAACCATCGAAAATTGGACTCAATGGATGGACCATCTCAGACGTAGCTGCGGCCAAATTTCAAAGAGATAAATGCCGAATAATGTTCTTTCGAATGATAATAAACATTCCCCATTAAATTTGTGTTTTTGTGTTTTTTCTTTAAAAAAGTAGCAGAACTTTGCTGTTATTTTTACAAGCTTCAACTTTTCGTGATCAAAGCATAAATACCCTTTTCTGAAGAATCGAACGGTCTGACAGGTTAAGGTTAAGATTTTTAAATAATCTGTGCGACTACATGTGTACTGAAGTCGTTACAGATTTTACACACCAACTTCAAATTCATATTGTAAACAATGGCTCTTAATGACTTCTGTTCGTATCGGTGGTGTGTATGCAATATTAAGAGTATACAATCTTTTTTAACAAATTTTTTCATAAACAAGTGTGGTTGTAATGGTAAATAGTTGAGAAGGCAAAAAGCTAACAACAAATAATTGTGTTAATTTTTAAAGTGGAGATTTAACAAAAAATCATCCATTACATATCATTTGTTTGGTATTTTTTCTCTTTGAAGCACAATTGCTTACAAAAACGGAGTTATCATACATTCATACATACATACTTACATACATACGTAAATACAAACCCGCATTCAATGGGCGAAACTAGTTTGCTGTTAGAGGTGTTGCACACTTTTGTGCTGCATCTGAGTAAATAGACAACTGTTGAAGTTTTCCATCTGCAGCCTGACCTTTCAACCAATGCGCTTGCATTCATGCATATAAACACACATACTACATGTACATAAGCAAACATAAGCATAGCAATATAAGGTGCAGAGTATTGAAGTTTTCAATTTTCATTTAAGAAATAACAGAAATACAAACAGTATTGATGTGCCCATTCCAAAGCTTTGTTGAAAAAGCCATTTTAAAGTTTTTATTGCGGTGAAGCTACCTTTTTTGTGTACTAAGAAGTGCAAGCAATCTAAATCTTCAAGGCGCACACATTGTGTTTTGATGAACTTTGATTTAAATGGGAGAAGCATTGTTATTTTAATTTTAAAATTAAGTCTTTTTATTAAAGAAGTAAAATGTTTCGAAACCGATAGGATTAACGGCACAGAAACAAATCTCGATTTTATTAAGGGTTACATATGTTTCATGACTTCAAAAAATTAAAATTATTATTGTTTTATTTAAATATATAACAATGTGATTGGTAGCACTGGAGTTATACGACTGCAACGACATCTATTGACAAAATACGAAAAGACCTTTTTGACTACCCAATATCTCTAGAATTTGGTCCTAAATGCTCAAGTTGATTTGAGGAATAGTTTTGGAGACACAGCCTTGACAAGTTGGTGATCGAGTACAGCTATACATATACTCGTAATATAGTAATTTTAAACTTTAAACGAATTTTTCTCGAAACTGTTTTTAAAGTCGGTTGTCAAAATTTTTCACGAACTTAACTCAACTCAACTTAACTCATCTGATCTTACTGAAATTTTACACAGGTCTTCGTGATATAATTTACACGGTATTGAACGTAGGGTTTGTTCAATTATATCTATTTAAAAAAAGAAACACGTCACAAATTTTCACCAAAATTAGTATTTTTGTGTATAACGTCAGCCAATTTTTTGTTTTTTGATTTTTTCTTCGTCCAATGCCTAGTTAAAGTATTAAATATAAACATAATTTTTTCTTTTTATTTCGGTTGGTCCTGTAAGAAATTCTGCCGTCATCACTGAGACAGCATTTTCCGAAGGACTGCCGGAAATGACGTCTTAATGGCCCAGTTTTGAATGTTTTACTTTGAAAATTTCATTAAAATATTTGTAAAATATGTACTATATCTTTGAAATTATAAAATGCTTAAATAAAATATAGCATTTTTATATGAAAAAAAGAAAATATGTCGTTTATTGCTCGAAGAAACCCATGTAACCCCTTCGTACGCATGTAGGCAAAAATTTCCTGGAAATTATTAATAATAATAAATTTCAAATATTCTTTAAAAATGTTTGTAAAGACTTGAAAAAAATTATATTATATAATTTGCGATTAAACCGCAATTCCATGCGCACTATTACCATTTCTTATTACCGAATTTGCATATTTTTTTGGTTGGATTATTAATTGAAGAACGACGCACCATTTGGGGCTTACGGAAATGTGCAAATATTAGACTGTATTTCTTGTTGTTTACTACATTATCGTCATATAGTTTCTACTATTTTACGTATATTTTAGTTTAGCAAGACAAGTTGATACAACTAAAATCTTTAAATCTTTGTGGGCGTTAAGTTTATTTAGCCATATGTGTATGGAATATAAAAAACATTTGCAAAAAATATTGAATATATTTGTGCTTGAAGGTTAATTTTTCTATTTTCTTATAACGAGTTTAAATTATGTTTTTATGTAAGAATACAGAAAATTATCGTCTTTTCGATAATTTCCGTAGAAAAACATATTTTTGCACATTTTGAATTGATTATTTGATATATTCCCAAATCAATCAGACTTTTATTTTTAAAAAAATATTCATGAATATTATACCATGTTTACCATATCGATAGAAATTTTTTGTATTTCCGATCTACCGTTTTGCACATGACTTTTGTAGTTTTTCACCCAGGAAGCTCGTTCCATCGGGTTTTATTTTTCTTTACCATGCTTTTGTCCTGATCGTCATATCGATAATAAATGGGTTTCCAAATGTTGATAACGGTTTCGTGTTGGTTAGCCGTTTACTATTCTTGGCAATCTCGTCTATTACTTCATTGTTCTCGATGCCTTTGTGGCCTGGCATCCAGTAGAAGTAAAGTTGTTTGCTTTTGCCAACACTACATAGATGTTGACTCTAGAATTGCCTGCAGGTGCATTAGAAGCAAGCTCCGCGGCTTTCACAATAGCATACTTAAGAGACTGCATTATACCTAACTCTGGACAGTAGATGTTATTTAAGTGCATAAAAATCATTTACAATACTCAAAACAATTTTTAATAAAAATAAAATATAATTAATGAATGTCGACGAAGGTATTGCGCCAGCGAGTTAGACATTATATTAAGCAATTGACATAAAAACGAATTTTTACAGCGAAAAACACTTGATAAATGGTTAGTGCTTCAACTTCTTTGCCAAAAACTAATAAAAAAATATTTTTTGTGTCAATAGCTAACAACAATAACCTGCACGAAGTATACTTATGTCTAATATTTCGAGTTAATGGCGGATATACATACACACATTAAGCAACAAACATGCAGACATTTTTTGCATTTCGTCACCATAAAAACTTCGTAGTCATATTTACAAGCGCTTATGCAGATTTTCCTAACCTCAAATGGCGCGCAATTGCTTTATGCTTCAATAAAAGTTTTCAGAATTATGAAATAATTAAGCGTTTACGCTAATTAAAAAATTAAATTTAATTAAAGCAAAGCAATATGTGCGCTAAAATATATATAACAGAATTAGATCTAACTCAAAAACGTACAAGAAGTAATAAACCGCTCTATCGGTCACACACACACACCCGCAACGACCGAGGTCATACGACAAACAAGTGAACGCCGTAAAAAATCTCAAAATTATTATGATGTGCGCAGCTATTAATGCACTGCAAGTACTAAGGTTTGTAAAATAACAAAAATTTTAAAGCAAAAAAATAATAAAAAAATTTGAAAAAAAAAATTATGTATTGTTCGCTACCTTCTTGCTTTTTCTGTAGCGGCCACGCGTTTTGTTGTTGCAGTTGTAATGGAGGTACACAAAATGAAGTAATTAGTTATTTGTTTGCCACAATATGCCGAATGACTGTGAAAATGTCGTTTACGCCGTCAGCAGCACCTTTACAGGGTCTAAACGGCAGCGGCTTAGTGGCTCTTTGTGACTTTGCAAGTATTTTCATTACTTTATTGTTGATAAATAAAATTGTTGTTGTACTATTGTTGTGCTATGGCAATTGCAGCTGACACTTTTTCGGTTGTTTACGCCGTAGACGACAACACAAGGCTACCATTTACGGCTTTATAGCGCATGCCCGAGTACTGTCAATGCAAATACAGGGAAGTTTAATTACAATTACACATATGTGGAGGGGGAAGGTACAAGAAAAAAATAAATTTTTATACAGTTATCAGCTGTGCGCGATATTTGTCTAAGGCAAAGTCTACGTATTTTGCAAATACGTGCGTAAGGCGTTAATGGTCTTAGAAACACATATATGTAGATGTGTGTATGTATGCATATTAATTGCAAAAATTGTGATTTTTTACTTCTTGGAAGTAAACTGGCATTTAATTGCCATCGCATGTGCGAATTATATAATATCCTTATTCAATTAAATCCATTTTATGACAATCGCTTTTAAACACCTGTGTTCCGCTGTCGGCAAGTGCGAAAATTTTTTGTTGCTGTTTTTCTGTTTTTGTTTTTTTTTTTGACAGTTCGTGCTTGCATGTTGACAATTGTCTAAAACTGATACGCGTTTGTGCCACAAGTGACCATTTTGCTGAAAAAACACTTTTGGCTTTTAATAAGCAACTGGTTTACATATCTTGATCTCTGCGTGTTTTAATAAAAATAAATATTATAGTATGTAGTTTCATATTGTTCCTAGATATCCATTTTTTTATACTCTCGCAACAAAGTTGCTAAGGAGAGTATTATAGTTTTGTTCACATAACGGTTGTTTGTAAGTCCTAAAACTAAAAGAGTCAGATATAGGGTTATATATACCAAAGTGATCAGGGTGACGAGTAGAGTCGAAATCCGGATGTCTGTCTGTCCGTCCGTCCGTCTGTCCGTCTGTCCGTCCGTCCGTCCGTGCAAGCTGTAACTTGAGTAAAAATTGAGATATCATGATGAAACTGGTACACGTATTCCTTGGCTCCATAAGAAGGTTAAGTTCGAAGATGGGCAAAATCGGCCCACTGCCACGCCCACAAAATGGCGGAAGTGTCATAACTAAGCCATAAATAAAGATATTAAAGTGAAATTTGGAACAAAGGATCGCATTAAGGAGGGGCATATTTGGACGCAATTTTTTTGGAAAAGTGGGCGTGGCCCCGCCCCCTACTAAGTTTTTTGTACATATCTCGGAAACTACTATAGCTATGTCAACCAAACTTTACAGAGTCGTTTTCTTCAGGCATTTCCATATACAGTATACATATACATATACACGCCCACCTCCCATACAAAGGTTATGTTGAAAATCACTAAAAGTGCGTTAACCGACTAACAAAAAACGTCAGAAACACTAAATTTTACGGAAGAAATTGCAGAAGGAAGCTGCACCCAGGCTTTTTTTAAAAATTGAAAATGGGCGTGGCCTCGCCCACTTATGGATCAAAAACCATATCTCGGGAACTACTAAACCGATTTCAATGAAATTCGATATATAATATTTTCTTAACACCCTGATGACATGTACGAAATATGGGTGAAATCGGTTCACAACCACGCCTTCTTCCAATATAACGCTCTTTTGAATTCCATCTGATGCCTTCACTGTATAATTATATACAATGATGATAGCGGAATAAAACTTTACTCAAATACGGTATTTGAAAAATATGTAAATGACGGATAATGAAATCTCGATTATCACTTTATTATGCGAGAGTATAAAATGTTCGGTGACACCCGAACTTAGCCCTTCCTTACTTGTTTCATTTTGCATATTTACATAATTTATAATTTAATATTTACTACATTGTTAAAAATTTTAATACTTAAAATACTATTTAACAAGTAAGGAAGGGCTAAGTTCAGGTGCAACCCAATATATTATAGTCTTGCAACTTGCAGGAATAAAAGCCAGGGATTTACCTTAAGACGTAAAGGGTCAGTCAGAGGATCGGAATCCAAGCAATTTAATATAGTATATGTACATATACTATATATAACTCATACACCGACAGACACATAAGGTTTGTTAGAAAAACTAAAATCATTATATGTAATATATGGGAGTTGATGTATTATCGACCCGATTTTATTTATTTTTCTCAATATCATACAGTATTAACATGCCACATACTAAAAAAAATGTCCCTGGGTCTCATTAAGGTACCACACATACAATCATCAATCATATGGAACCAGATGGTCAAAAATCTTGGTATTACTTATTTGGGGGCTTTGTCAAGTTTCGCCCAATTTTATCTATTATACAATGTTATGAGTAAAATACGCTCTTTTATTGAGACAGCTCAAATATTGGCGGATAAATGCAGCTTAAAGTCACCCGGAAGTTCGAAAATCCGTATATTAAGTATATGGGGGCTCAGGGAAGTATTGACCTGATTCAACCCATTTTTGATATACAGAGTTAATATTTCCAGACAAGGATTCTCTCTGCATTTATTTGTATATCTCACACATTGAGCGATTTTTTCTGGTAATAAGTCAACTATAAATACTGACGTCCACATATTCGGTATATCGGGGATTGAACAGTTTTGGTTGGATTTGGACGAGTTTTGGTCATAAAGTAACATCTTTAAAGTAATTAATAGGTTGTCAAAAAAGTCTTGCGGTATTTTCGCTAGTTGGCGCTGAAAGCGCGTAGTTCTAGTTTTATTTGTCGCATCGGGTCATGCTATACCTTTTTGGAAAGCTCATTTCACGCGCTAACACGTGTTTGATTGATTGTCGTTTCTTTTAAGTCGTTCGTGAGTTATAGCGTCGCAAACATGGAGCAAAATAAAGAGAAAATACGGCATATTTTACAGTACTACTACGATAAAGGCAAAAATGCATCTCAAGCCGCCAATAAAATTTGTGCAGTTTATGGACCCGATACAGTTTCCATTTCCACCGCACAACGATGGTTTCAACGTTTTCGTTCTGGTGTAGAGGTGGTCGAAGATGCGCCACGCTCCGGAAGGCCCTTCGTCGAAAATTGCGATAAAATCGCTGAATTGGTCGAAAGAGACCGGCATAGTAGCAGTCGTAGCATCGGTCAAGAGCTGGGCATGAGTCATCAAAAATTCATTTCAATTTCAATAAAAAAAAAAATTCAATAAAAATACCGCAAGAGAGAACCTATTATTACTGCATGGTTTATACCGTTATATTAATTATTTCCTGATTTCTTTACTGAAAGGTGACAGAATCAAATGAAATTTAAAATTTTACTATATGATAAGTAGGCATGGTTATAGTCCTATTTCGTCCATTTTGGAATATCACGTATTAAATTATTAGTCAAAATCGGTTTGTCGGGTTCCAAGTTATGAGATTTCACCAAAAAATAGGCGGTGCCACGACCAATGCCCAATTTTCGCACCGGCTCTTATAAAGTCCTCTCTTACCGACTTGGAAGTAAATTTTTGTCTTTGGCGTATTTAGTTATTGATTTATTGCGCTTTAAGTAGTTTTTAACAGTACCGTTATTTTGGGAGTGAGCGGGGTTATCTTCTAATTTCATCTATTTTCACACTGTCGGTAGTGCTTAGTGTGGTCTGATTTTGCCCATCCACGAACTCGTAATATTTTTGGACAAGAACCCGCATACTAAGATATCTCAATTTTCACTCGAGTTATATCTTAACGGACGGACGGATGGACGGACAGGCAGACAGTCACTCGGAGAACTGTGGAAGCTGTTCGCGCAAAACTCGGTCGTCGTAATGCTCCTTCTGAGCGCGTTCTTCAACATTTAATTGCAAAATTCGGTAATGATTATAATCTCCATGATAGTGTGCCTTCTTCTCAGCAAAGAAGGGCCCGTAGTTAAGGATATATCGCTGTCGTTCAGTGTTGAGGCCACAGTTGCGTCTTTTTCCGTTGTCAACATGGCGATTTTTGTAGTTAGATTTGAATCTGTATCCGTATAAGATTGTGCTCGCACAAAAACTGATTAATACGGGAAATGATGAAAGTCAACGGCGATTTTCATTGAAAATTTATATGTTCAGACTGGGCCCATTTCTGATTTAATAGCTACGTCAACAAACAATACTGTCATTATTGGAATGAGTCAAACCGTCGAGTGATTTAGAAACTGATCGGCATTTCCTGGCTCATTTTGCAAGAAATAAGGCCCAATATTACTATCCATTCGAGAAATGGTTCAGTCAAAGGGCCCCCAAGGTCATGCGTTTGAACGTATGTATATATGTTGTTAAATTAAAGGTTTACGCCAACCAAACAGCAACGCTCGAAGACCTCCAAGACACATTAGTGTGCTAAATAGCCGAAATTTCAGCCGAAAAGCAACACTGGGTCATCGAAAATTGGCGAAAAAGGGTGGACATATGCAAAAGTAGCATGGTGGGAATTTTGTCGACATTTTGTTAAAATCATAAATTATATAAAATACAATATACATGCAATATACATAAAAAACAGAACCTATTTTGTTTCTTGTCTTCTTCGAGTTTTTTTTCGACAATCGTAAAAATTTTAAGCATTAATATATGTATGTATATTGTATTTGCAACCGTTCTAGTTGAGTACATAATCAGCTGAAACTTCTGCTGGGTATTCATACAAAAAGCTTTCAAGCTTATGGAAGTGAAGACCTGAAGCTTTTGGTAACAAAAGTTTACTTCGTAAAGTCTTTTTTGGACAACGTTCGGAAACACATATGTTTGCATATATATTATAAATATATGTGTATTACACATTTTTACATAATTTAAAGTATTAAAATAACAGTCAATTACATACAGCAATAAATTATAAAAATATGACATATTTATTCTGCAATATATCCATTTCATGAAAATACTAAGATGACTGAGGTGTATGGTTGAGTTAACAACTGCCAATTTTGCTCAATGAAAACTTTACTAGGAGTAAAGGCTTATAAATGTGAAAGTAAAAAACTTGATATTTGAGCTTTTAAGAAAGAATGTGAAAATATAGAAAATATCATTTCTGCATATTGGCTTGGTTGGAAATTCAATGGTGACATAAGATCCTCGCAAGTTTTCACTGATTTTTAAGCCCTCGAAATAAGGAAGTTTGCTCCGGCGAGCCTATAAAAGCTTAATAATGGCCCGGTTAAAATGAATAATTAGGATGGAGCCATGTGTACTAGAAGTTCACTCAAGTGAAGAAAGTTCTCTGAGCGCCATTCACTTGGGAGTGACTAGAAACGATTATTTTACATATGGCTCAAACAGCTCACGACTTTCTGTCTCAGACCAAGTACCCTCTGTGGAGTCAAAAAACATCAGTTTGAAGATGAGTTAAAGAGAGAAGGTGAATCATCCCTCCCCAGGGATATTTAATAATGGAGTACTGCTCGAAAAAGTATTTTAATGTTTTTAAAATATTCTGACAGCTTAATATAAACACTAGATCAAAATTTTGAGCAATCTTGGTCCAAAAGTTAATAGCATATAATCGTCGTGTCTTCAATTACTTACTGTAGATGTCGCTGTCAACGAAATAAATATCACAGAAATATCAAAAATTATTAAATATTTTCACTCTCCTTGGATTATGCATATAAATTATTGCTTTAAAAGTGACAGCTTATGCGAAAAAATATTTTCAAATCATAATTACAGTTTGGTTCTAGTCAAGAGCCAAACAGAGGCTCTAACTTCCTTAATAATTTTCTTTATGGTCTTCAAGTCGACATATTTCCATTAAATATTATTAAATGCTTCAATTAGAATTACATAATTGGTATCATATCAACTACTTGTATTAAATAACTGTGAGATTTCACTGAAAGTATAATTTCTAATACCCAAATACGAAAATTTGACTAAAATAATGTATTAGAGTAAAGCAATTAATCACAAAAAAGGTTCGCCAAGGGTGCTTATGACTAAAGCCTATTCACATATGCTTAGTTACAAGCCGATATGTGAGCCTCGTCACCATTAACTTTTCATTTTTAGCATTTTAACGCACATTTGTTAGCATTTGAAGCGGAATTCATAAATTAGGCGACAAAGTGGCACTCAGACCTAGCAAAACTTAAATATATTTTTAGTAAAGAGCAAGCACTTAGAATACATACTATGTAGGAAGAGAATGTGTGTTTGTCAGAAAGAGATTGAATGGCGTGTGTGTGTTGGCGATGCGCTTAAGAAAATCAGGAAACGGAAATATGGCGTGGCGCTGTGAATTGAACTTTACACGACCGTCACCCCAAATCACTTGCCAAAAACAGCACTAGTAGCACATGCAACAACAACAGCAACCAGCATAACAACAGTAAGAGCATAGAACACCACAAGTCGACCACATTGAGGCTGGTCGACAGCGCCAATTCGGTTGCTGGCTTTGGCTGCGGTGGAATCTGCTGTTGAAAAATTCGAATAATTCTTTTAGAGTGCAAGTATGTGTGCGTGTGTGTATGTTTATGTGCTTGCGTGTGCGGTTAGAAATATTTTAGATGCGCGCTCGTCTGGTGGGTAGCATTGGAAATGCCAAAAGCCAAAAATGTGCAAGCGCTAAAAATTGTCTAAAAGCGTTAAACCGCATTATACGAGCGTCAAATAAATTCACAGCGAATTTTTCGTTTCGTAAGCAAAAGAGAATTTATGCCAACAACCTAACTAATTAAGTTAAATGACTAGTGGGATATACATATATATTGTATGTATATGCTTGAGGTTTGTCGCGCGCAGATCGTTGGGAAAGGTTGGATAGGTACATGCATTTTCGGAAGTTGGTTTCTGACAGTGGGTGTGTACCTAAGAAACTAGTTGGTGTCACACACACTTACGCATAAGAGTGCAGCATTATGTGTCGCCGTAAAGTATGCAATGAATTGCGATTTATTGCGCGCAAATTTCTAGCTGAACTTTTGCTAAGCTCATTTAATTGCTTTTTAAGCGCAGTTTTAGGCGCGCGATGCTCATGTGATTGCATATGTCTCTGGTATAGTAAATGTTACTCATACGCCGTGTGCGCGTTGTAAGTGAATCACTTAGCAGGTGGGGAAATTTAGTGAAAATAAAATATTATTATATTTGTATAATGCAGTTTTTGCGCTAAAGAGTCATTCAACTCATTTATCAACCAGCCATGAGGGTTTAGCACCCGACAAACAAAGCGCGCAAAGAAAAGCGCAAAAATCGAAATGTGCTTCAAAGCGCTTTTAAACATTATGTACTTTCAAAGTGACATATGCCTAATTTATATGGCATATGATAACTGCTGAGACAAGTCGAGAATCTATGCACTAAATTGTGTTATTTGAACAAGTGAAAATACATTAAATATAAAAATGCTCTTGAGAAGCAAAACAGAACTCACTTAGCCGCATGTGAGTGAGTGTCTGTCTGCGACGCAGCAAGCAAAGTAAATACACCACCAAAGCACTAGTCCTTGTCTATTGTATATTTCTACACACATACGTTCGTATAGCAAAATAACTGTATTGCTTTTTATAATATTTCGCTTTATTTGCGCAACGCTCATATGTAGCGCGCCTGCCTTTTAACTGTCAGTGAAGTCAAGTCAAGCATTTTGAATTATGTTTTGCAATTTTAGCACAGTTAACAGCAATTCACCACTCCAACCCCTTGCCGGCCGCAAACTTTCGTTGCCAACTGCACTTGGCGCTGCCGTCACTGCTGCTTTCTCGCTCGCATTTTGTGTATTGTCTTGTATTAAATGTTGTTTTCTGATTATCTACTTTGTTGCTTTTGTTTTCCTATTTATTTGGTTATTGCATTTTTATTATAATGTACTTTGTCGCAGCAAATTTGCCAGCACAAATTAGAGCGCGCTTTTATTGCTGTCATAATTGCTGTGGAGACGGCTTTATAGGCGGAAATATAAAGATGACACATGCTGCAGCACAGCGATAGACGCAATTTTTCGTTTTCGGTTATATGCATGTGTGTGTGTTGAATAGAGTGGCATGGAACGCATTTTGCGATTTTAAATTATATAAGAAGTATGAATTTTGAGAACCCTACCCGAACTGAAACAGATTTTACTTCGAATGTCAACGTTCTTGTGAGAACCTCTAACGGAAAGGATTATATTTGAAGAAAGTATTCCCAACAGTATTTGTAAGCTGAGATTCTCACTTCTAAGCAGCTTATATCTCAAGATCAAATTTAACCGGTAGCTCACTTGGTAAAACTTTTTTTATGTTCGTGAGAAGTTTGATCTTTATATGCCAATTAAGGTGTGTTTGGCAATAGTTTGTTTACGACACAAACAGTTTGGCGATTTTTATATAACATATTGAGTCACTGGACCAATCTTGACCGATTTTTCGATTGATTTTACGGTGAGAACTCTCGTTTCCGGGTCAAATTTGAATTGCGGTGTATTTCCCAGAGATTTTTGAGAAAGTATGATTGATCAGTTAAACACTTGGAGAAAATATAATATGGCTGGTGGAAAAACTCTTTTCGTAGTTTGTCAATAGATGTCGTTGCAGTCGTAATCTCCAGTGCTACCAATCACAATGTGTCGTATCATATAGTGTTGGAAAGGTGAGATTTTAAGCTTCATTTAACCAAAAAAAAAAAAATTCGGGGAAGTTGAAAAAAGTTACAGCTGTTCAAAAATTAGTGAAAATAATGAAGAAATTCGCTATATTTTGAAATTTTTGTATAAAAAAGAGAAGAATGCCACGCAAGCCACCAATGAAACTACATAGACGATGCTGTATCAGTTCGCGTAGCACAATAATGGTTCGCTCGCTTCCGTTTTAGAAATTTCAATGTGAAAGATGCACCTCGCTCTGGTCGACCTATCGTTGAAAAAGTCGATGAAATTATGGAAAAGATTGACCAGAATCGTTACATAAGCAGCCATAACATCGCTAAGAAACTTAACATTCATCAACAAACGGTTTTGTATCATTTAAAAAAGGCTGGCTACAAAAAAGGAGCTCGCTGTTTGGGTACCACAAGAATTGTCTGTGAAAAATTTAATGGACCGAATTAACATCTGCGATTCTTTGCTGAAACGAAATTAAATCGAACCATTTCTAAAGCGAATGGTACCACGAGATTGAAAGTAGATCAAATACGACAATAATGTGCGTAAAAGATTACGGTACAAGCGTGGTGAAACTTAACAAATAGTCGCAATGCCAGGATTGACGCCTCGAATAGTTATGCTGAATGTTTGGTGGCATTGAAAAGCAATCTACCACTGTAAGCTGATCCAGCCTGGTCGAACGATTGATTCTACATTTTACTGTCAACAACTGATGAGATTGAAGCAAGCAATCGAAAAAACGGCGAAAAATGATCAACAGAAAGGGCCTTGTCTTCCATCAGTACAACGCTAGACCACACACATCTCTGATGGCTCGGCAAAAACTGGGAGAGCTTGGCTGAGAAGTTTTGGTGCATCCACCATATGCCCTTGATCTTGTACTATTGGACTACCATTTGTTTCAGCAATGCAGAACTCCCTTAATAAAAATTTGGCAAGAGAAGCCTGTGAAAATTATTTGCCACAGTTTTTCGCTGAGAAACAACCAAATTGGTACATATTTGGTTCATTAAAGTTTATTATAAATATAAAAAAATAAGTTGAAGTTTGATTAGAAATACGAAAAGACTTTTTCGATTACCCAGTTCTGGCCGTTTTTTCGACCATGGACCAATTAAGATGGTTCCTTTCCGAGATAATTAATCACAAGATGGAAATATTTTTAGATATGGAAATATTTGATAGACGGAGCAGTCTTCTTATGATATTTTTTCTTAGTAATACATATTGCGTTTCTACATAGCTTCTTCATAAGTAAAGAATACATTATCAAGTATATAATCGCAAACAAATTTAGGAATGCCTTTTTTAGTGACTTAGAGATTTTTTAAAATACTTTGGTAAAACCATTCAAGCTCCAGGTTTTATCGATTCGTTTTTTAATTAATGATCACTTTCAAGGGCCCCTAAGGCTATTTATATTAAATTGGCATATGTTGATGAATCGAAGGGGGCAAACATATACATACAATAGGATGATATCCTTGATATAGAATACAAAGGTCGAATGATGGTCACAATAGCCGGATCTGCGGTACCGGTATTGGCACTTATTTTATCCGGCCAAGGGCTGCTCTTTCGGCGAATTAACACTGTTTGGATCGATAAGTTGCAAGCAAGTAATAATTTTGAAGATTTTTCCTGCTAACTAAAACAAAAACGACGCTACTTTATATACATATATGTATGTATATATATATCACATACTCAAGTAGCCAATTTTGCGCACTTATTTAGTAAATTTGTAAATATTCTATTGTATTGTAGCAAAGAACTTAAAGTACTGTGAAATTCAAGAACAAACAAAAACCAACTGCAGAATTTACATAACTCGCACAAAAACCAGCAAGTGGCGTAGAGAGAAAAGCGTCAAATTGACTGCATCAGTGAATTTTGACAAAATCCGCAATATTTGCGGCTCAAAGTGGCAACAAAAAGCCAACAGAGCACAATACAAAAACAAAAAAATAAATCGCAATACACGCGTGCCAAATGCGGCCTACAAGGACTAAAACACTAAAAAATGCCACTCTGAAATGACAGAAGGGCGGGCAGCGCCAATATTAGTGGAATACGCGCAAGAAAAAAATGAAAGCGGAAAGCAAAAAATGCAACTTTTTATTGTAGTTGAATGGCAAAATATTTGGGGGAGCAATGCCGCTTTACGGGCGTACGTTTTAATGATGCATGAATATTAGCAACTTGTCGTCCCCCATTTTGGCTTTGATGCCTAGTTGACGCTCGCGGTTGCAGCGGCTTTTTTATATATATATTTTTTTATTTTCATGCTATTTTTTATACTCATACTATTTTTTTCGCATACTTTTTTTTATTTTCATACTGTTTGTTGATGCCGCATACTTTTTTGACGGCTAACAAAGCCGTGTTGCCAAATAATGTTCATGCGATTAGCCGAGAAGCTATTTTCAAGCGGAAATGAGCATCATTGGCGGGATTTGCGACCGCATTAAATGCTTGTAGTCGACTGACATTTGCGTGTTGGCGTTAAATAGCTAAAGTAATCGCGGCGAGTAATTCAGTTATATGAGGCAATTTAGAAGCAAATGAGCGAAATTTGCACGAGTTTTGCATATTTTTTGCAAATATAAAAGGATTTAGTAAATGAAAATGCAAAATGAATGCATATCTATAAGCCAAGAGAAAGAATAAAAAGTAAACTAGTTATAGCAGGAAGGGGAAGGAGTGTGAATTTCCAACAGCCTTGAAGCAACTGCCAAACTTCAGCAATAAAACTGCAATCGCTCGTGAATTATGTGCCACAATTTGGCGCACTAAATGGTTTCTGCAGAAGAATGCAAAAAAAAATTATAAAAAATTGTACTAAATAGTGACTTGCTGGCAATATAGACACCTGTTTGCGCATGCTATCAACTAAACAACAACAAATTACTACAACAAACAAGAGTAGCGGAGGAGCAACCGGTAGCCGGCAACCGCAGGCCAAAGGACATAAAAAATGACTTAGTGCGATTACACCTGCAGAGCACATCAAAACAACAACAAAAATACAATAAGCTGCACAGCATACCATAACAACAAAAGAACTACAACAAACTACCCACATGCATGTGTCGCTTCATATCCGAAAGTTAGCTGGTAGCTCTCATATCGACATCATAAAATCAAATACGAAACTCATAAAAAGAACGCAAACAAAGAAGGGCGGGGAAAAATCAAAATCAAATCTCGGCGACAATAAAAGTCAAATCAAAGCCATAAAATAGCAAATTATGGCAAGTATCGTATGCTGCAGCAGCTTTTTGCCACTGTTTACACTGCATACTCACACAAAAACCGGCAAGTGGCGTAGAGCGGGAGCAGAGTTCAAAAAAAATGGGTGAACACAAAAAGTTGAAGTACAAAAAAGTCGAGGCAAAAATGTTAGTTGAATCATTTTACACTGAAATATGAACGCTTTAGTTGTGATAGAAGTCATATATTTAATTTTTTCTGATTTGAGGCAAATACAATTTTTTTATATTATTTGTTGAGCTGTTGTTGTGTTTCAGACAAAGAGACTCCCTACCATGCGACTTCTTCAGTCAACTGCTGGAGAAAATAATACGAGCTGCAGAGCTTAATCGAGCTGGCACAATCTTCTATAAGAGTGTACAGATGCTGGCGTAGGTCGATGGATTCTCGAATGATTTTTCCAGACTGGATAAGAAAGCGAAGAAAATGGCTCTGGTAGTGAACGAAGGCAAGACAAACAGTGGTCGCAATCGCGGCATTAGACTACCGTAAACGTCATGAATTTGTGTGGTTTTTTGTCTGGTGGAATCTTCGGTCCATAAACCAGACTCTCTTCAAGCTTTAAGAGTCAATATTGAACGTGATTCATGATATATGACTTGATTTAGTGTAAAAAGTACTCGAAAATTGGGTTCATCGCATTCGTTCCTTCAAAAGAAGTGGTGGAGGTCATTTGAATGGTGTTATATTGAGTACTTAATTGTATCGATTGTATTTCACAACAAAAAACATTTAAATTTTCTTAGTGATTTCTTTTTAAGAAATCATATCCCTCTTATTGGAAAATTATATATACACATGTATAACAATTATATTGATTATAATCAATGCGATGAGCTTAGTCGATTTACTTACGCGAACTGGTGCTTCAGTTTTTGGGATATCGACCTGAAATTTTGTATCCGTACTTTGCTCAGCAAGAAGTTGCTTATTTTTCGGAACGGCCGATATCGGACCACTATACCATATAGCTGTCATACAAACTGAACGACTGAAATAAAGTGGTTGGTTGGGAGGCACTTTCATTTAACGAGAAATCTTCAAGAAATTTGGCAAAGATTATTGTCCAAAGTAAGGCTACAATATCTAGAGATATGTATATTGTTCAATTCGGATCACTATAGCATATATCTGCCATATAAACTGAGAATTCAAATTCTAATTTTTTGAAAAATATTTTAATTACTTCAACTGAAAGCTTAATACCAATATCTAACGCATCAAAAAGACACGCTACACAAAGAATGCAGTGGAATATCGGCCACTGCGTCAAATACCGCTTTTACCATAAAAACAACAACTAAATACACGTAGCAGTACAAGAACAACAGTAAAATTAAATAGTTAACGCGCTGCGTGATGCATACAAATCGCTGGCCTATCATGGGCACATCAGCAGCAGCAAAAACAACAACAGTAGGCAAACGCGTTGCGAAATGGCGAGTGAGCGTGTGAGTGACGGTGCAGCGCTTGCAAATTTGTCATAGACGCTGTCGCTTGGCAGTGGCAAGCATAACTTTTCATGGCTATTAGACACGTTAGCGCACACAGAACACAGTGCACATACATACATACGTATATATGTATGTGCATATAAATAAAAATATATATACATAATTATGCTTTTTAGTTGCTTTTGTCGTTGAATGTGTGTTGGCATTAGCATGCTGACGTCGTCTTAAATGCATGTTGTTTGCGCCGAAAAACCTTAGAAAATGCGCACATTTAAATGCAATCAAGCAAATGCGTCGGCGTATATTCGGACGCTTCATAAAATTTGCACGGTAAATAAATACCAAAGTATGATTCAAGACAAAAAAGAAACTGCAATGCATTGCAACGAGTGGACAAATAGACAACTAGCAATTAAATCAGGGCAAGCGGCAACTAAAGTGGACATTCACACGTACAGACACACATATATGCACTTACACGCATATACATTCACACTTACAGTTGATTGTGTGCGTGTCTCGAGGCGAAGTGTTGTGAAAGTTCAGGCTACCACAGCTACTGCTGCTGTTCGCTGATGTTTGTTGTTGTTGCTGCTGCTTCTGTTCAGTATGCACGCCGTCGCTCTAATCTAATTTGCAGCGCAAACAGGTACCGAAACGCAATCGAAACGCACCGCAACGCAATGCAAATGCAATAAACTCAATTCAAGTGGCCAACGCGCAGTGGCGAGCCGAAGGAAAAGTGTGTGGAAATTTTGCGTTATCTGCAACTAAATTATAATTTTGCAACTCAAAGTGCAATAGAAATGCAGATGTTAATCACTCCCACACACATACATAAATAAAAGTAAATGCGTCATAAATATTTGATGTCTAAATATAAATTCATTCCACTTCATATTTATAGATGAATAGGCACTTCTTCATTGCGCTCTTTTACAGTTTTGGAAAGAAAAGAAACAAAAAACAATTTCCTTCATTGTACAGCTATAAAGCTATGGTAGTCCGTCTGATCTTCTGCTGAACTGTTTTAGCCTATCGATGTCTGCGCTTCACTTCAAGACCGCCGAACCTCCACCAGTTCCATCACACTACATCGCTTTTATTCCATTTCTACCACTTCTAGTCAGTGTCTGTCGCTTGCATCGCAATATGCTGCTCGCCGTTGGCTGTGCAATGCTGGCGGCCTCGCATGTCAACGACACTTCCAGCAGCTCGCGCAGCATACGCGTGAACAGGTGGAGACGATCAGCCGACAGACTATTTTTGTGGCAAAAGCATAGTGTCTATATTAAGTGTGCGACGCATACTGACAGGCAGACTCATAAATATATGGATACACATATACATACGTACACATAAGTATGTGGTACACTCGCAGGCTGTTGTCTCCGCGGTAGTCGTGTACTTAATTGCAGATCCATTCACGTTGTCTATTTTTTTATTTCTAAAAAAAATAAATCTCATTTAAATAAAATTAAATAAAAGGTTGAGTGTTTGGACTATAATTGCTGTGTCTTCCGGTGGAAGTAATATTATACATACATTAAACTGTCGGAATATTCTTAGAGTGAGCTGTTCTTACATCATCCAATATGAATCGTATTTTTGGTTTACTTTGGGCATCACTCTATCTTTGTTTGGGGACAGCAAAGCTCTGCAGCCATGAATTTCGCATATTCTGAATATCAGCTTTAACCCAATTTTTCTAGGCTTGGCAAATAGATGCAATCTTAAATATTTTTTTCAACTTTTCAAAATTTTTATACCTACAAGTATTTTTACTAACGAAAAACAAATTTAATTTTTCATACTTTCTCCCACTAAAGGCCTTTTTCTAACTATTCCCTTTAAAGCTTGCCCTCAATGACTCTCTGACATTCAATTACATCTGACTCAACTCCAACACATAGTGAACGAGGAATTTCCAAGTGTACCCAGGTCCTTTTCTACCTGGTCTTTCCAACGGAGTGGAGATCTTACTTTTCCTCTACTTCCACCGGCGAGTACTGCATCTAATACTCTCAGAGCGTGAAAGTTTTCATCCCGCTGTTTCTTAATTCGCTAAACTATGCCAATGTCGTCGTATATCGTTCAATCGACTGCGATATTTGCCCTTGCCAATGCGCAAAGAACCACTCCAAGATAGATGAAATTATTTACAACTTCGAAGTTATGACTGTCTACTGTGAGGTGGAACCCAAATAGGAGTGTAAGACAACTGTTGGTTTGATGACAGGACATATTTCGTCTTGCCCTCGTTCACTACCAGATCCATTTGCTTCGCTTCCTAGTCCAGTCTGGGAAGAGCAGAACTAACGGCGCGGGTGTTCCGGCCGATGATATCAATATAATCGTCGTACGCAAGCAACTGTATACTCTTATAGAAGATTGTACCTTCCGTACCCTATTTAGGGCCTTTCCGGTCGCAAAAATATTTTTTTATTTGGCATAAAAAAATCCTCAAAAATAAGTTGAATGAATTATACAAATGGATCTTTCAAGAAAATAATTCACGAATGGCTTCTTTCGGTAGACTTAACTGTTTTCCATAACACAAAATTAAGAAAATAGCAGTGTTATATGTGGATTATCATCTTCTCATCCTCGCCTGCTATTTCTTATGTGTGATATCTAGTTACTGCCGAATATCACTTCTTAGACAGCGCTCAGATCATCACGTTCGAAGTCAATAATAAAGAGACTTCAATAATTCACTTCTTTCAGAGGTATATTTAAGGACCTACTATAGCTTTGTAATTTTTTTTCTAAACTACTATTTACTAAAAATTCAAAAATAACCAAATGCTGGCACAAATGTAATTTTAGCAGCCTGTACATTCCACTCAACGTACTCTATGCATGCTAACCCGCTTTCCAATTGTCCATCAATTTAATTTGCATAACTAACGTTTACTCATTCATTGAACCAAACTAACAACAGCAGTGGCTTATTCATTATCCTTACACTCTTCGCAACGGTATAACGGTAGATATTGAAACGAAATAAAAATCTCACAAGCAGAGATGAATTGAGCGTGGAGCGAGAGTGAAGTGCATGTTTGAGTGCGGCACTAGGAGTACCAGCAATTGAACTTAGAGTGACGCCAAAGGTCCTCAAGACGGCGACACAAAAAGGCAACGCCACAGTGGCAGTTGTAGTTGTAGGAAACGCAGCAGGCAACCGGAAAGGAAGTGGATGTGGAAATGACACTGGCATTGGCAGCAAGGATGCCATGAAGGAAGTGCCCACATGTCAATGAATAGCGAATGGTGACTGCATAAAGGGTTGTCCATAAAGGGATTTCTACTTTTTGTTTGAAAAAATATTATTTTGATGCTTAGCCATTGCAAATCTTAATAGTTAATGCTTGCGGAACGATTTTTGAATAATGGTTGGAAGAATTATAGCTCCTAGAAGGCTCCATCTAGGAATTCAATGGCATCATTATGCTAAAAACACTGTAAGATTCACGTCTCACATGTTTTATGGGTGCTAAGTTCGATATTATTTTAGCGCTTAGGATCGTATGTTTGAAATAAGTTCAGAAGCTTGAGAAAAATATCGCAAAAATATCAGAAAGCTTGCGATACAGCCGAAAAATTTTTTAGAGATGAATTAGAGTGGGTCAGCTTGAGGCAGGTTCCTCGATGAAATCGTGCTTACTCTTTCATTTACAGCAATAATGGTATACTGGAATCAAATGCAATTGATTTTTGTCTTTAAAATAAACCCTTATAAGCAAAACCCTGTATACAGCTTCTCTCCAACTATAAGCGCACACGAAAATGCTGTAGCAATCGAGCTCCACAGAAATAAAGAAAAGGAGTCAAAAGGCACCGCATAGCAAAGGATTAGAAATCTCATAAGAAATGTATGTTGTTATTGTTGCTTTTAAGAAAAACTTTGTTGCTATTGTTATAGCTGCGTTTATACCCAGTTGTTTGTTGTTGTTGTTTTGCAGCGCCACCAGCAATTGTGCATGTAAAAATATTTAAACGCTCGTCTGCACAAGGCGGCGCAAAATCATAGTGCCACAGTGAAGAACTCGCAAGGATTTCCATGCCGTCAGCAGGGTATGTGCATGTGTGTGTGTGTGTGTGTGCGACGTTTGACTTGCATGCTCGTATGCTAAAAACAATTGTACGTCCATGTCCGCCTTTGCCAAAATTTCAAATGACATTATTTACATGAATGTGCATTCCGCTTAAACGCTGCTAACTCTGCATGTTTGTTGCCATTTTTATATATTTTTTGTATAAATATTTTTATAGTCGCCGTTAGAGCCGTGGCTGCTTGGGCTGGGGCTGTGAGTTCAATATGAATGTCTAGCAATTACAAGAAAGGAGGAAAATGCTTTGGTTTTTATTCGTGTATGTACTTTTTTCGCTACTGTAGTTGCAGCAATTGTATCAAAATACATAAATCTTGCCTTCGAACTCGCTGTGGAATGTGGAATTTGGAGATATTTTAATATGCAAGCATATATATTTTAATTTCGATTGCATAAATATCGAAATCGTGGTGGAATTTTCACATTTATAGCTAAGTTTGATTGGAAATAAATGCGAAAAAGTATTACACAAAGTACACTAGAAAAAAAGTTAGCTTCAGCAGTTCTGAAGCTCTAATACTCTTCACCGGTGTATTTCTTATAGAGTAAGAAGGAATAAAAATATATTTAATTGATATTGATGGAGCAGTTTGTATGGCAGCTATATGCAATAGTGGTGAAATCTGAACAATTTTTCCGGAGATTTTACCGTTGCTTTAGAAAATAATCTCTGCCAAATTTCGTGCAGATATCTTGCCAAATAAAAAAGTTTCCCATACAACGATTATATTTGATCCTGCAGTTAATATGGCAGCTATATGCTATAATCGTCCAAAATTAATAATTTTTTCAGAGTTTGTACCGTTGTCTTAGGCAATAATTTCTGCCAAATTTCGTGAAGATATCTCGTAAAATAAAAATGTTGTTTCTACCAGCCCTTGATTTTGACCGACCAGTCTGTATAGCAGCTATAAGCTATAATTGTCCGATCCGAATAATTTGTTCAGATATTCTATCGCTGTCTTAGAAAATAATTTCGGCCAAATTTCGTGAAGATATTTTGTCAAATAAAAAAGTTTTCCATACAAGACTTAGATTTTAACCGACCAGTTTGTAAAGCAGCTATAAGCTATAGTGGTCCGATATTGATCGCACCGACAAATAAGCAGCGTGTTAAGAAGAAAAAGTTCTCTGCAAAATTTCAAATCGATATCACAAAAACTGAGTGACCAGTTCGCTTAGCAATAACTGCATAAAATTTAATAAAAATTCCATAGCATACATTAAGGCGTGCAGGCCAGCCACAGCACGTGTGTCACCTACTCAGCACTACATAAAAACTTTAAACTCTCACCACAGCTGCAATTTTTGACTTTTTCCATGTGTTAACGCCACTTAATGTTGACTTAATGATCCGAAAACTTTTCGATAGCAAGCTTGTTGACTTGCCTGCCAGCAGCCAACCGCCAGCAGCACACAAAAACTATAGAAATTAAAAAAAAAATGGAAGTCAACTGCAAACCATGTTCGACCTTAGACAAAGATTAGCCAGCAAATGGCGTAGAAAACCGTTGGTGCGGCAGTTTGCATGTGTGTGTGTAGCTTTGATTGTAGTTGGAAGCCCGCTCAACTACACTTTATCACAGCGTCGCGTTAATCA
This sequence comes from Bactrocera neohumeralis, assembly GCF_024586455.1. Classification (NCBI taxonomy): domain Eukaryota; kingdom Metazoa; phylum Arthropoda; class Insecta; order Diptera; family Tephritidae; genus Bactrocera; species Bactrocera neohumeralis. The sequence goes on from NC_065920.1 coordinate 12,594,432, forward strand.
CAGCTCATTATTTAGAGGGCTTAGTGAGAATTGAGCAATCAAACACTCAGAGACAGTTACAAACTTACATGAAAGTCAGCGGAAGGCAAACGTAAAAACACTTACTGCAACCCTTTCATTTGGAGCACTATTATATATATTCCTCTAATTACTTCCACTTCAACCCATTGATTTGTAGTCTCACCCGCATTTCCTCATATCTTCTCATAACTTATTCTCAAAAACACTGTAGTGTAAATTCGCTTTCAGGCAAACACACTACATAAGTACATTCATATGTATGTAAATATATATTTTACTCTGTCTCCTAGTCTTTTTTCGGCTTCAATTTCTTATTGTTATCTTTTCATCCATTCCTGCCATTGTCTTCTCTATTTATATCAGGCATAATCCCCAATATGTTGACAGTATACACTATTTGCAATTTGCTATCTGCAATCTACCATCTTTGTTGCCTTTATGCCAGTATTACTGCAAGTTGTAGATACTAAATGCAAATTTCTATTTGTTTTCTGTTTATAAATATGTTGCGTTCTAATGCTCTCACTTGTAGTTATTTTAATCCATTAAGACTGCTTTAAGATAAGCAAATGAGTGCAAAATTATTCCGAAGCTTTCTTTTTTTCACATTTTTTTTGGGCAGCGTGCTGTTGAAGGCATGTATGTGTGTATATTCGTATGTATGGTATGTACAATTTGATTCTGAAACTGTTCGGCAGGCAGGAATAGTATCTTTTTGTCGAATAAGGAAATAAGAGATCGGCGGTTTATTTAAAGGAAATAAGAGATTAGAATACTGATAAAGTCAGAGCTGAAAGACCATAGCGCTTAGAGTATATTAAGTTTATATCCACTTGCGAATTTCAAGTAATCGACCTTGTTTTGTATAGACATCGAGTGAACATATATTTGAGAATATTGAAGCTGAATACGGCGAATAGTTTCAGAGATATAGGTTCATTTCAAACAATATTAGAATATTTGTAATCGGCTACCAAAACTGTAAAAACATTTTTCTCGAATGTCGACTCTGAAAGGTGAGGAAAACTTCTCCGAAATACGACTTGAAAATTTTTTTATGACAATTTCGGTTTTTAGAGGTTTTCTAGAATAAAAAACGGCAAATTTTCAATAATATTTTTTTTTTTTTATATAAAAAATTAAATATTTCGCAAAAACGTTTTTTTCGAAACGCTGTTTTCAGAATCGGTGAGAAAAACTTCGCCAAAATAGCTGTACCGATCGACTTGAAATCTTTATTTTTGATGAGAATTTCGGGGTTTACAGGGTTTCCTCGAATAAAAAACGGTCTATTCTCAATTATTTTTTTCATATAAAAATGAAATATTTTATGTCAACTTTTTATTATTCCAAAGAAATATATTTTACAAAGATATGTGAAATTTCATTGCAACTCTAAATCACCGTTAATTAGAGCAAAATTTTTAAATAAGGTGGCAACTCTGACAAAAATTTCTCCGACAGATAGCTTTATTAAGCCGACTCAGTTTGGTGCTCTTAAAAATTTTAATGATTCTATAAATTTATTTGAAAATTTAATTTTTTTTAAACAAAGGTGGCAACATTTTCAAAATTTTTATATCATATCGTTTTTAAAAATTTTGTTGAACATGTTATACGAACATCTTTATTTAATAAATTGCATAAAATACTATTAAATAAAAAGTGAAACAGGTGGCAACCCTCCTCCAAAAATATAAAATTGGATGAACATGATAACTTAAGCCGATTAATTTTGATGCTCTTGTAAATTCTAATAGTTCTATAAATTTATATTAAAGTTTAAATCTTTTAAATAATGGTGGTAACATTTAAATTTTTTTGTATCATTTTTTTTCATGTTATATGAATATCTTTATTTAATAAATTCTTTAATATACAATTAAATAAAAAGTGAAACAGATGGCAACCGCCCTGCAAAAATATTAAATTGGATGGACATCTTACACGAATATTTTTGTCTAATCATTTTCTTAAAATAAAATCAAAAGTGAAACAGGTGGCAACCCTCCTCCAAAAATACAAAATTCTTCCTTAAAAATTTTCTTTTTAAATAAATTGTATAAAATACGAATATTTTTATCTAATCACTGTCATAAAATAAAATAAAAAATGAAACAGGTGGCAATACTCCTCCAAAAATACAAAATTCAAATTCTGTAAGCTAACGCAATACTCAGCGCTTCGTAGCATTTCGTTATAATCTAGCGTATTTACTACTGTGTCGCAGCAGTAGCACTTGACTAATAATATGGTAACTCTGCAATCCCATTTTCAGTTAAAATATGCATAAATACATATGCACATATGCATTTATGTTTATAGCTACGGCCCTTTAACTAAACATTCTTACATGGATATAAACCACTTTTGCTCAATTGAGGACGCATGCAAGTACATACATGTGTGTATGTATTTGTACGGGGCAAAGATCTCAATCAACAAAGATGCATAAAAATGCATAAAGTGAGAGCAAAGAAAATTAAAAGTAAGACACCCCAAGAACGTTCTGCAAATGCATTCTAATGAATGCAAATGGCCAATAGTGGTGACTATTGTTGACAGAGCCATTTCGGACCAAGGCATGAATACTGTACAGGCATGCACATGTAAATATGTATATGTAGTTGCCATTGCAAATTTTTTATGCATAAAAAGTGCTTACCGAAATTTTTATGCTTTCATTACAAATGTCATAAAATGCAGTTACCAAAAGTTTACAAAGTTTTATGAGTGTGTGTGTTAGTGGTGTGAACAAATGGCGCCACAACTTGTTCCGTTTTCGAAAAAAACTATTTTTTGTCTCTGGCGAGACCTTTTCGTTTTCGGAAAAAATTATTTTTTTCAATTTTTATGCAAAAAATATGATAAAGCCGTATTAAAAAATAAATTTGGTATTGTTTAAATTTTTGATAAAAAAAAATTTCGTTAAAACTTTTTTGGAAAATATTTATTTTTTTGAAAAAAAATAAAAGTTTTTTGATAGTTTAAACTTTTGAAAAATATATTCTTCATTAAAGAGTTTTTACGAAATTTTCTTTAAAAGCATTTTACAAAATATTTTTTTCTTAACGTTTTTTCAAAAAAAAAATAAAAATAAAATAATATTTTTAATGTTAAGCCTTTGATAACAGCAAATATTTTTAATTATAAACCTTTTATGAAATTTTCCTTAAAAACCTCTGTTTTTTAAATTTTTTGATAGTTTTATTGTTTAAATTTAAAAAAAAAATATTCTTCATTAAAAACTTTTTGCGAAATTTTCTTTAAAAACTATTTGGCAAAAACAATTTTTTTGGGTGTTTAAAAAACAATTTTATAGTTTTTGTTTAGTTTTTGATAAAAAAAATATTTTTCATTAAAAATCTTTCTTTTGCTAAATTTCTTTTTAATGTTTTTTCTGAAAAAAAAAAATTCTATTCTTATTTTTAATGTTTTGATAAAAAAAATATTCTTCATTAAAAACTTTTTAAGAAATTTTCTCTAAAAACCCTTTTAAAAAAATTTTATTTTATAGTTTTATTGTTTAAACTTTTCAAAAAAATATTCTTCACTAAAAACATTTTATAAATTTTTTTAAAAACACTATTTTTTCCTTTGGGTTTTAAAATTTTTTTTAGTTTTTTTGATAAAATTTTATTAAAAAATATTTTGCATTAAAAACTTTTTACGAAATTTTCTTTAAAAACCTTTTGCAAAATATTTTTTCTTCGGGTTTTTTTTTTAATTTTTTTAAGTTTTATTTTTAAGCTTTTGATAAATAAATATTTTTCATTAAAAACGTTTTACGATTTTTTTTTCTAAAATATATATATAATAAATATATAATAATAATAATAGATATAATATAATATCTAAAATATATATGTATGTATACCTATTTTTCTTTTATTTTTTTCTGTTAATTTTATTTTTTTAATTTCAAATTTTTTTAATTTTTGATCAAATTATATATTTATTTAATTAAATTTTAAATTTTTTATAAACAAATTTTTGATGTCCTCTAAGTAGCATACTTTAATGTGCTAAATCCCTGCTTAGCTGATGTATAAAAAAATATGGCAAGTGGTCAGCGGTGGTCGCTAAACATGGCCTAAAATGTCATAACTCATAAGCGAAATTTCGCCATTTTTGTGGTAAGTGTTGCATGCAGCACACATGTCGAAATGGTTAGTGTTAATTTTACAACAATTAATACGCTTTCAGTAACTTTGTTTTTGTAATTACTATACTCGATTAGAGGTTAATGAAGCACAGAACAAATATTATCTAAAGGGTGGCATAATAGGAGCTTTTAACAAATTTTTAAACTTTTTAGAGTTATTCTTTATACAAAATCAACTCAAATATATTAAAATGAAGCTTATATGTGTATTTATTTTCTACAAAAAAATATAGCAAATTCCCCCAAACTCGCACTAAACACCCTTTTATCACAATAAAGTTATTCAAAAGTGTGTCTGTGTGTGTCTCGCAAATCGCCAGTCAACACAACGACCACGTGTGCCCACAAACTAAACACAGCAGCCAAACAAGTAAACAAGCGTATAGCACGTGCTTACTTCGACACATCCTGTAAACATGCGCGCTACAATACTAAATGCTCTCGCCAATTACTCGCGCGCATACCAACACACACACTCACTCACATCTCCCCCTCCAAAACTTTGACCACCCACACTCACGCTCTCCCGCAAGGCTGTGGATGCATTGCGGTCCCTCGGCTTGCTTTGTTTGTCCTCTGCATTTACAGTATCTCCTCAACCCCTGTGAAAATTCAATTTTTATTTATTACCTACCCAAACGACCGGGCCAAAGGACACACCACATACAGCCACCAGTGCCAGCTGAGCGTCCGACTGAGCCGCAGCGCGGCGGAGAGACAGGCAACTCCATCCTCGGCATGCAATGACGGCGGCGTCCAAGTCCACTTGGCGAAAAAATGTGCAACACTTGACTCTTTCTCTGGATGTGGAGTAAGCAAGATAAATACAAGTTGCGAAACATCCGCAAGATGCCAGAAAAGCAACTAACGGCACAATAGTACTGGCAAGTAAGATGTTGATGAAAGTTTGAGTGGCGCGCCGATGAAAGTATGACAAAAACCCGGGGAGACTTTGTCAATGCGTAGGCATCAGCGATATGAGCATAGATATGTATGCGCCATACATAAGTTTATATATACATACATATGTATATTTTGCTTTGTTTTATGGCATTCCCGTAAATGTCTTAGTTTAAGGAAATTTGGCAAACGGATCACGTGCAGTTTTGACTTGAAGAAAGTACGAGTGCGAGGTTAGTGTTGTACAAAAAAAAAGCATATCTAATAGAAAGTACGTAAAGGGTAAAATAATTGTATGAATAAATAATACGAGGATTTAAGAAACTAAGTGAAGTCAAAATCATAAAAAATATATTTATAAATTATGTTAGAAATCATGTTAATTCAAATTTTAGCTGTATTATCATCTAAAAGACAGGTTTACTATGAGTCAATACAACAACAACAATGTGTAAATCAAATTCCAAACCTTTATTATAGACGTTCCAGGAACAGAAAAATGCTTCAGCTGTAATCAGACGATCGGTTTCTAACTCTTTTGTAAATTAAGTTTACACTAGTTTTACAAATATTTCCAATCAGTTCTGGTACAACCGTTTTTCGGCAATAAAATTGGAGGAATCGCAAGTTACAAGTCTTCTCCGATATTTTGACATTCCTAGTTGCTAGTCAAGTCGAATGGCATTTGATAAGGGAGACAATACAATAGTATAGTTGTACAACAATAACGACAACAGAGATGTCAAATGAAGTTATACCCGTTAGAATTAAGACACATTTTTCTCAGTGTAAATTTTCATAACGTCACAAAGAGGGTCAATAGGGAAAAGTTTGTCAGTACACTTACAAAATAAAAATATTTTCCTTAAGTCATATCTGTCGCTCCTTCTTGGCTCTACGACGAACTAGCTCGCTTTTTGGCAGCGTGCAAGATGATGGGGCCAGAACCATGCATTTCAGTGGGGTCGCACACTCTAAAGGAGCTGCTCCGCACGGAGGAGAGAGTAGGGAGAGAACACAATTGGCAGCAGGGAGTAGGAATGCGTCATGCCAAGCTACCCTTGGAAGGGTACAACCTTTTAAGGTGTAAGAAAATGATCAACCTCTTGCGCAAACTACCGGCTCTGCGAACATAGAACATGAAATTCCAGAGCACCTGATTCTGGATTGCTCAGAAATTTGTAGAAACAGGCTCAAGGCCCTAGGTTTCATCTATGTGGACAGGGATCACATCACTTCAGTCGCGTCCTGCAGGCTCCTGGAATTGTTCAGGATGTTGGACCTTTATGACCATATATGACATAGACCATAGATCGCGGTACAAGTCCCCAATTTTACTATCTCTCTATCTATCTACTCTCTCTCTCTTGGCATGTATGTATATCGGCTACCATAACATTCTTTCAGATTTTTCAAAACTTAAACAATAAACAACAAGAAAAAATGTTAACTTCGGTTGTACCAAAACTATCGTAACTTTTACAAATACAATATATTCCTTATAAGGATTGTGATCGGTCAGTTTGTATGGACTTATATTCTATAGAGCATCGATCTGAACGATTTCTTCGAACAGTGCGTCATTACTTTACACAATAATTAATGTCAAATTTCTTGAAGATATCTCTTCAAGTGAAAAAGCTTTCCATACAAGCACTTTATTTCACTGTGACTTACTAATATTTTCGATGCATTTACACTTGAAAACATTATTATTGTATCGCAAACAGAAAATTAAACTTTACCGTGTACACCTTTAGACATTCTTACTGACAACTTATGCCGTAGTGAGAGTCGCATAGCACAATCAAGAGAGAGATAGAGCGGCAACTAACATGCGGCTGTATGAGAACTTTGAGGAGAATGAGACAAAAAGAGACACGTTGGGTTAAGTACAAACCAATTTGCGACTATTTTTTGGCCACATACGACGATGCACTGCTAGAACAACAACACCAGAAACAACAAGACGATGTCGCAACGCGATGATGACGCGCCAACAACGACGACCGACTACGATTTGGCCGACTACGCAAGGCGATTGCGACTGCGACAGCGGCCGGCCGTTTGCTGTTTGCCGTTTGGCAGGCCAAACCGAAACAAACCGAGCCATGGCACGGCAGTCGTCAGTCAGTTGGCCAACAAAGTAGCAGCAGCCAACAACGTGTGGTGTGCCTGCTTGGCACCGAAAGTGGCGGTGTGCCCTTCGGGCGATTTTCTTGGATCGCAACGCATCCAAGAAAATCGCCAACACGGCAGCCAGAAAAATACGGGCAGCAACAACAACAAACAGCAGCAAATCACTAAACACAGGGGGAAAAAAATCAGCAAAAAAATAAAACATATATTTCGTCTTCATTGTTTGGCGATTCAGTTTTATTTTCCAACAACCTCTGGCCAAGAGAGCAGCTGTTCAAGTGATGTGATGATGTTGTGATCCAAGTCCAAGAATTAAGACAAACACACAGTGTCGGGTTAAGCAATGTGCAAGACATAACGGTATATGTCGTGTGTTTGTGTTGCTTATTGGCGATGACAATTGCAGCACTTGGCCAACAACTCAAAAAGTCATCAAGAAATGTCATGAAGTGGCAAAGAATATGATGCCAACGGCCAGCCAACACACACGCACACACACACACGCTGGTGGAACGTGCAGACGATTAGCCAAGTCCAAATCCGGTGTTGGCCAACAGGCGATAAGAAAACAATAACAACAACAAATCGCAGACAACAGTCAACCACGACGCTGGAGGTGATCGCGGCCAAAAACAACAGCCGGTGGAGTTTAAGTACCACGCCAGTGAAGTGTTTGCTAAATGCCGACCGGAAACTAACGGAAATTCTATTGACCGACTTTGTCAGTTGCCCGTCAGCAAGGACGTCGTGTTGGTGCCTACGTACAACCAACTACCAACAACAACCGGGAAAGTAGCAATTAAAAATACGTCCGTCTCAATCATGCAGCTACCAACAGTGCGCGTCGCACGTCAACAGACGCACACGTTGGTCGAACGCACGCACCAGCCCACCTCCCTGCCATAACGGCACGCTGTCGATAGTAAGGGTTCAATTAAGTTTTCGATGAAATGGCGCAGGTGGAGTTCAAGTTCCGGTAGAATGCTGGCTATAACGAACACCCCAACCCACACCTGACTGGCAAAAAACAGTCTAGCGGCAGACAGCTGCTGGCTAAAACCCAAATCAAGCCATTGTTTCACTTTTTTTGGCAACTGTCAACGCCAAATTATGAAGTCGCAGCGTTGTGCTTGCGAAATGTCAACACCGCATCAAGCCAAGTCGAGCCAAACTAGACGGCCACAGCTCCAACACTCTACAGCAGTGGCCAATTGGCTGGAAAATCAAAGTCAGCTGGACTTTGGAGCGTTGCAAACACGCATAACGCTGGCGTACGCGCTGAAGGCTGCACACGCGTGGCTCACAAGTGAACTGTGCGCGACAAAGCGGGAAATCGAGAGCATAAACGTTTTCGAAAATATTCAAAAATATTCAAAAACCTTCAAAAACATACGCGTAGCAATAAAATATAAATTAGTTAAAAATAAATAACCGTTAATAGCAGTAGTGGACTTTCATCGCATTAACGTAGTTTTGAATAAAGTGCTGAAACAACAACAAAATGTAGTCGCTTAGTCTACACTCACCCGAAATTATGTAACAATAATCGACATGTAATTATAATTCGACAATTAAAAAAGACAATTACATAATACTGTAAGTGTAGTGAAACTAGAACAGGCATATAACGGTAAATAAACTTAAATCATACATATGTGCAATATTAGTTTCGTATGTAAGCATAAAAAAGCCACAATTTTCTAACCAAGAAATTGTTAAAAAATATGAAATATTGAACAGTAATAAATTAAATCATTAATCAAAATACATATATATCATATATCAACTATAATCTATATATAATCAGTTGGAAAGCAAACATTTACTTACATAATCGCAACGATCATGATGCAACCTCGGTGAATTGTCGCGAAACCAGTTATTAGTGTCGGTGTCAAAACCGAAATGTACACGCTGATAAAAATAGTACCGCAATTCGCCCACAGCAGTTGGATGGAATTTCCTGAAGCAACAAAAATATCAGAATTCTGGTGAGCTAAATATATAAAAAATAAAATTTAATAATAAAAATTAACAGAATACATACTATAGAAATGTTATAAATATGCTAGAGAGGTTCGAGGTTCCCTACTTTTTTAAACATACAACACATAAACCTCGAATTTAATGGGGAATGTTTATTATCATTCGAAAGAACGTTATTTGGCATTTATTTTTTGAAGATTATCTTCTTTAAATTTTGGCCGCAGCCAAGTCTCAGATGGTCCAAACGTTGAATCCAATTTTCGATGACTCACATTTCGACTGGTAACTGGCGAATGGCACGCGTGATGATTTGCTCCAAGGCCTTAATCGAATTCGGAGTATCCGCATAGACTTTAGACTTTTACATATTCCCACAGAAAAAAGTCTAACGGTGTGATATTACACGATCTTGTTGGCCAATCGACTGCCCCAAAACGTGAAATTATCCGTTCACAGAAGTGTTCTCTCAATATATTCATTGATTGATGTGTGTGATTGTGGGAAGTGACGCCGTCTTGTTCAAACCAAATGTCGTCGAGATGACGAGCCTCAATTTCAGGCAATAAACAGTTATTTTGGCTCGATAACGGTCGCCATTCTCGGTTACGTTCTTATCGGCATTATTTTAGAAGAAATATGGATCGATGATTCCACTGGCCCACAAACTATCTTGAATCTTTTTAGGTTGCTCTTCGTCCCAAATGCGGCAATTTTACTGGTTTACATACCCATTGAGCCAGAAGTGGGCCTCATCTCGTAGGATCTTCTTGGGTAGGTCGAGTGGCTTCAGTTCTTGCACAAGTGGTATTTTATACGTTTTCAATTTAATATCTCGACCTAAAAAGCGCCAATTGTTCCACGGTCTTCGTATACACTCACTTCGAGCTGAATGTGGTCTATTCGGTCAAATATTATCTAATAATGAGTGCTGGGCCTCAAGATGGGTGGTGATTTTGGGAATAATACGTGATAGCCGATTATGTTGAGTATTAGTTGAGTGAAGTGCGCGAAACACATTCTTTACAGAACGTAATAAAATTGAAAGATTTGTAAATTCACGAATAATCTGTCAAAAATTGACAGATGGCTTTTGGCTATTGAAGAATGTGCCTCTACTTGGATCACCCGACAGTATTGAAGAACTTATCGCAAAGTGTTTATTTTAATGAAAATTGATTATTCATATTGAAATTCGCTACAAATAGTTAAAAGAAAATTAATATGGGGTGATATTATCGCCGAGAGGCAGAAATAACGATCGATTTTTTGACAATTAATTAAGAAAGCATTTACTGTTTTTATTATCCCCAAAATTTGCTTAAAAATGCTTTTCATAGAGTTTTAGTATGCATTCTCGATGTAGAAGGAAAAAAGCTAGATTTAGATTTCTTCAAATTTCTAGACCAGAATACCCCCTTATGTTTCAAAAAAGTTTGTTTTTTAATTTTATTTTAGTTGAATGATAAAGCTCAAGGCATACAAACGTAAGATTGACAGAATTTGTGAAATCGTGCCTGTCAAAAATTGATCAAAGTTATTAGTGGGTTTTTCGTACAGACTTCTTGAGTTCCTATCAATCATTACAAAATGTTTTCATCAAGTGTGCATTCCGACAGCAAACCTCTGAGTAAATTTCTGCATTTCAAATAGGTACTCATAAAGGTGCTTCAAAAAAAAATTTGAATTTTTTTTTCAACTCTTACCCCCTCAAATGTTAGTGATTGACAAAAAAAATACCCCCTCAAGCCAGGCGCTGTAGATTAACTCTTAGGGGTAGCCTTTTTTACATTTAACATAGAAATTTTCGTTTCTCCATTCAAACTAAAATTGCACCAATTAATTTTCGTTTCTCAAAAATAACCATTCAAACTTAAAAAATTCCCGCGACAAAATTATTATTCTCAGAAAAGTTTTTTAGAAGAAAGAAGTGATACAGTTATATCGTTTTCAAAAGCATAGAACTGCACGCATGGAAGTCACCAATCACATGTCTACTTATATGTAGGCATATCGCTCATATGTATAACTAAGCAGAAGAGCACGACTACTCGGCGCCGTCATAAATATTTATTTCGCCATATGACGCCTCGACAAATGTTATGCATTTGCCGCTGTAATAAATTTGCAAACGCATCGAGCATAGCATGGCTGAGCTGAAAGTATTTCTGCACTTCTACTTCAGGCTGCAGGCTTCAGATCAGTATTTTGTCTTAAGTTAAATGCTAAATTCAAGTCTTCAAATACCATAACAGCAATTGGTGACTTTAAAACTTCGAAAAATCAAAAGCAAACTCAATTTATGCCTGTTGATATTTTACAGATAAATATACAAAATAATATTAACAGATTGACAAATAAAATTTAGTCGTATACTATATGCCCATATGCATATATTATATATACAATCATAAATATTCTTTTTGAAAGCAAAAATATGCGGGGGAGTCATGTTTTCATGCGATTGTGAACGCGAACATGCATTCGCGTTTTGTTGTTGTCATATTCGATACACAGCGATGGAAAGCGAAAAATTACATAAAACCGAAATTTATTATTACAACTTGTGTTGTTATTGTTGTAGCTTTAAAAAATTTTAATGTGCGCACTAAACGGGGCGTATGAGTGATATTAAATAAGAAATATTACTCATACGCCATGGTAAGCTGTACATAATACATTTAATAGGCATATAAATGCTTACATAAACAGAAAAAAGAAAAATAAAAGATAGCGAAAAGGTGACAATATTGATGAGTTGACCATTATATTTTGGACGATATAGCCATATCCGCTGTTTATCGATCTGTTTATCGATCTGCCTCTCCGTCTGTCTTTATGTCTGTTATACATGAAAAAGCCCATCAGTTTTTGAGATATCAATCTGAAATTTTGCACTCGTATTTTTCTTTTCAAGAAACTACTCGTTTGTCGGAATAGCTGATATAGCTGCCATACAAACTGAACGATTGGAATCAAGTGCTTGTATGGAAAACTTTTTCATTTGACAAGTTATCTTTGAAAAATTTGGCATGGAGTATTATACAAAGCAATGCCACAATCTGTTAAGAAATTGTTTATATTGGACTACTTTTGCATATAGCTGCCATACGAATTGTTCGACCAAAATTAGCTTCTTGTTTGAAAATATTTTTTATTTGACTTAATATCTTCAATAAATTTTGCTCGAATTATTCCTAAAGGCAACACTTCTAAATGGTAAGAAATTGTTTATAGAAATATAGCTGCCATACAAACTGAACGATCAAAATCAAGCTAAGGATCTTTTTAAAATTTTTCATGCAATAAGAAATGCATTTGTGAAGGCTATGAAGCGTCATTGTAGCCGAAATTAATATTTCTACTTGTACATTATTCAACTTAATTATTTTAAATTTTATTTTCAAATAATTATTGTTCCCGAAGCTTAATTTTTTATTTTACCAGAAATATTTTATTACAAAAACGTGCAAACTGCTTTAATTTATTTTTATTTCCCCCAATCTGTCCCCTAAATAAGTAATTACTCAAACTGCTTATTATTAAATGCAGCGTAACTAATGTCTTACAAGGAAAATTCTGTTGGCAGCCAGAATTTATACGCCATTAAAACAATTAACAATTTGGAAGAAAGCCTGAAGAGCAGCGCCTGCCAGGCAGGAGTGCCTGCCGCACACCTCTGTTACTTAAATTACACAAACAATTATAAGTGCATACAAAAGCAAACAAACAGTTAAGTCTACACGTCCACCACTACTAGCTTTGCAGCGTGCAGCACGAAGGCATTGCTCAAGTTAATTAGCATCCTTCGTGCTGTATTAGCCCGATGTCTCCCGGCGACGCTCACAATGACAAATTCACATTTAAGTAAATTAAGTGAATTCATTGGCGGCACAAGTTTAATTGCTGAGGAATTTGAGCAATGCAGCGTGGAAAATAATATTTTCCAGCAGCGCTTGCTGGCTTTGTCGAATTACATTGCGCGTTCTATGCCAAGGCTGTGCCGGAATGTGCCTCCTGCTGTCTATCTGTGACTCTGTGAATTATTGCTGACATGAAAATGAGAGAAAAATGCTGTTATTCAAATGTGTACTAGATTGAATGGGTTCAGCGATGGCAAAAACAAAAAATAAAATAATTGATTGTGACCAAAAAAAAAAATATTTAAAAGGATGGCGTTGGTCGCAGCCTCAACAAAGGAAGTGCCGATTCTTTCGTTCTTTAGTTATTATTTTTACAATAGCCAAATATTGTGCTGCCTCTAGAATATTTTTTTAGCATTCCACATTTTGTTGGCAGCGCCTGTTTTCTGCCAATTTTCGCATATACGCTGGTGACACAAACAATGTGTCGGACATCCTGCTGAAATAACTCCTCAGCAGCTTTGCACATTCTTCGCTGCCATGCATTTTTTTAGCAAACAATTTTAATTCCTTGCATTTTTTTCGCCGGAAATTGGCAACTTAGTCTTGTTTTCCTGTTCACTGGCCATTCTTTGGGCTGCTGCATATGTTTGCCTTCAGCGATTTTTTTAAATTTTTTTCGCAGCGTCGAAAAATGCTGGTCAGTGCAAAGCTGTGCTCAGCGCTTGTTGTCACAGTCACACAAATAATGTTACAGTTGCACATTTTTCGTATTTTTCGCATTTTTTCTTTATCATTTCCGCCTCATTTTCTACGACACGTTTCGCAAGTCAAGCGCGCGCGCTGGAAGAAGCTGCTGGCTATTCGCAGATTTATGGCCTGCAATCGGTGTCAGTTTTATTGATAGACCAAATGGCTATGGCTTACAGTTGAATGAGTTGCCACACGAAATTTATCACTTTTTAACAGCTGAGATTTCGCATATATGGCAGTTAAATATTGAAACAAATAAAATTAAAAATAAATACATTTCGGCCATTTCTTGAAATAAACAAAATAAATTATTCTAAGCAGCAATTTCCATATAGTCACACACACACACACAAATAATGTGCATTTGCATAATTATGGCGCAGCGTCTGCTTTGATGCATTTATTTTAATAGCCGTTGCCATGTACCCACAAAGCACTAGGCCGCGCTGTGGTCATTAAAATGAAAAATTCGCAAATTACAAATCAAATTCATGCTTTAATTTTCACTGCAGTTGTGTCTGTCCACGGCCGTCTGTTTGTGTCGCAATTTATTACCATCACAAAGTCGTTGCGCTGCCACAAAACGCAAATGCAGACATATCTCGCTTGCTCTCGCCTTTGACCGGTTGACCCCCTCACCCCCCTTCACCCCTCCTTTACGCCCGTTTGCCGAAATTGTGTAGGCGAAAATGCGAAGTTATTATTTTCGATAATTTCATTGCTTTGTGTGTGGACAGTGCTTGGCGCACGACTTAATGTCCTTCGGCCGTCGCCGCCTGACGCCTAAAAACTTTTGCAGCGCCACTGCATTGTCCACCCCCCTACCGTCTACATTCGTTTGCCGTTTGCATCACTTCGCTTTACTAATTTCTCATGCTCCACCTTCGGACTTTTAAGTGATTTGCATATTTTTGCACTTTGCTTTTGCCGCACCCCACACCCGGCCGCCTTCCTGCGCATCATTATTGCTTTTACAAACGATTTTTCATTTTCTTAAAAATTATTACCGAGTGTTAAAAACAAACTGCCGTGTAGTTGTTGTTGTTGCCATTTTAAACAATGCTTGAAAAAAAAATTAAGAAAATAAGAATTATGACTTTGTTTGTGCATTCAGTTCATCTATATATAAAATATTTTTTTTGGTTTTGCTTTTCTTTTATTGTTGACCGCCGAACTTTTGGTTTCTGATTTAATGTGTGGGTCAATTCGTCTGGTCAGCGCGTCACAGTGTTCGATTTTCGTTAATTCACGCCATGAAAAATAATTTTAAAACCACAAGCTGGCCATTTTAGTTTGGTTTTATGGTTAGCAAAATGTTCTAACCTCACATATCGCATAAAAATATTAATTTTATTTATTTCTTGATCGGCAGCGGTTACACCGCAGCCATAATACCGTTTAAGGGTTCGTTTC
Organism: Bactrocera neohumeralis; assembly: GCF_024586455.1. Lineage (NCBI taxonomy): Eukaryota > Metazoa > Arthropoda > Insecta > Diptera > Tephritidae > Bactrocera > Bactrocera neohumeralis. The sequence goes on from NC_065920.1 coordinate 12,609,669, forward strand.
CTATAGCATAGAGAGTTTAAAAATAAATACTATACTCGTATATCTTCTTGATTTTGATTGGTCAGTTTATATGGCAACTATATGCTATAGTAGTCCGATCGAAATAATGTGTGCGTAGACTGTAGCCTTGTCTTGGGCAATAATCTGTACTAAAATTTCATATCGATATCTCAAAAATTCATAGATCGTCTAACTATAAATTTGAGCAACTTTTCCGATCGGTTGGTATTAATTCCGACATATACTGTTATGGTTAAGTTAAATGGCTGATGGATGAAAGACTCCTGTATTTAGATATTACCTATCGGGAAAGCTGCCTGAACCTATCACAAATTTGATTAGTTGTTTTATTACCATTTCTTTGTCTGAAAGTATAAGATCCAAAGTGCTTTCATCTTGATCTGGCAAAAGCGGCACGTTCGAGGAGGAATTGTTGAGACTATTCTACCGCATCTTCTTCAAAAAAGCAGATGCAGCTAACATCTTACTGCATGAATCCCAAGCGTACAGTGTCCAGTATTACTTAGAACTCCTACAACCATTAAAGGGTACACCTGGCTGAGAACTTTTCCGATTTGACAGACTCAAACTTACGGTAGAATAGGCATTGGAATTAACACTGTCCAGAACTACCAAGACTCTCACGATACGCAGACGCCTAGACGGTTGATCCTTGGGCCTCAAGCCAGAAATCATCAAGTGGCTGTATACCATGACCGTAAGGCCTTTTGTCACTTAGTGATCAAATAACCATACCATGTAGCTCACGGCAGCAGAGAATTTTGGTAAAAGGAAGATAATGTCGTCTCAAAAAATGAAGAGCTTAGGGAAAAACACACCACTGGTCCTTCTTTTAGAGACAGCCTTACGAAGAGGTTCACAAAGAAGCTTAAAGTTTTCTCGGCAATAAGGCGGCACTGGGGGCACTATCAAGCAGAAGCACTATAAGTCAGTGTGCAGAAATTAATCTCCAACGCAACTACCGCAACCAGCGTATCGCTATACTCAGCGATAGTCAAGCGGCATTTTAAGCGATCTCAGCCTATGAAGCCAAATCGCTATTAGTGGAGAAGTGTATGGGAAGGCTGAACTGCCTATCAGTTTGCAACCGTGTAGATCTGATCTAGGAGCCAGTTCATAAAAGGGTAGCCGACTTTGAGTTGGCCAACGAGCTAGCCCGCTATGCGGCGGCTTCCAAGTTGATGTGATTTGGTGGTTTCCCACACCATATAGGGAGAGAACGACATTGGCAGGCAATAGGAATGCGCTACGCCAAATTACTAGTGGGTGGTTACTATCAAGGTTTAGAGATATGATCAACCTCCCCCGAGACAAATTTCGTTTCTTTGTCGCGCTCTATAATAGGCACTGCAGGCTCAAGAAATATTTGTCCAACAAGGGCATAGTCTCTTGCACAAACTGCCGGTTTAGCGACATGGCACAGAAAACTCCAGGATACCTGAATCTAGTTTAGCCAGCAATTTGTAGAAGCAGGCTCAAGTCCCTTGAATCCATTTGACAGGGATCACATCAGCTCAGTCGGGCAATGGAACGCGTGGTCCATCGTCCCTAACTAGTCTTGAGCGCTCAGTTAGTGAATTTAAGGCACAATCTCTGACCTACTATTTTAGTGGATAGTCGCCACTCCAAAAGAGGCTACGCCCCGGAGCAGTAAATCTATCTCTACCTTAATGGCAGCCATTTCCGCTTGGAAGACGCTGCAGCTTTCAGGAAGCCTAAAACTGTAGCTTATGGAAAGTTCCGGAACCTCCCCGCCAGCTTTGATTCATCCGGCGTTATCCTCCAGCGAGTCCTTCCCCTCCCATGCCTCCCTCGATTCAGAAAGGACTTGAGAAGTCTTGTTCTATCCTTTCCGATCCTGACGGAGCAAATTCAGACATCACTGCATAAAAACTCCTTTTCGTCACGAAGCTGGTAATGTGTCGATCCTCTTTTCGGGATTTAACAATACGTAGAACCTTATACCATTGCACGATAGATAAATTGGGCAGAAATTAATTTCCAATCGTCGGGCATACTTTCGTCCGACCATATTCTACAAAGAGCTGACGCATGCTCCTTATCAGTTCTTCACCGCCGTATTTGAATAGCTTGCTATTCGAATTTCTTCATGGTCGGGCAATGGAACGCGTGGTCCATCGTCATCGATTGGGAAATAGGGTTTGTCTTTTCCTGGCGTTATGCTTTCACTACCATTCAGCAGGATTGTTCTAAATAAATAAAAAACTACGTCAAAGCTTAATCTCGGGATTTAAGTAGCTCCATACCATTGTATGATAAAAAAATACTTATATTCTGAATAAGGAAAAAAATAATTTGTTAAACAACACACTGTAGTACAAAGAGACAACAACGGCATTTAACTGTTATTGCTTATGGAAATCGAAATGCCACGGTTTAGTGGTTTTGATATGAGTAAATGCTAACCTTAGGCCATAAAAAATGGATGTGTGACAGTGCGTATGAGTAACAATATGTATTATGGAAAGGGCATGTGTGTGCATTGGTCCTCATGCTTAAGGAGATGCGCTTCAGAGACTATATTTGTAAGTAAATATGTATGTCTGTTTGTCTGTGCATTGACTCACCATAATCACTGCAGTGCTGCGTTGAAAAGTCTGCAATTTGCAGCGCCTACTAGTCTACTGCAGCATTTCACTTGGCTGACAAGACACAGGCGACAACAACAAAACAACGGCAACAACAATGAAGTAAGCAAACAACGCACAAGTGTGCCGCAACAACCAAGCACTTCCTCGATATTCTTCATAACTGCCATTGCTGGTACGCGCTGCGGCTGCCAAGAAAGGCGCTGGCAATTCAGCTATGAATTCTATAAGTGTGTGTGCGACTGTGCTGCCTGCCACAAGCAGCACGCGCAAATAACGAATTTTAAAAATCCCAACATGCACACACACTCAAAATGTTCCTATATGATGTGCTGGCAAGCAATGACTTAGCGGCTAAAACAAATGCCGCGTCAGAAAAGCACCAGCTACACACACACACACATTTTTTATTTGCTGCTGCTTATTTGGTTGCTGGCCAGTAAAATGTAAACATTATACGCCAAGAAATGTCAGAGTGCAACGCTGAGATTTATGTTACAACGCAGCGCACACACCCATGCCGCACTCGCACACATCTTTTGGCAGCTGGAGCGGTTCCCTGCAGGCGGCTGTAGACGTCGTCGCAGCGAGAAAACAATAAAATAACGAAAAAAGTGCGGCACCGGGGAAAGCGTGAGCGCGGAGTGTTGCGAAGAAAACAATAAACATTTCGCGGAGAAACGCGTCAGTGTATGTGTGTGCACGTGCTTAAATACAAATACGAAATTCTTGGCTCCTGCCACCACCGCCTTGGCCAAATGGCGTTCGCACCACCACCGGCCGCAGCCTCAACCTCAGCGCGCCAGCAACGGCACAACACACTGCCAAGAACGGCAGTGAGTAGCGGCTTCTGTGGCGTTTCTTCGCGCCTCATCTTTTTTGGCAAGCAGCGCTAAGTGCACGCGCTGAAACTGCGTGCGTCGCTCATAAAATTCATTCATTGCGCGCCTGCGGCAGGCATTTAGCCAATGATGACAGCATCTTCGACCGCCGATTGCTGGTCGCCTGGTCGCTTTTGGCTACACGCCGCCGTTGGCTTGTACGTTCATTTTTCTTGGCAAGTCCTTTTGGCAAGCGCCAGACGCCACAGCAACGCCTTCATAATCCAAACGCTGCGCCGTCATTCCGTGGAAGCCGCATTCGCGTGCCGCCACACATACATACACGTACACATGTGTGAATTTGTTTTGAGTAGATTTTTAGTGTTTTTTAATTTGCGCTTTAAGTTGTTTTAATTGTGGACGCACATTTTTGACGACTTGCCCAGTTGGACACGCGTCTCAGCGGATGCTGCAGCCGCTGCATTGGCGCTGATTGTTTATTGGCAGCGCTCAGCTTTCGTTCAGCATTTCCTATGCTATGCGACAAAAAGTATAAAAGCGTCTGTTGTAAGATCACACGTGTGCGGCAAGCAGCCACCGCGTCCACCGCAACTTAGCGGTTGTGCCCACTTTGTTCCTGGCAATCTTACCGCTGCCGATAGCCGGTCGAACAGGTGTCACGCAGCAAGCTCAACATTATTGGTGGTGCGAAAATCGCGGATTTGAGAATTTGAGAGGTTTGATTGGTGCATTAACCACCGTTTAAGTTGAGGCTTGGCCGCGGTGGAGCGTTGGGTGTGCAGTAAGTTTGTTGCTTGCTGTTCGTTCACCCTAATCATAGCGGCGCGTTGGCAGCATTAGTTGGCCACAATGAGCAGTCGCGTATGTGCCGCGTGTGTGCTTGGCTAGATTTAAGTGGGCTCGCGCATTTATTGGCTATCATACAAATATTTCAACGCTTTTGAGTTGCGTTCTGTGTTGTTATTGTTGTGCGCCTCATTGTTGTTGATTTCATTTCATTCGATTTGATTTGTGTTTGGCAGCTTCTTCATTCGCTATTATGACCGCCAATAAAGTGATGACGTCGTCTTGGCAGCCAGTTAATATTTGATGTTGCCAATTTTTACGCTTTTGTTGGATTTATTGGTGAAATCACTTGTTTGATTGGCACACCTTTGCATTTGCGTTGGTGTCAAAGTCCGCGCGCACGTCCTGTGTTGACGTTGCTGACGAGCATAGTGAAAGTTTATCAAATGTTTTTTGACAAATAATGTTGTGTATACTCGTACAATGTCAATGGCATATCATTTCGGTGAATAACGAGAAGTGAATCACGTGAAAATAATACACGAATTACACGAATAATGACATGAGATCGCTCTGACAGCATTAAAACAAAATTATATGAGTATGAACATAAGAAAAAAATCTAATTTTTGGGTCAATTTGACATTTAACATTATAAGAAAAAAATATATGTTGTTAGCTTCCGTTATATTGAAACTAAAATACCTTCCATAATAAAAAAAATGTACAAGAATTTAACTCCGATCGTTCTTCCTTTTCGCTGTTTGGCGCCAATTAGAGATTTCAAATGTAACCAGGGTCTTCTCCACCTGGTCTTTTCAACGGTGTGGAGATCTTCCTCTTCCTCTGCTTCCAATACTTTCAGAGCTGGAGTGTTTTTATCCATTAATGACTTATAGAGTTTGGTTTGTGATCGTCAAGAGAGGACTTTACTTCTCAATTGCCTACTCAGTCCGAAGTAGCACCTGTTGGCAAGAATTATTCTGCGTTGCACTTCGGAACTAACATTGTTGTTGGTGTTAATAATGATTCCAAGGTAGACAAAATTATCTACGACTTATGATTGCCAACAGTGGGGAGCCAAGTCGCGGGTACTACGACTGTCTGTTTGTGGACATGAGATATTTCGTCTTGCCTTCGTTCACTACCAGACCCATTTTCTTCGCTCCTTATCCATTCTTGAGATAGCAGAACTAACGACGCGAATATTGAGGCCAATGGTATTAATATCATCAGAGTGCGCCAGGAGCACTCTTTTAGAAGATTGGACAATAATCCATGTCAAATTTCATGAAAATATCTCGCCAAATGAAAAGATTTTCCATAAAAGGTCTTTACTCCAAAGGCTTGAATTATTGTTCAAGGCTACGATGCAATCTCTGAAGATCTTTTTCAGACCGAGTTACTTTATCATATAACAGGTCAACTGAAAAGTTCCTGACCTATTATAGCAAGACACAGTTTTTGGCAAAAATGATTTTTATTCAACATAGTTTGCTTCTTCTTCTTCTTTTCTAAACCATTTTTTTAGTACAATTTATCTTTAGCTTTAAAATGGGCCTCAGTTTCGGCGACTACCTCTTCATGCGACGAAAGTATCTTCCCAGCGCTATATAATAGACGTAGTCAATAAATACTATTCCAAACGCTATAAACTTGCCAGCCGACTGTTGCGTTCTTCTATGCTTTGGAGCGGGTTCATCGTGAGCAGTCGACTCGGATCACTGTCGATTGGACCTCGACTCTAACATATCATCGCAAAAACACGTATTTGTTACACGTAAACATCTCCCAACACTGCTCGGAATCATCAACTGGTCGTTGGTCGTCGCGGCACCGACTTTGCACAGAGCTTTCTCATACCTAGATATTCGTGAATGATATGTTATATATGTTCAATTAATATCTTTAGAGTGCCTGTTATCTAGAAAATTACATCTTTATGATATTTTCATCGGTAACAACGTCTTTTGAACGTCCACTCATATCTAAACTTAGCATACCAATCCTTGATGACTGATATTCTAGGGATAGTGTCCGAAAACTGTATTTTCCTTTTCGGCTATAATCGCGTAAGCGGTGTCTACGCCAATTAAGAAGAAGAAGTGTCCGAAAACTCGTAATCAAGTCAAGTTTTAACTTCCACTTTATTTTTTTCTTAAAAAATCAAAATCTATAAAAATCATATAATTTATAAACTAATGATTTGTCAGCTGTAAAACTTATACACGCGCCTTTTGAAGGTTAGGGCTAACTAAAATTCATATGAATTCAATTCTAGTGGCGCCATCTATGTGTCAGGCAGTGACTTTTCAATTGACATGTTAGCTTCCATACAACCTAACCGATCTTTGATCGGTTTTTGATTAAGTTCTTGTATGGCAACTTTACTATTATAATTTCGGTGTAACGGTAGCTTCCCTATTTTTGTATTTTATTTGCAAAATGATTAAAATTTTCAACTCTAATCTATAGACATCTGCAATTACAGAAAAATATAAATTGAACAGATTATAGCAACAATTCCAGTGAAAATCGGCTGCCTGTTTCAGGTTGTGTAATTTTTAAAGAGACATGTGTTTTTGAAAAACAATTTTAAATTTTTTTCCATAACTGCACAGCTAAATATGTATATATACAGTAATATATAGTATATATAATGTAGGTATATCGGTATAAAAACTCAAGCACATATGAATCACCGAAGAATATGTATTTTCAGAGAAGTGGAATTTTTATTTTTGCGCATAAAATTGGAAAATGAGCTATTTTCTCTCAAAAGTGAAAACAATTAAAAAGTCGCAACCTGCATAATAATCATAAATACTTGTATTTTAAGTGGCCAGCAAAAATGTATGCGTTCATCATTTTCATTTTATAATAAGAATGTTCTTTCATAATATAAAGCGCTTTTTAAATACAAAGTGGTTTGCTGAAAGGTCTCAATTGTGTCTTTTGATAACATTTTTCTACATCACAGTATTTACATAAAGTATTAAAGTATAGTATATGTATAGCGCATGTACAACAAGAAGTCTTGTATATAAATAAAACATATTAAATATAAATTATATTATTAAAAACTCATTGCTAGAAAAACAGAGCTATGCATTTTCACAAGAAGAAAAGGGGAGGAATATGAGGTAATAGTATGGCGCGGAGAGCCAGTACATAGGTGCATACTTACTATATACATTATATGCACACACACCTATATACATTATATTACTTTGGGCAAAAACTAGTAAGACTTTTTAATTTAAACTTCGTGCGAAAACCCACTCGTCGAAATATTTTTTTTTTTTAAGTTGGACAGTCATTGTCAGTCTTGAGAGTCATTAAAGTTGGACAGTCATTGTCAGTGACATCTGCGATAAATGTCTCAACAAAATAATCATTAGTGTTTAGTATACGCTAGGCTTTCTGAAGTACATAAATTGGCATCGGTAATTTTTACGATGAGTGAAATTATTCAAGTTCCATTAAATGTGTCCAGAGATAATTGTTTCTCGTGAACAAGTGTTTTTGATTGGTAAAATTCATTCTTCAAAGAGGGTCGAGAACGCGTTGACGACGAACCACGTCCAGGACGGCCATCAACATCAACTGATGATCAACACGTCAATAAAATAAAGGAAATGGTGTTTGAGAATCGACGATTAACAGTCATAGATCTTAGTGGCATCATTGGAATATCGGAACTGTCAGTGAAGACCACTTTGAATGATGTGATGAGTGAAAGCACGATTGGTTCTAAAATCACTCAGTTTTTCGAAAAATGCATCGTATTAACGTCTGTGAAATAATGCTTTCCGATTACCAGAATGTCATGAAAAGTATTATTACTGGCGATGAGTCTTGGATCTATGCTTACGACCCGGAAACAGACGATCAATCGGTTGAATAACGTGGCAAAGATGAGCCGACGCCGAAAAAACCACGTCAAAGCAGGTCAAAAATCAATGTTAAGTTGACAGATTTCTTCGAATATCGAGGTGTGGTGCACTGCGAATTTCCTTACGACTGACCAAACTGTCAACAAGGAATATTTTTTAAGTGTTATGTGTCGATTTCGCGAAGCTATACGTAAAAAGAGGTCGAAATTATGGGCCGACAGCTCTTGGTTTTTGAACCACGATAATGCACCGTCGCATTGCATTGATTCTTCATGAGTTTTTCGTCAAATTTTCCGCCAATATCGTGCCGCAACCACCGTATTCATCTGACTTACATAGCTTCATTTGACTTCTGACTATTCAGCAAACCCAAACGACCGCTCCGGGGAAACCGTTATGAGTCAATTGAAGACATGAAACATGAGTCGCTACGCGCATTGAAGACTATTCCGGAGATTGAACTGTTTGGAGGATTGGAAAAATATTGGCTCAAATGTATTGCTGCCAAAGCGGATTTCTTTCAGGGGGACGATATAGATCTTGCAGAGTTAATTAAGAATTTCAAAAATATGAACAAAGTCTTATTATTTTTTGCTCATCGTAATATACATTCGTGTCAGTTCTCCGCCGAATGTTGGGCGAGTGAATGTCTACTGTTTTTGCCAAAGCCTGCTGTTGGCATTGTTGTTGTTGCCGTTTTTTTACATATACTAATGCATTTCCCAGCGTTGCATGTAATTGTTTTTGTTTTTATTACACTGTCGCCGCATGCAATCAATACAAACAAGCAAAAAGCGAGTGATCAACTGAATTAAACCGTGGAAAATACGAGAAAATTGCGCACAAATGAATAGGAAAAATTTTCAAAAAAATAAAAAAAAACAGAAGGCGAAGGTGAAGTGACTGGCGGCCGCGAGGCAGGCGGCGCATGTTTGCGTTCTTTAATGGGTTCTGTCAGATTGCTTTCTTTGCTCATTAAACCGCGTCAGCGTGTGTGTATGTGTGTGCTTTCTTTGTACACATTTTTTTTGCTTTTTTCAATAATTTTCCTTCTTATTTTTGCCCGCAGTCAGTGTCGCAAACAAACACCAGCGCATACAAGTATTCGTACATTTCACTTGACTTATAATACACTTCGACTTGTGTGTGTGTGTGTGTGTGTGCGCGTTGATCACCTCCGGCAAAGCTGACTTTATTTATTGTATCTGCGCGATGCTCGTTCTTTATTTTCTCAGCTATTTTTATACGTCTGCCGAATTTTGTTGTTTTTGTTTTGTCTTTGGTTTCTCTGGGTGATCCGCGCACAGATTTCGAAAAACGTCAAAGCGAAAATGCGCAGAAATGTCACTTTCAAATGCTGAAATACTGAAATGGCTGCAGAAACGAGCGCTAAGCACTAATGGACGCACGAACGGACAGACAGCTGGTGGCGCGGTTAAGCAAGTTGCTTTTTTCGAATAGATCAGATCCACGGCGGGACGTATAAAGCGAAGAATTTATGTACATGAAGATGTATGTAAATGAGTATGTATGTATATATATGTATATATATATTTACATATGTATTTCGACACCCTTCGACTTTAGTTTACCCAGACTCTAGCGTTTTTTCTGTGCATTGCCTTGACGTGGTGCTGACATTCGCTGCTGACAGGTATAGACTGACATGTCAAAGAGAGGCCTTGAGCGTGATTAAAACAGGTAGTAAGGGAGCAATTACGACACTAATTTAATTAATTTAATGCTACTTTATTTAATTTTAACACTATTTTTTTTAACTATTTAAGTTTTGTACTCCTCCTTTGGAAAGGTTGGAACTTTTGTGCATTATTTTTAAAAATATTTCTGACAGCTGTCTAAATCAATATGTGTTGAAATGCTCTGCGCCTAACTTTATGAGATTCGGCTGTAAATATCCCATTAGCACGCTGAAATCTCGCCGCCGCATTTTAAATAATTTTTAGTCTCCCCTTTAAGTGTTCAGAGATTTCAGATTTTTAAATTTTCAGCTTCAATTTTCAGAACTTACTTTCAAAAACGATTACCAACTTGACAATACTTCTTAGCAAATAGGGGTTGATCTATTTTGAGGTTCCCTACTTTTTTAAAGAAGAAGCAGAAAAACTTCAAATTTAATGGGGAATATTTAGTATCATTCGAAAGAACATCTTTCGGCATTTACTTTTTGAAGTTTATCTCTTTCAAACGTTGACTGCGGCTACGTCTCAGGTGGTCCATCCGTTGAGTCCAATTTCCGATGACTCGTTCGAGCATTTTCACTGGTAACTAGCTAATCACTTGCGTGATGATTTGCTCCAAGGTCTGAATCGAAGCAGGATTGTTCGCATATACTTTAGACTTTGCATATCCCACAAGAAAAAGTTTAACGATGTGATATCGCACGATTATTGGTGGCAAATCGAATGGCCCAAAACATAAAATTATATGGTGGCCGAAGGGTTCCCTTAATAAATCCATTGATTGATGCGATGTGTAAGAAGTGGCGCTGCCTTGTTGAAACCAAATGTAGCCAAGATCACGAGCTTCAATTTCAGACATCAAGTAGTCGTTTATCATGGCGTGGTAACGGTCGCCATTGACGGTTACATTCTCACCGGCATCATTTTTGAAGAAATAAGGACCGATGATTCCACCGGCCCCAAACCACACCAAACCTTTGTTTTTTCTGAAAAACATGACAGCTCTTGAATCTTTTCAGATTGTTCTTCATCCCAGAAGTGGCAATTTTGCTTGTTGCTATAAACATTAACCCAGGAAATTGCTTCATCAATGAACGAAATTGGGTTCGAAATCGGCGGATCTTCTTGGAACTTTTCAAGAGGCCATAGAACGAAGATATCTCGTTTGGGAAGGTCGTGCGACTTTAGTTCTAGCACAAGCTCTATTTTGTACGCATTCAATTTAAAGTCTCGACGTAAAAAGCGTCACGTCGTTCCATACCTCAGTCCCGATTACTGCGAATGGCGCCGAATCGACTCGCACACATTCTTTGGCCTCTCGCAAGTAGACTATAATATTTGAAAAAATATATACTATATATTACCATACTATTATGTCCAGAATTCGCATAACATATTTTACGTCGGCCATTTTCGTACGATAATGCACGAAATCTCAGATCTCATACTGAATATGGTGCTACTGAGACCTCATACCAGATCAAGGCATGTAGTACGACATTGATTTAGTTCTTTATAATAAAACTTTACAGGTTTTGTGCTGCTTACACACGTCTGAATGTTAGGTAATCAGCAAGCGACCCACACAAAAGCTTTGGTCACACTTTTCTTCACACTCGGTCACACTCATACAAATATACATGAATACCAACAAATATTTTTCCCGTCTTGTGTCATTAATTTCACTTTATTGCCGTCACTTGTGATTTGTCGCGCTTGTATTGGTTAATAAGCTAAAAAAAATATATTTTAATTACTTGTCTGTATTTCCTCTAAATTTTTATTATTTTCTGAATTTATTTAACTCTTTGCCAAGCCATGAGCTCATCAGCTTATGTCCATCAAATGCTAAGCTGATTTAGTTAAAAATATATTTGCATTGTTTTACAAGCGTTTGTTGCACGAGTAATTAAGCAAAAAGATAACAATTAAATGAAAAAACATTTAGAAATAGAATTGCACTCCTCGAAGCAACGCGTGGCATTAGGGGGGAGTGTTTTTATTTTTTATACGCTGAACAGGGTGTATTAAGTTTGTCACGAAATATTTAAGATCTAAAGGAAAAGGTCGGACATCTATAATATATATATATATACTATACTATAAGTATATATGTATGTCAGCATGCCGAGCTGAATTGTTTTAGCCTGGGCCTTGGGTACTCTTTTTTGTAGAAGTAAACTGTCAACATATCGTCGATTTTTGATCTGATTTGACTAGCTTTTTTTGGCGTCGGCTCACCTTTGCCGTGATATTCGGCCAATTGATCGTCTTTTTTTGGATAGCAAGCATAGATCCAAGACTTATCGCCAATAATAATACGTTTCCTGACATTTTGGTAGTCGTAAATGCGATGCTGTTTTTCGAAAATAATGAGTGATTTCGAAACCAATCATGTTTTCATTGTTTTTGGGCGCAAATGATCTTTTAAAATGGTTTCCACTGATCTTTACGATATTCCAACGATGCCAGTAATATCTCTTACTATTAACCGTCGATTCTGAGACACCAATTCATTTGTTTTATTGACGTGTGATCATCAGTTGATGTCCTGGACCTGGTTCGTCGTCAACGCGTTCTCGACCCTCTTTAAAAAATTTTTACCAATCAAAAACACTTGCTGGAGACAAACAATTATCTTTCGAAGGCCTTTTCCAACATTCCGAAAGTTTCGACACTGGAAATTTGTTTCCGCACACAAAATTTAATGAAACTTCTTTGTTGAATAGTTTTCGTAAAAATCACCGAATGCACTTTATGTACTTCAGAAAGACAAGCGTATAATAAACAATAATGATTATTTTGACTTCATATTTGACACAGATGTCACTGACAGTCACACCAACTTAGAAAAAAAAAAAAATATTTCGACGAATGGATTTCGCACGAAGTTTAAATTAAAAAGTCTTACTATCTTTTGCCCATATAGTATATACGCGAAGTAGTTAATAGAATGAGTCGCCAGCTTTTGAGCTATTGATTTGAAATTTTGCATACAGCACTTTCTCCCGAAGAACAAGTTTTCATGTCGAAACCACCGATAGCGGATCACTATAGCATATAGCTGCCATGCAAACTGGGTGATCGGAATCAAGTCCTTGTACGGAAAATTTTTTTATTTAACAAGATATCTTAAAGAAATTTTGGCACAGATTATTATTCAAAGCTTCACCACAATCTCAGAAGAAATTGTGCAAATCGGATCATTATAGCACATAGCTGTCATATAAATTGATCGCTCAAAATCAAGCTCTTATTCGGAAAACTTTTTTATTTGACAAGATATCTTCACGAAACTTGGCACAGCTTATAGTGCAATGGAAGGTTATGGTCACCGAGCAAATTGTTAAGATCGGACCAATATAACCTATAGCTGTCATACAAACTGTTCGTTCAAAATCAAGATAAAGCTATTTTTATACACTTTATGGTATAAGAAACGCATCTGTGAAGGGTATTATAGCTTCGGTGCAGGCGAAGTTAATATTTTTACTTATTTTTTGCACAGTTTTGAGTTTAGTTTTATATTAGATACTGTATATTATACATATATTTAATTATATAAGCCCTTCACAAATTTATTGACCCACCCTAAAATGAATAAAAATAAATTTTCATACAAAGCGCTTAGCAAAAGCAATGTTTTCAACATGCATTACTTTTTGCCTGGCAAGCAATTTTCAGTGATTCGCATTATCAGAAGACTGTGATCTCAAGTTTTCAATACTTTTAGCTCTAGCTAATTAGTGTTGTTGTTCTTTTGTCTTTACATGTGCCATTTATTGTGTTCTACAAAGCGCTTGTAAATATGCATGTATTTTTGTATTCTTCAAGCTATTCATACATACATAAACTTGTTTATAAATACATTATATTTTTTTGTTGCCACGAAGGCGCATTTATTTGCTCAGAACAATTTTAATTAAGGTTAAAACAGCAAAAGAGACGCATCCATGTGCGTCTTGAAATAGATCAGTGTACATACATATGTACATACACTTGTGCTCTTATATTATACATATATGTATGTATGTATATATAACTATATGGTTTAGACTTTAAAATACGTTTCTATGTTTGTGTGTATGTGTATGCGTGTCTGACTAAAGAGTAAATAAATATTCGCAGGCGTTTGTGCGCGTTGAAAACTGACGCGAATTAGTCTAAAAACATATTTTGAAACAATTTTAATTGCACAATAGCGCAAATGTCCGCTGAAATGTGGGACTAAAAAGGAAAATCAGGTACAAATATATATTACATAAAAAATAAATAAAATTTGCTTAGATATTTGTTTATTATATAACAAGTTGTTAGAATTTTTGATTAAAAAAATATATTTGCGAGCAATATTTAACTAGAAATGTGCTTTAGTTAACTAAAATGGAAAAAAAATTATATTTTTAATTGGTTAAAATGTAAAAAAAAGGCTGACAACTGAAAAAGGAAAGAAAAACTTACAAAAATATAAGAAATAATTATATATTCTCACCTAAAATGCAAAACAACGTTTCGCCAAAAAATCTAAATTGAGTTTTTTATTGCTTACGATTCACTACATCATTTTATATATCTATGTAGCAATAAATTTTGCGCTTCCGCTGCCAGATATAACCAATATATAACTAATATATAACCAATATATAACTTTTTTATAAACAAACCTCTGTTTCAAATAATATGGCTTCTATTAAATCGTTTTTTCTTCGGCATTACATATATGTAGCAATAAATTTGCAGCTTCCGCTGTCAGACATAACCAATATATGACCAATACATAACCAATATATAACTAATATAAAACCAATATATAACCAATTTATTACCAAAACTCAAAACTTATTTCAATGTGAGTGGTTTCTATTATATCGTACCTCCTGCGCCTTTAAACTAATGAAAAGTGATGATACTTTATTTTGCATTTTAGGTGACGATATGTACATATGTACATATACGTTTCATATCCCTCGTTATGCGCTACAAGCCAATAGAAAACCAAAAAAAAAAATAAAAATAAATATTGTATATAGATATTGGCCTGCCAAATGAGTTGTGAACTCAATTAACTAGCAACAACTTATTAAATAATCACCTATTAATCGGCGTCTAATTAAACGTGAATTGCTGCCATGCTCAGTTTATGTCAAAAACCGCAAGACAAGCCATAAAATATTTGATTTTATTTCTCCGCAAATCGCCTAAGTGCTCTTGCACGCCATTAGCAACCCCTAAATGACGATCGGAACCGCGCCACACCGGCCACCCGCCCTCCCGCCAACATGGCGTTCAAACACACGCCGTTGATGCGTCTGCATCATAAATTAAAAGCATGGAGTTTTGCCAATAAGTTTTCTGGACATCTTCCCATTCAGGCACACGCCACGGCGTCTGTCAGTGGTTGCCACTAGCGCCAGCTTCGTTGCCGCTTGCCAAGAAATCAGCCGATTTTGGCTTGTCGCCGAATCACCACTTGCTCCCGGCCACCTCCATGTGGCCCCCGCCAAAACAAAAACAATTCATTTGCATTTATTACGTATTTTACGCATACGCAACAGTTTCGTTTTTATTACGGATTGACATTCACAAGAGACGCGGTAGCACTTTGAGAAGCTGGATTTCTGTATTTATGCGATATTTTGTTTTTTAGGTTATGTTTGCTGCGTGTGTGGGGGGGACACGAGCAAGACTTTTGTATTGCCTTAGGTCAGGGTTTGTGGTGCTTAAGTTATGAGCTCATAAGTATGTAAGTAAACGTTGTTGTTGCCGTAGGAACGCATAACTCATGTGCTAACTGCTTGTAAATTTAACGAAAATTAGTTGTAGGCAAGGAAGAGAGTGAGCGAGGAAGCAGAAATGCGGATAAATCGTATGTGTTCATGTTGCGGTGGAATTTATTGCGCACGGATGGGAATAATTGTTCATTTTCATGGGGCCACACGTTGTCTTCTGATATGACTTAATGGTTTCGAAGTGCGTTTGTGAGTTAGTGGTTCGATTATGAACTGCCGATACTTAGATAAAGCAGAATGACTGGCATCAATGCTTTTGTAAACTCTTGCAGCTTGAGAGAAGAATTTCACTTAAGATATATACATTAAGGTGGGTGCAAAAAACCGAAATTTTTTTCATTTTGTACACGAAAAATAGGATTTTAGACGCCTCTACGAAGATCTCACTAAGCATGAGCTGCTACATGTAACGGACAGGTACTCCGCCTTACAGTTTTCTATTTTTTTCTAATTATCAAGAAGAGATAATGAGAGATATGAATTTTTCTATCTAATTTTATTATTATTATTTTTTGTATTTATTTTTTAATCTATCTAATCGTTATTATGAAGAGCCAATTCTTGGACAGACTTTGAAAGTCTCTGTGAACCTATTTTTTAGAGTACCAATCGAAAAAAGTACTTGTTTTTTACCCACCCTAATATACATATATGTACTGTACTCTTGAATTTTTTTTTTTAATTTTGAAATATTATCGAAATGACTTCACGAATGAAAGATCGCACATATTGTGCCACTTTTGAGGTTATGTTCGTTCAAGACTACATGAAAAGTTAAAAAATGCCAAAAGTCATCGGTTATCAATGCCACCAGGCAACTTTTACAAAGCGAAGATCTCTTCCGGGCTTGAGGCTCCTAATACTCGTTGGCAGGGAGTTGGAGATATCTAAAGAGGTCAAATTCCTCTCATTAGAACCAACATTATAGTCGAATATGTACGCGGAACTAACAGTGTCCAAAGCCACCAAGGTACTCATGGTATGTAGACGCTTAGCCGGTAGATCCTGGGGCTGCAAGCATTATATCATCAGACGACTGTATACCATGATTGTAAGGCCTATTGTCACTTATGTAGCGGCTGCTTGGACATCTAAGGAAACGTATTCTTCGGTAGGCCAGCGGATCGCTATACTTAGCGATAGTCTAGCGGCACAAAAGGCAATCTCTGCTTATGAGAACTAATCGCTTTTAGTGGAGGAGTGTATAGGAAGGTTGAAACGCCTATCAGTTTGCAACCGTGTATACCTGATCTGGGTAGCCGGCAATGAGCTGGCCGATGAACTAGCCCGCTTTGCGGCGGCTTCCAGGGTGATGGAGCCAGAACCATGCATTGCGATTGAATCCCACCCTATTTAGGAATTGCTCCTCACGGGGGAGAGAGTGGGGAGCGAACGACACTGGCAGCAGACAGCAGGAACGGGACACGCCAAGTTACTACTGGGAAGGTACAAACTTGCAAGGTTTAAATATGTGATAAACCTCCCCGAGACAACTTTCGCCTCCTAGTCGCGCTCTATACAGGGCACTGCAGGCTCAGGAAGCATAGCGCATAGTCTTTTGCCCAAACTGTAGGTTTTGCGACATGGAACAGTCAATGTGTAGAAGCAGGCTCAAGGCCCTAGGTTCCAACTACGTGGACAGGGATCACATCATCTCAGTCGCGCCCAGCAAGCTCTTGGAATTGTTTTGAGTGCTTTGAGTACCTTTGTGACCATATGTGATATAAGAGAGGGCACAATAGACCCTAGGTCGAAGTGCAAAGCCTCAATTTTCTATCTAACAAGTCAAAGGAAGAAATGTGTATGCAATTTCTATTACTTTACTACTTATTCTAAGGGCTACAGTAACGACCTAAGCTAATTTTTCTTAGTACTCATTGGCGCCAAATATCCACTGGCTGATATTTTGAAATATAAAAACAAATTATCGTAGTCACGTGTTTGAATTACCAAAACAAAGAATAAAACCAACACACACTAAATCAGACGCACATGTGTGTGTGTAATTGTTTTCATTCACACATTTCTTCCTACATTTATTATTTATATTTCACTTGCCAATTTCCAATTGTTTACGCACAACACAAATTTCATTGCCAAAATTAATTCGAATCGAGTGATGGTCAACTAGCGCACACCGCGTCCGCACCACGCAACAACAACAACGAAAACTTGGCAAGCACCAACTTGGAGGAGTGAGACTCGGCGAAACCTTGCCAAGGACCCCACAAACGCACATCTGAGTGGAAGTAGAAGCAACAAAAACAAAAATATATTATTGTGCTATTTTCTGCTCCCCTTGCTGGCAACCTGTTTCAGGCAATGAACCCGTTAACGTCTTATATAATCGCTTAATGTGCGCCTTGTTGGCAAACGCTTGATGTGTGCCAACGGCTAAGCTTTTATGTTCTGTTCATCTGCGGCATATTTATTGGTTCCTATGCGTGAGCAGTCTAAATGCGTTTTGTGAGGTTGCCAGATAATTTGTGTTTTCCTTGTTTTGTAATACACATGCACATACATATTTATGTGTTGCAGGTATAAATAGTTACAACTCCCCTACGCAAAAGTCAATAGTTTTGCGTTGGAATATTTTCAGCGCGCAGATATTTTCAAAGAAAAGTATTATAAATAGGGTATGAGTAGACGAAAAAAAGTTGTTATATTACAATAAAAAAAGTGAAAACTTGACAGTACACGAATATTTTATTTTCTCAAAATAATAATAAAAAATAAATTATTGTCTTCAAATATATATTTTTTATTAATTAAAAAAATTACCGAAAAATATTTTCCAAAAATTGTGAAAAAAAAATTATTTTTTTTTTTTATTTTCTAAAAATAGAAAAAAAATATAATAAAATTTCTTCAGCTTAGAAAATAAAATTTTTATAAAAAAATAAAAATACAATTTTTTTGAGATTGGAAAATATTTTTTTTTATTTTTTTACTATTTTTAGAAAATATTTTTTTTGTCGTATTTTTTTTTTTAATAAGAATTTGTTTAGAAGAATTAATTCGAGAAAAGTTAAAAGTTTCCAGTACAGGAAAAAATTATTTTCTTAAAACATTTTTTTTTTTAAGTTCATTTAAAAAATGAAAATAAAAACTAAAAAAATTATTTTCTTAAAATAATAATTTTTTTTTTTAGAAAAATTAATTCGTTGATAAAAAAATATTTTTGTGTTTTATTATTTTAATTATAATATTTTTTTATAGTTTTGCTACAACTGAAAAGGTACATTCGAGATTATGCAATAGATCCTTTAACTATTTCCTTAACTAAAACAAATTAAAACTTTACAGTACAAGGCAAATTCATGAAAAAAATAATTTTCTTAAAATCATGATTGTTTTTGGAAAACTAATATAAAAAAATAAAACCTTCTAATGCGAGAAAAATTATTTTGTTAAAATAAGAATGTTTTTTTACTAAAAATAAATGTATAGATAAAAAGTAATAATTTTTTTGTTAAAATTTTTAATAATATTTTTTTATAATTTTGCTACAACTGAAAAATGACATTTGAGATTATAAAATACACACCTAAACTATTTTCTTAAAAGATTTATTTTTAATAATTAAAGAAAATTAAAACCTTACAGTACAAGAAAATTTATGAAAAAAATGATTTAATTTTATCTTAAAATCATGGTTTTCTTTGAAACCTTCCAGAACAAGAAAAATTATTTATTTAATGTAATAATTCTTTATATTAGATTTATAGTTAAAGAAATATTATTTTTTGTTTAATTTTTATAAAAATATTTCCTTTTTTTAAATTTTGCTACAATTGGGAAATTGTTCGAGATTATAAATAGATTATATTAATAATTAAAAATAAATAAAACATCACAGTACAAGAAAATTATTTTCTAAAAATAGTAAAAATTAAATATAATTTTCTTAAATTTTTTTTTCAGAAAAATTAATTCGGAAAAAATTTAAAAGTTTAAAGTATGTACATATGTATGTACAAGAAAAAGTTATTTTCTTAAGATGTTTATTTTAGAAAAATTTATTTAAAAAGTTATAATCCTGCAGTACAAGAAAATAATACTTTTTTAAATCAAAATTATTTAAGTATAATAAAATGATTTCCTTAAAAACTTTTTTTGGAAAAAATATTTTCTTAAAATCAAAATAAAAAAAAAACTATTTAAGTATAATAAAATCATTTTCTTAAAATTTTTTCCCTTATAAGCTTCACTTTAATCCGTAATGTTCAAGAAATAGAATAAAAGCAAATTTTTTTCTCATAAAAATATTTATCGAAAAATGCATAACTTCAAAATTAAGTTTTTGTGGAATATTAACAAATTTTTCCTCAATATACACCCGTATAAAATTCACTTTAATCAGAAATGTAAAGTTTTTATTTTCTCACAAATAAATTTACGAAAAATTATGTACTCAAAATAAATTTTTTGCAAAACACATATTTCTTATTTTTTTCCCAATCTAAAAAGTTCATTTTAAACTGAAAAATACTTTTTACGAAAATAATTCAATACAGCGTACAAAAATATCTAATTTTGAATAAAAAAATACATAACCTCAAATACACATTTTTTTTAATTTAAAGATAGCTCATAACTTTGTAACTAATTACGCTATGCTTTCTCTCTCATTACAGGCGTGCAACTCCTCTTTGTTGTAACAGCAATACAAACAGCAGTTATCAACACTTAACCTCCAATTCATTCACACAAAACCGACACACATAAATCTCACCGATTGGCAATTACCACGCTGCAGTCAAGCGCAAACATACAAACGTCAACGTCACTGGCTAGTGACCAACCAATGGCGTGCGGCGGTTTCGCCGGCTGACGCACCAACACACGCTCCAACACGCGAACAAAAAATGCACCACCGGAAATGCATTTCACTCGGCAAAAGCAAGGAAAAACGAGTATCCTCAGCTATGTCTTGCAATCACGCGATTTGTGCTGATGCGCCATGTCGTAGAGAGAGAGAGTAGGATTGTAAGTAGTATTTAGTGTGTTAAGTGTCACTCATACGCCTGGTGGCAGGACATAGCTCGCGCCTTTGCCGCTTGAGTCATGTATATATCCAGCAAGTGAAATTAGGCGCGTTCGGAGCAGCGGTGGTGGTGCTTGAGTGGTAGCCACACGCTGAGATTGGTGTGCCTGTGTGAGTAGGCGCGAGAGCGCCAAGTAGTATGAGAGCGTCGTCGCCTAAACGTACAACAACTAACAAATTGGCATTTCGCTCATTGGCTGCAAGCACCATAAAGGATGCGGAAGTAACGGTTGGCGACGTCGGCTACCCGACTGGCCAATCAGAAAGGTGCCGAGCGCAACGAAGCGTTTACTTGTACAAATATCCTTAGCTGCTTGCGGTGAAGTAAAATTAACGTTGTATGAATGCAAGAGGGAAAGTGTGTGGGCGGAGAAGGGGCTGTATTGTATTTGGTTTAATGGCCTGGAAGGCAAAGGACACTTGCCAAAGATAGCAACAATAATTTTTGGCGCTGCCTCTGTTTTCTGCCAATACCTTGAGGCAAATACTAAGATTCTGCAGAATGATATTATTGTAAAAATGTGTTATGTTTGTTGTGATTTATTAGCGATTTTTTTAATTGGTATAAAAATGAACGCATATATAATCGTAAGTCAGGCTTGTAAATAGTGCATAGTATATATATAATAAAAAAATATATAATATGTAAACATTTGTAATTAGCGTAATATCAGAGTCTAACTTTAGTTTATAACAGTTCTAGCCCCGTCTTGTATGTCTTATTGGTAGTCACCTGGCGGTCACGGTGTTGCTTGGAAAATAACAACTGGTCCAGCTCATCGTCCGCAATATTTTTATTTTAGATTTATTTTTAATTTAATATTCATCTAGTAATCATATGAACCTACGTATTATAAAAAAAATATGATAATTAATGACAAGAACAAAATCGAACAATATTCACTAGCTCAAACAAATTAATACCGTCATATAATTACTTAATTACTCATATAATGTAATTTGTAGAAAATAGTTTTACGTGACCAGCGTAATGTTCAGAGGAAGAAGGAGAATATTGAAAATGAATAAAGATTGAAAAACTGTAAAGCTCTCGACAGCGGAACAGAACATATTTGCTTTTTAATTTCAACTCATTTTAGTGGTAAGTACATTTTGTTGTTGTTATACCAGTAGAATTCTGAGTTGACAGTCTTCGACCGCATAAAAAAATCGGGTCCGTTGCGGCTACGTAGGCCCGACTGTCGTGGGGATGGAGTGGTTAGTAGATAATATTACCGGTAGCAAACGGGTTTCTTAAAGTCGTATAATGCTTAAAGAATTGGTGCTGAAACTATCGACTTCACGCTGTTTGAATATAAAGTTCGTGCTTTAGAGTGCTAGTTAGAACTCAGCTTTATTACATAACCTCATTTTTTTTTTAAAGGAGAAGCACAGAAACTAATTAATATTTGCACAATGTAGCAAGCTTTGCTTCTAATTCCAGTATTTTCAGTAAATATATGTATCGAATACCAATTTTTACCAAAATTTAAACATTTTCGTTCAACAATATGCACCCCGGATGAGCAGTACTCAACGAGTGCTAGTTAGAACACAGCGTTATTGCATAACCTCAATACTTTAACAAGAAGCCGCGAAACCAAATATTCCTGCTCAAGATTTGCTTTTAATTACAATAATATCAGTAAATATATATATCGAATACTATTTCTTACCAAAATTCAAAAATTCCGCTGAACAATAAGCATTCCGGATGAAGGGTACTCAACGTTGCTTGCAGCAATTGGTGTATAAGCGAACTAGAGTCATGCTAATTTGCGCTAATTTATTTCGTTTTTCATTACGGATACACTTACACCACACGCACTAGATTTGTTTTAGAGCAGAATATATTACAATATTCACGCACTTTTTGCAAAAATTAATATTTTTTAAAGAACTGCAAATCAGAAAAACTTACACCGGCAATTTATTTCTTACTGTCATTATAAATACATATGTTTTTGACAGGAAGCCAAATATTTTCCGCCAAAAATATTTTTAGTGGAGCCACGTACCACTTCAACTTGCCAATTTCCTCTTCTTTCAAAAATCGATGGATAGCTACTTCAACAGATGTCGCTATACATTACTGCAATTCTCGAGTCTTCACCGCCAGGTAGCTAACCACTAATATCAAAGATTTTCAGTAAAATTGATATTTACTGAACAAACATTTTATTTTCCTTTAATTAATTTTGATTTAACGCAATTATGGCAAATTAGTATTTGCATTTTCAGTCCGTTAATACTTCTGCATACAAATAAATAAATAATTGTACTAACTCATTGCTGGTCGATAGCCGACTATTAACCTGCAATCAATTTTACTCGATGCCATTGCTGTTGTCATCACCATATAACACGTATTGTGCGGTTTGCAATTTGTGCGAGAAAGTGCTGTTTTCATTAAAGAATAATCATTATATTTTGCATTCCGTGAAAAAAATTATTTGGGAAGAGAGGTGGCTTTGTAAGCCCACATTTAAACAATTAAAGTGAAGGATAAAAATTGTTAAGGTGAATGTGCAATTTGTCTTTTCGGGTACTTAATTAAGTAAAATAACCGATTATTATTGGAGCAGCGATGAAATTTTGGATTTTTCCATAGAAAATTGTTAACGATGAACGAGTCATCACTATGATGGTGGTGTTTGTGGATGCTAGAGTAGTTAAAAGCAACAGGGGAATCCACGGGGACTATCAGTGCAGCGCCATGAAAATTTTTTTGTAATGACAGTTTATACGCATTCAACCGTTTGCAAGAGTAGGACAAATATTGCGCCACAAGTGATAAAAACAATGTGGGTGCTAAAGGTATTAATGTGTGTTGAAGCGGGATGGCATACTGTGTTGGGTGGGTGACATTTGCTTTGCTGGGCATTCCAGTGCTGCCAAATTCAAGTGTTCGAAAGAAAGTGCATTTTTCAATTTGCTGTTCGCGAAATCTGTAAAAACGTAAAATCGCAGCAAAAGCAAAGTTAAAGCAATAATTTGTGTAAAATTTAAAGAAAAATTAAGTACGAGTTACGTTAAATATTTGCGTTGTCTTAATAATAGTGAATTTGTGCTTATATTGATAATTTCTTTGTATACGGTGCCGTGGCGACGAGTTTCTCTTCCAGAAAACGAAGTCAGTAGGGCTGCTGTGTTTGTCTGCTTTTGTTTAATTTAATTTACGACTTCTTTGTATTGCTGGAACTAGCGCTTACGTCGCAATTCGCTGTAAATTATATATTGTGCTCTGGCTTAAAAGTTACTCAATTATTACCTTCTGTATGTACTAGGAAGGATTTGTAGACTTCTGCTTAATGTTTTTCTCTTGCATTATCCTTTTCTCAAATGTGTTTTGCCTGTTTTTCCATTTATTATCAAGCAGCCTTACATATACATATATTTGGAATATTATCGGAGTACTGTAAATCCGCCCCATTGATATAAGGCGGGGAGTGTTCGGTGATAACAGTGCGGATAATAAGAGCTTTTTCAATTTTTAGAGTGTTCTAGTAAAACGTGGATGTTGCAATTGTTTGCTAAGTAGAGAAAAATTTGACGAAAACGCGCCGATAACATACAATAAGCATTCATAATAATAGTTGGAGTTGTATGATGTGATTTCCATTTCCCATTATTATCTCAGTAATTATTTGAGGGGATTTAAATTATTTGAAATGCCACTCGCTTATTGGAAACGCCCACTAACTTTCTGAAAATTACTTAATCAGTTCCCTATGTTTTTATTTACTAAAATAGTGAGTGATAACTGTGCTGGCTCCCATTTATCAAAACAATACATTTTTATTAATTTTTTCATCAAGTAAAATATGCGCTCCTAAGTGACGAGATGTAGGGAAACATAAAAAGATGTCAAATAATCCTGCACTTGTTGACGTTTCTCATTCGTCTCCACCGTTTTGCTTTTCTCTCATGTTTCTCTATATCAGTTCTACGATGACGCATCGTACGTCGTTTTGTATCGGCGTCAGCTGTTTTCCTTTATTAAATTTCACTGTGCTAAGTGCAATTCGTTTTGTATAATTATGTGGTATATTTTAGTGAATTTATCAGTTTATTTAATTGATGAACATTTTTCTGTGAGTTGGATATAAATATATAAAGATTTTCACAAAAAGTATTCCAAGGTTGCTCTACAATAGTGGTGGTCAAGTATCCAATATTGCGTGAGGCAGCAGTCGGTGTTCGTGTGTGTTGGTATGAGTTCCAGGAGTATTATTGCATTTCAATATAATTTTTCTCCATAACGTTACTTGTTTCTATCACACTTAAATACTAAAATGTTTAATATGCACGTAACAAATACGTTTATGTTTGTAAACATGTTAACTTAGTTTTCCAGAAATCCAGCTGTCCAATGTGTATTATGTCCTTGGATGTAAATGTAACTACATATTCACTCATATAAATTTCCACACAAATGCATGCAAGCATATTAATTGCTCCGATACATTCAATTTGATGGAGTTGCAATGACGTATTAAGTTACGTTTTTTAATTTTTTCATTTAATTTTGCGCATTTATTCTAACAGATTATTTGTTTATACTTAAAGGTGCTTTGCACGATTTTATTGCTATCTCAGTAATTCAGTTCTCACAACGCGCATCACATGATCTTTAAACACAGCTAAGAGTGTTTGGTAGCGCCTATTTGTGTTCGCTGTTAAGTAAGGGAAATATTTTTGCCTTTGGTTACGTTGCTGAAAAGTGGCTTTGGTTGAAAAAAAATCTGTTGGTTCGAAACACAATCGATTGTTACTTTAAATAAATTACTCTGTTATAAATGTTCACGAGGGTATTTATAAAAATTTCTCTGATTTAGTTATAGCAAAGATTTCAGAACTAAAAAGTTCTACTCTGGTGCAAAAATTTTACAACTCAACTCAAAACAATTCTGCCTTTATTCTATTTCAATGCCAAGGCGTTTGTTTATATTATTTAGAAATAAAAATATGTGGAATTTGTATATACTTTTTTTACCATATGTCTAGATGAATGGTATTCCATAGATTTAATGCTTATTAGCGTTAGTGAAGTTCTTTTACTCGTTTGTTGACTTGACGCTATTTTCTATTCTTTTGCCGCATTTATTTGTTCTATGTATTTTTGTAGTTTGCAAATATTCTTTTATTTTCTGCCTTTCGCAGTATTCTCTTTGCATTCATTCACATTGTTATTGAGTTATTGTTTAATTAAGTTTACGTTTAATGCAATAGTTTTAAGTGGTCGGGACTGACTTCTAGGCAAAGCAGAGCGTTCAAAATGCGCTCAAAGCAATGAGCATGTTGGTCGGCAGCAATTCATAAACTTGCAATTACTGCTCTAAAAGTATGTAGTCGTAAGGAAATTCTTAAAGTAATATGACGGCTATATTCTATAGTGGTTCAATATCGACGGATCCGACATATTGCAACTTCTTGGGGGGACGTGTGGCTAAACGACATGGCTAAATCAACTCAGCTCGCCATGCTATCATATAGAAACTACGTTTCTTTCCACTATCCCTTCTAGGTGTTACAAACTTGGTGGCAAACTTGACATACACCGTTTAGGGTAACCAAATATGCTTGTCATCAACAGCTAGAGTAACTGAACTTTGTCATTTAAAACAAATTGATATTCCCGCTTGTCAATATGAAGAATGCGGAATATAAACCACACGCATGAGCTACAAACACATACATATTTTATAGTCTGCACGTCATTATAGATCATTCACCCAATAATTGAGGGAAACTACCGCCTCTCACTTTGTGGAACTCAACCCACAATTGCAGTTATCGTCTACAAATGTCAATGTCAGAGGGATTATTAATATAATCGCAATCGTTGAGAGTAAAACTGGCAAATTAGTTTGGTACACTATACGAAAGTCGTATAAGCAACGCAGTAACTGTGGAAGTAGCGACTGACAAGTTACAATCGCAAGATCATAGCACAGCTAATGAGCGTTACAGCGTAGCTGTCGGCATTCGTCGACGCTATTGCCATTGGAAGCCCTACTAATCATGTAAGCGAGTAAGCAAACAAGGGGCTCAATAAAAATGAATGAAAACAGACAAGACGACGACAGTAGAAAGCAATGTTGGAGAAAAGTGATTGCGACAACAGTTCAGAGTACTTGCCAGTTAGACCCTATTAGCTGGCAGCTTTGCTCTACTGCATTCAAAGCGGATGTAGCGTAAAAATTATTATATTAATTTTTCGGTGAGAGTTGCGGCGCACTAAGCGACCGGCGTGCGATTGACAAACGACAATTGAACTCTACTAAATACGGCTCAGTAGTGGTTTCCTTACATGTGTGTATATGTACATATATACTTCAGTAAATGCCCTTTGAATATTCATATTGTATGTCTGTCTGTATGCATGTATTGTTACATTAATTTTTCTCACTGTCGCATTGCGCAAAATGTGCGACTGTCAGCGGAAGTGTCGTTAAATTTACTATCAATTAGTAAGAAAAACAATTGCGTTGCGAGTTTTTATTTATAATTTTACTCCTACAAAGTTAGCTATGTACATACATACATACATACATACATATAGTATAGGTTTGCTATCTTTCCATTTAGCTACGCATACTTGTTGCTAATACTCTGTACTGTAACTGCATAAATGACGAAAGAAAACCAACACGCTTTTGTCGCTTAACGATTTTTGCCATTGTTTTATCATCTTCATCATCTTTTTCTTTATTTTAAGCCTAGTGTTGTTGATTTTTACATACATACGTACTTGTTTTTAGTATGTGCATATACATACATTATTTTGTATATCTTATCAGTGAAGTAAATCGGACATATTAGTGAAACAAATTCTTTTGTTTAACAATGAATTGCGATATATTTGAGAAATGTTTAAAAAAGTTAGCTTAATAACCTGTGAAAAGTTATCAACATTAATTTTTGATACTAAGATACACACAAGTTTGTGATTCATAGGCTAATTTTCAATATGACATTGAATATTATGCTTTTTTATTGCACAACAACATTTTTTCGATGTCGTAAGGCGGTAAAAGCGGTTGAAACGCTTAAATTGTTGTAATTTATATATTTTTCTGTATTTCTGAAAGGATTAAATGAACTAGGTTTCGCCTATGTAAGGTTGTGTTACATTCAAGCGTGGAAAACGGTTTTATATTGCTTTTCGAATGTGCTCGCTCCACAAAGCTGCCCCGAAAAATTATAAAAAACAATAACATGGACACCATGAAGATAGATTTGCAGATAGAAACAATAACAAACGTATATAATAAATAATATTTCTCTGTTTTTCTTTACAGTACAGGAAACGAAACCCCAGAACAACACCTGACAACATCGGCCGTCCCTTTTCGGTAAAGGTTTGAACGAACTGCAGCTGCAAATCTAGTTACAATCCAAACATTCGCACCGAAACGAACAAATACAAAGAAATACTATTAAAGTAAACAAAAAATATACATATAATAATCAACAGCGACAACAACAACAACATACAATTTTAGGCGCAAGTTATAAAGTTATAACTCAACATTTGTGACTACAGCAACGTGGGAAGTGGCAGTAAGCTCATAGAAATCGGTTGGCAAGTGAAGCAACAGCAGCACCACCAACACCAGCACCACAAAAGCATACCAATACAAAAAGAACAAGAACAACAGCAAGAAGATGGCAACAACTGCACGTAGCGGTGGCAATGCCAGTGGCAGCACAGCTCAGCGCCCCAACGGTACACAGCAAAATAAGAATTGCCAATTCAAATTGGTGCTATTGGGCGAATCGGCGGTGGGCAAATCATCGCTGGTGCTACGTTTCGTTAAAGGGCAATTCCACGAATACCAAGAGAGTACGATAGGCGCTGCATTTCTAACACAAACCATCTGCATAGAGGATACGGTGGTAAAATTTGAAATTTGGGATACGGCCGGTCAAGAACGGTGTGTAGCTACATACATTCAAATGCTTTTCCTTTTATTTAAAATTTTTAATTTTTTGTGCTTTGCAGATATCACAGCTTAGCTCCTATGTACTATCGTGGTGCCCAAGCCGCCATCGTTGTGTACGACATACAAAATCAAGACAGTTTTCAGCGTGCAAAAACCTGGGTCAAGGAACTGCATAAACAAGTGAGTTTGCGCAAAAGAAACAGAAAATACTGTTTGAACCTGTTGATGATGACACCGATTAGCTGTTGACGCTAACGCCACATTTTCATATATTTATAAATTTAACGTTGTTATTTTTTATTTTTTTTTTTTACATTGCGGTTAATGATCGTGCGCCAATCATTTATTTCTTGTGTGTAAAATTTACATTCAGATTTTTATTTTATTGTGCGTGGTCACTGACCGCAAAACCAACCAAATCTCATTTTTTTGTTTCATTGACTAAAATTAAATTTGTAAAAACCTCGGTTTGTGTTATATTTAAATATTTACACACACAAAAAATGTCAAAAATTTCTTTAAGCATTTCATAGCGCCTATTTTAATTGTGGGCGTTTTGTACTATTTGCTGATAAGCAAACTACATACATACATATATTGATAAAAGTTGTTGCAACCGACCTTGTGCCGCTCCAAGCATGCTATTTTTTGTTGTGCTAAAATATTCTCCAAATAGTTTTTGGTAATCTTTTAGCACGCCTTTCCAGTTATGCAGCCTCCTTTTGGCTTGAAAAGCGTTCGCATAAGTGAAATAATATTAAATTTTTATTTAATTTGTCCTTTTTTTTGATTAATTTATTTTTTAATAAAATCTTCTTTCATTTATTTTTTAATAAAATTTTGTATTATTTTTTTTTACTAAAAGTTTATGTTTAAGTTTTTCATATATTGTTTTTTTTATTTTTAAATAATTTTGTTTTATTTTTAAATAATTTTTTTGTTTCTGATTTTATTTTTTTTTGATTTTCTTATTATATTTTTTAATAAAATTTTATTTTATTATTTATTTATAAATATTTTCTTTTATTTAGTTTAAATAAAATTTTCCGTTTTTTTTTTTTTGCTAAAATGATATCTCTAAGTTTTGTTATTATTTGTTATATTGTTTTTTTTTTTTTTAATTATTTTTTTAATTCAGTTTTTAATCAAATTTCTATTTATTTATTTTTTGATAAAATTTTCTATTATTTGTTTTAACTAAAAGTGTATTATATTTCGAAGTTTTTCTTTTTTAATTTGTTTAATATATTTTTCTATTATTTTTTTTACATAAATAAAAAAAAAAATATTTTGTTTTTACTAAAAGTGTATCTTTATTTTTTTTTTTAATATTTTGTTTTATTTATTTCTTTATTTAGTTTTTAATAAAGCTTGCTTTTATTTTTACTATAAATTTTTTTTTGTACAATTTTCTTTTGGTTTTTTTTTTAATTAAATTTTCTATTATTTGTTTTACTAAAAGTGTATCTTTAAGTTTTCCTTTTATTGCTTTTTTTATTATTTAATTTATTTTTGAATAAATGTTTGTTTTATTTTTTTTCATAATTTGTTTTTACTAAACGTGTCCCTTTAGCGTTTCTTTTATCTTTTTTATTTTTTAATAACTTTTTATTATTTTTTAACTATTTTTTTAATTTTTTTTGAATTTTTTTTTTTTTTGAAATTTGTTTTTCAATATATTTAAAGCATATTTTTAACTTTTTCGAAAAAAATGTAAATTAAATTTGTCTTGTTTTTTTATTTTTCAGGCATCGCCGAACATTGTTATTGCCCTGGCCGGCAATAAAGCGGATTTATCAAATATACGTGTTGTAGAATACGAAGAAGCAAAGCAATATGCCGAAGAGAACGGTCTATTATTTATGGAAACCTCGGCAAAAACGGGAATGAATGTGAATGATATATTCTTAGCTATAGGTAGGTTGTGTTGTATTTTTGACTACAAATGACTATAAAATAATTTCAGAAACTTTTTAGATTATTATAGAATTGCGGAATTTTTTAGTTATTTTATTATTTTTTTAATTATTATTTTTATTTTTTATTTTTATTATTATTATTTTTTATTTTTTTTACTATTATTATTTTTTATTTTTTTATTATTATTTTTTATTTTTTTATTATTTTTATTTTTTTGATTTTTTATTTTTTTTTACGATATTTTTTTTGATATTGTATACTGTTGCATTTATTTATAACCTGAATAGGGTATATTAAGTTTGCCTCGTAGTTTGTAATACCCAGAAGAGAATGTTGGAGACCCTATAAAATATAGATATAAATTATCAGTTTTCGAGATATTGTTCGGAAATTATGCACATACAATTTTTTCTTCAAGCAGCTGCTCATTTGTCGGAATAGCCGATATCAGACCACTATAGCATTTAGCTGTCATACAAATTGAACGATCGGCATCATGTGCTTGTATGAACAACTTTTTTATTTGACGCAATATCTTCAAGAAATTTGATATGGATTATTGTCCAAGGCAAAAAGACAATCACCGAAGAAATTGTTCAATTTGGACCACTATAACATATAGCTGCATACAAACTCACCGATCAAAGATTTTATTGGAAGACTTTTTTATTTATATTATTATTATATGACGAGATATCTTCACGAAATTTTGTATATATTATACTACAAGGGAATAAGACAAACTCGGCAGAAATGGTTCAGATGGTTCAGATGGGACCACTATAGCATAGAGCTGCCATATAAATTGAACGATCAAAATGAAGATTTTATATGCAAAAATTCTTTATTTGACGAGATATCTTCACAAAATTTGGTATATACTTGTATTATACTCCAAGGCAACAAGACAATCTCCGAAGAAATTGTTCAGATCGGACTACTATAGCATAAAGCTTCCAAATAAATTGAACCATGAAATCAACTTCTTTTATAAACTTGTTATTCGTGAAGGGTATATCAAAATTATTTTTTTATGTTTTAATTAAATACAATTTTTTTTATATACCATATTTCCATTTTTTATCCAATATTATTTTATTTATTTTTTATTTCAATATTATTTTTTAATATTTTTATATACTTTTCCGTTAAAACTTTGCAAAAAAATCTTATTTCACCAAAAACTCTGCCGTCTAACACTTGAATTTGCATTTGTTTCGCTTTATTTACAGCTAAGAAATTACCTAAAAACGATGGAGCACACAATCAAGGCGCTCCTGCTGGTAGAAGGCTGAATGATAATGAAAATAACCGACAAACAAACAATTGCTGCAAGTGATGTCCTTTTGTAGGTTAGTTCAACCTCTTCAAATATGCCGTAATTCCATTATTTCAACCACTAATTGTGATATTTACCGTTATCTACTTGCAGAAAATGAAATTTCCAATGAGAGATTTGAAAAAATTATGCTGATAATTATAAATAAAAAAATAAATATATAAATTACATAAAAAAAGAAACAAAAACAAACCAGAATTAGAAAGCAGAAACAAAAATAAGGATGATGATGATGTTGAGTGTGGGAAAGCAACCAATAATAATATTAATATATAAAATTTAAATTATGAAAAATTATGATAATGATGGTAATGCTATGAAAATAGATTAAAATAAAGTCACATTAAAAATCGAAAATAGAAAACCAGAAAATGAAAAAACAAAAAAAAATATTAACGAAAAACCTTACCAAACAGGAACAAACGCCCCCCTTTTCAGCTCCCTCATCCCCGCATCAAACAGCAGCGTTTAATAACTAACTACAGCCGCCAGTGTGGCAACTGTCAACAGCGTACACTCCACTACACCCCTCCGTAACCACAGCATTTCATATATGTTTCAGTTACTCGGCAAAAACATTCAAATCGCAAAATATCTACAAAATCAGCAAATATACTAAGGTTCAATACTAAATGCTAGTTAAAAGCGTAAACTTTTTCAGCAATAAATGAAAATCCCAGAATAAATGAAAACAATAAATAAATTAAATTAAACGAGGAACACATACATACATACATATGCATGGCATAGCATAGCTTAATGAGTAACGAACGGTACGCTTGGTCGGTTGAGTTTCTGCTGAGATCACGTTTATGGCAACGTTACAAATTCCAGGCGACCAGCCAACAGCTGTCAACATACTTAGTTCGCGTTCTTGTTGTTAATATACACGTACATATGTGTGTCTGTGTGTCGGGTGTGTACGTTGTTATGACGCAGTATGGGAAGATTGCTGGTTGCACGAGCGTTGGATACTGTTGTTTGTAGCGTTTCTATGAAGGCAATAGCGGATACAAACATACACACACATACACAGCTGCATATGTACATTTGCATGTAAATATTTGCAAGCATACAGGCTCATCGCCGGTCGGTGTGAAGATGGTAGCATTTTATTTTAATTCTCGTTGTTATTTGATGTGTTTTTTTTTGTTTTTGCATTTTTTTTTTTTTTTTGGCCAAGTCAATTTTGCATGTGTCAAGCGGTTCGCAAATCTCTTATTAGCAATTCCAAATTGAAATTCACTTTCGGGTTAGTATGTATAAGCCAGAAATTTACTGTTAGAATGCAACATTTGTAAGGTGTGATGAAGTTGAAAAGTATGCTGTTTATATATATGTATGTATCTATATATATATACAAATATATATACATATTTAAAGTAATTGTGTAATACTTATTTCACACTTATTCATTAAATAAAACAACTATTATATAATATTAAATATTATTGTTTAAAAAAATTTGTATATGTATGTGTATGCATATGAAGATTACAAAAGAAAAATTATTTTTTAATCGAAAATAAAATTACGAATAATATTTTCCAATTATACATAAATCAATTTACTATTATGTTGTATGTATGAAAAACAATAATAAAGAAAAAATTGCGAGAAAATTAACGATCCTGAATCATATGGTGTACAAGCAAATGCACAAAACATATTTAGTTAAATATTTCTAATGAAAATACGATAAACGATAAATACGATCTTCAATGAAACCCAAGTCAAGGACTGTCAACTCGCCGAATTTTGCAGCTACAGCAACAACAAAACTCATTTGACTACAAGGAAGTGAAACATGAAATCAAGGTGGTAATGGTTTACTTGCAGTCATTTGCTTTCGGCGTAACCGCCATTTATGAACGTCAGCAGAACAAACCCCTCAGTGAATGGCGTACTTGGGGTCAAACCACCACCCATTGCAGACGACGAGCTCGAGTTGCCGCGAGAAACGCGGATGACCCTTGCGCAGCTTCGTTCTGGATAATTTAACATGTTAAACTCCTACTTATCCAGAATCGCATGATTCTTACCACCTCTTAGCATGCCCAGCTAACCCTACACATCTGATGCCCAATCGCTATGGTTCAACTCAGTCGAAACTGCACATTTCCTGGGCCTTGGATGACCTCGATGACAACTTATCTGAACCTCACCACCCTAACGGGGACTATATAACCGTTACAACATCAGTAGAACCTTACTACAATACATCGACGAGAAGTAGCACTATACCGACAAACGTTTAACGCGCACTGAACGCCATTCACAGTGCATCTCTTAACATTTTGATTGACTCCCTCCCAGTGAATAGCATCTTTGGAGTAAAAACAGCACCCTCTGCCGATGAAGAGTTCCAGTTGTCTTGTGAATCCATAGTGACCCCTACACAACTTCGTTCTGAATACTGCAGCAGGTTAAGATAATCCTATTTATCCAGAAACGACTCATATCAAATATACATTTGTCCTATGTGCAATCAGTCCCCGCATGAATCTCTTTGCATATCCCACCAAAACCGCTCAACTAACATCTCATTCCCTATGGTCTGACTCCGTCGAAACAGCCCGTTTCCTGAGTCTGCAGTTAAATGACCTCGATGACAGTTAATTTCGTGCTTTCCCCAAACTTCGAAGATTTACACCTTTAGATTTGTCATTGTCTGCTGAAGGATTACCGTATCATAATAAAAAGTTGGGAATCAACATCCGTGAAAACCTGCTTCAATTACGGAGACAAATACTAGTGCGATATCAGCGGAAGTGATGTTGGGTCAAATTCATTCCTTAAGTTCTTTCGTTGCAAACGATTTGAAAAACAAGAAAATGTTAATTTCGGCTGCACCGAACCCAAATATCCTTTGAAATCCCACCAAACAGACATCAAAACCTTTTTTGGTGACTATCAGCTTTCGAAGTGGTTTGAGCTGGTTTAATCTTTTAGACAATGATCGCTTGAGCTTTGCATTCTTGTAAACCACCTAATTTTGATCGCCAGTAACAATGCGCTTCGAAAAAGGATCACTTCTTTGGCCATTGATAAGCAAAAAACACGAGGAATTCATATGTCAAGCTTAGAAATTGATCCTAGACCTTTCGTGTGCTTGTAAACCGTCGCATTAGACAAAATTAATCTTTTAGCATTCTCTCGAGTTGTTAATCGATGATTTGCAGCGAACAACGACTTTAGTTTATCCACATCGGCTTTTCGAGACCTTCCGTGGTGTATCCCCGGATCGAAACTGTCGGAACGAAATTTTGCATTAAATTCGTCGACTATCGGAAAGAACTTTCGCTCGTTATTGTTCGTAATAAGTATATCTTCTAATATTATTTAAGCTTTGCTGGCGTCTGCTGATGATATTGATATCAGTGGCCTCAAAAATCGCGTTCTGCTTTCTCCAGACTGGATAAGGTAGCGAATCATATAGGTCTGGTAGTGAACGAGGGCAAGTCGACTTATCTCCTGTTATCAAACAAACAGACGTCGCACTCGCGACTTGGCTCCCACGTCACTGTTGACAATCATAACTATGAAGTCGTAGATAATTTCGTCTATCTTGGTACCAGTATTAACACCAACAGCAACGTCACCCTCGAAATCCAATGCAGAATAACTCTTGCCAACAGGTGCTACTTCGGACTGAATAGGCAATTGAGAAGTAAAATCCTCTCTCGACGAACAAAGACCAAATTCTACAAGTCACTCATCATCCCCGTTCTGTTTTCTGGAGCAGAGCATGGACGATGACAACATCTGATGAGTCGACGATAAGAGTTTTCGAGAGAAAGGTTCTGCGGAAGATTTATGGTCCTTTGCGCATTGACTACGGCTAATATCGCATTCGTTGAAACGATGAGCTGTATGAGATATACGACGACATTGACATATGTAGTTCAGCGAATTAAGAGACAGCCGCTGCACTGGCTAGGTCATTTTGTCCGAATGGATGAAAACACTCCAGCTCTGAGAGAAGCAGAGGAAGAGGAAACCCTCCACTTCGTTGGAAAGACCAAGGGGAGAAGGACTTGGCTACACTTGGAATCGCCAATTGGCGCCAAATATCGAAAAGGAAAAGCGACTGTTGTGCTGCTGTTAACACGGCTCTAACCGTGTAAGCCGTGTCTACGCCAATAAAGCAGAAGAAAGGCAAATACTTACGCCAATTGCAACGGAATTTATTAAATAAAAGAAAATCGTGAAATATTTTTGAAAATTTTTTATTAACCGTTTTATTTAAATAATAATTCTATGGAGTTCCCTTTCGAAATAAACTCTTGTGATTACAATTTTATTTAATTCAATAGTTGTTTTTGTAATTGTTAGTTGTTTTTATTCTTTAAATATTTTTGTTTCATGTTTGCTTTAATAGAAGTACTGTACTTGTTGTTGTTTGTTTATTATAATTTTTTAATTTTATTTTAATTTGTTATCTTTTATAATTTTTATTTTATTTTTAAATTAATATTTTATTGATTTTTATTTATTTTTGTAATCAAATAAATGTTTTAGAGTTGCCAACGCTTCGCTTTCAGTTTTCTTCACTATTTTTTACGAACATTACTGTTTATTATCATTTATTATATATATAGTATTGTATGTATATATCATTTTAATGCCTTACTAATATAATTTTCAATTCGAGTTTCATTTTTGTTGTTGTTTTTTGGTTTTGTAATTTGTATAATTTCCATTTCATTTCATATGTATTATTTACTGTTATATGTACTGCTTTAGGCAAGATGGCATACATATGGATGTATGTATGTATAGTCTGTATGTTCATATGTATATATGTATGTATGTTTGTTGTTGTTATTTCTCAACCTTTTGCAGTACGAAAAGTCAAATTTCGCTCCTCAAATAAAATTTATGTAATTCAAACAACTCGCTACTTTCTCATATACCATAGATGTATGTATGAATATATGTATGTATGTCAGTACTCGCTAACATTTTGTTGTATTTTTTGTTATATAATTACATAATTAATTCCTTCGCTAAATACTCGCAAACTGCAACAGTATTTTAATTCATATGTCTGTACGTGTATGCATGTGTGTGTGTGTGTGGCTGTGTATGTTTGCATGTATGTATGTATATAAGAGTTGTTAAGTAAAGATTTTGCGAAATAGAATAGGCTAATTAATAATTGAAGTCTACAGCATTAAGACGCTTGCCTTACTACGCTAAATATTATTAATTTAGTTTTTGTTTTTGTTTTAGTTTTTGTATGTAGGTATATGCTTGTTTAAATTTAATAAAAACTACTACAAGGCAACAAAATGGCTTCATATTAGTATATATGTAGATTTTGTGGATGTCAATACATATGTATGCATGTATGCATATACATATATATATGTACATCTGCATGTAAGTATGTATGTAAATAGCGTGTAATTAACTAACTTTAGCTCAAAAAGTGGGCAGCACACAAAGGAGTCGGGGGGCGTCTAGTTACATAAATATTCTAATAATAAGAAAATTCAATAAAAACAAATGCAAGTGTTGTTGCAGCAGAATAATGGCGAATCCATATAGTAAATAGTACATAATAACACTTATAAATTTAATGGCAGACCAGAGGGGGGCAGTTGTTCGGTTCACGTGTGGTGAGCGCTTCGAAATACACTACATGTTTAATTACTAATTAATTAATAACAAGTGTAATTAATGGCGACGAAATTAATTTTACAAAAACAACAAAAATAGTAACAAAAGCACATTTAGAAATGCTTCGGTTATGCTTTCGATTCGGTCGCAGCAACGATTTGCTGCAAAGTTTACACAGAAGTGCTTTTGGGCCAGTAGAGAAGTGATTCTAAAGGCTTTTTTGAGGAAAATCAAAAAAAAGTGCAAACAATATACATATATTTTTCTTAAAAAAAACTTAAGAAAATTAAAAAAAAAAAACATGTATAAAAATAAATTTTTTTGATTTAAAAAATATTTTTAAAAGAAAAAAGACAAAAATAGTTAAAAACAATATTAAAAAATTTGGAAAAATCTTTTTCTTTTAATTTTCTCAATTTTTTTTATTAAAAAAAAATGTTAAAAGAAAAAACAAAAAAAAATTAAAAATTTATTAAAAATAATATTAAAAAAATTTAAATATTTAAAAAATATTTTTTGTTTTTATTTAAGAAATTTTTTTAATAAATTTTTTTGATTTTCTTTCTTGATCTTTGCTCTTTTCAAATAATATATGTACATATGTTTAACATGAAAACAATAATAATTAAGTTTTATGCGAAAGAACAAAGGATATAACGGTGTTGAAAAAGTGAGATTTTTTGGTTTGACAATTAAAAAATAATTTATAATTTGAAATGTTTATGAAAAACAATTTTTATTTTGAACAAATTTAAAAATAATTTAAAAATAAATAGTTTGAATAGAAATTTTTTTCTTAAAAAAAAAATTAAATTTTTTGAAATAGTTTAAAAAATAAAATTTTTTCTTAAAAAAAATGATTTTTTTTTAAATAGTTTAAAATAGATACATACATACATTCATATGTACATACATATATTAAATTTTGTTTTAGAAAAAAATTAAGGAAAAATGTTAATCTTTCTGAAATGTTTTCAAATATTTTAGTTTTTGTTTAAAAAAAAATGTAAAGCAAAAATTTAATTAAGAAATATTTTTTCGTGAAGTAATAGTAGTAGTACAATATTTAAAATTTTGTTTAAAAAAAAATATAGAAAAAATTTAATTTTTTTTGAAACATTTCAAATATTTCGATTTTTGAAAACATTTTTTATGAAGTAGTTCAAAATGCAGAGGTTTTAGTTTTTGCAAAAAATTAAGGCAAAAATTAAAAAAAAATATGAAAGACTTTTAAATATATTCATACATTATTGTTTTTGAAAAATGTAAAGAAAAAATAAAAAAAAAAATTATTTATTTATTAAATAATTAAAAACATACAATTTCATTTTTTTTATTAAAAAAAAATTAAATCATTTTTGAAGTAGTTTCAAATATTTTTTTTTTTTTAATTTAAAAAAAAATTGAAAAACAAAATATTTGTATATGAAATATTTTAAAATATATAATTTTTTTGATTAAAAAAAATTTTTTAAATAAAAAAAAAATGAAAAAGAAAATAAAAAAAAATTGATAGAGAACATTTTTTTTGACATTTGATCGATAAGTTTGTATGGCAGCTATATATTATAGTGGTCCGATCTGAACAATTTCTTCGGTGATTGTAGCCATGTCTTAGACAATAATGCATTCAAAATTTCTGGAAGATATCTCGCAAAATGAAAAAGCTTTCCATACAAGCATTTTATACCGATGGTTCAGTTTGCATGACAGCTTTATCTTATAGTGGGCTGATAATGGCGATTTCGACAAATGAGTAACTTCTTGCGGAGAAAAGAATGTGTGTAAAATTTCGGTTCAATAACTCGAAAACTGAGGGACTAGGTCGAACAATCGACTCAGCTTGTCACACTGATTGTTTTTGCATATACCTTATAGGGTTACCGGGTTTTTTTATGGATGTTACGAACCTTGAAATTGCTTGTTTTTTATCACTTAAGGATCCTCTGCATAAATTTGAAAGCAAATCGGAGCGGTGATCTAATCGGCAACATAGCCAACATTTCAATGTAAGCATATTTAATAGACGCAAATTCAACAACAACAAAAGTATTCATACAATAAAATTGTTTAAATAATTGATTAAAGCGTGAGAGAAATGCGCATAACTAACTGTAAATATAACGAATTAGCAATAATGTTTATCCATATATAAATATTGAGTAGTTCGTTTTCGTAAATAGATAGTATATGCTGTTAGTCCTTAGTGTCCTCACTAGTTCAACATTCTTACGCAGCAATATTCCGCCATTGACTTAAACATGTGTACATATGTATCTATTTATGTACTATATAAGTTTATATGTAGGTATATCACTAAATATATGAGAGAGGAAAGTCCATAGCAACTCGTTTTGTAAAATTCAATCAGTTTTGTTTTTAGCCTTTTTTTTGTTTTTTTTCGGTCTGCTCTTTGCTCACTTATACATTTTTTTTAAATATACTACTAAATTTAATTTCAAAAACGTCTGATTCTTATTGTGTTTTTTGTTGTTTTCTGTTTTGCTTTACAATCTAAAATTTTTAAAATTTCATTTCTCAATTTTATTGTGTTCCTTAATATGTTTTTGGTTTGTTTGTTTTGGTTTTTTATAAAATTTACAAAATTAGTTTTTGGTTTTGTTTTTAGTTTCTTATCATTTCAGTATTATTTATTTTCCTCAATGCAACATTTTTATTTATTATAATTTATTAAATATTTTTATTAATTTTTAAATATTTATTTTTGTAATATTTGTATTTATTTTTTAAATTTATTTTCATTAATTTTTAAATATTTATTTTTTGTTATTATCTTTTATATTATTTATTTATATTAATTTTCTTCATTTTTGCTTTTAGTTTAACTTTATTGAGTTTAAGTTCTGAGCATTTTCGCTCTTTAAACACCCACAAGCATACATACATAACTGCTTACAATAGTTTACGCTCTTTTACTCTCTCCACTCTCGTTTGCTCCACTCATTTTAATAAAATAAACACAATTTTTAAGCTTTCCTAATGTTCTCGTATGTATGTATGTATGTCTGTTTGTTTGTGTTGTTGTTTTAATAATTTTTTATACCGAAGATTTATAATCTCTCTTGTGTTGTTGCTACACATCATCTTCTCGCTCCTATACAATCATTGGTTCATCTCCATGTAGATCACACGAGCCAATATTCTCGCCTTTGTAAGCTGAAAAATCGGTTATAACGGCAGTTGGTTCGGCACCGAATTGTATATCCTGCAGACAGCCTTTGAAGGGTTCGTTGAAGCGACCGAGTGTGCGTACACTAACCAGTTCTTGGTTCGGGAAGCCACCTGCGGTGAGAAGAGCAGAAAAATAGGGTTTAAAGACATTCTTAATAATAACAATAAATTGTAAAAAAGTATCTGTACGAGTATATAAAAAAGTTTAAAATATTTATAAATTAGTTTAACAAAGTCAATAAAAATGACTGTAAACAGCATTGAGGGAATCGAAGTGGATCCCCATTTTTTTTTATCATCCAAGATCTATCAACTCCGTGACATTCTTTGAAAAACAGTAAAAAAATAACAGCAACAAACAAAAATTTGGTTTTGTGAGGTTATAGTGAACTGATACACGACTTTTGCTGATTTGATGGTGTCAACGAGGACGATAATTGCTGGTGCTACGATGCTGGCGAACTCAAGGTAGTGAAATATATGGTGAATTAAAATGCAGACTGAAAACCCGCAAATGGTTCTGGAGCTGATGATGTTGATGGTGGTTGAGAAATTGCTTGTAGAAAATGTTTTGTCATCGAATTACCGAAAGTTGTTTCATAACCTAAAGTTCTGAGATTTACGTCATAGAAACCAAACCAAGTAATTTCGTCTGATGACAAAAGCTGACCTTATTGAATTTTTCCTGCCGTCAACTTCACACTTAACGGCTTTACCGTTATATATTCCAAGAGCTGATATAGTGCGGCTTGTTTGAGATTTTTCCTTATAGTTTTCGTTTGGTGCCCTATCGAAGATGGAAGATCTAAAACAGGGTTTATATACCGTTACCGTTTTGTTATCAAAAAGGTAAAAGTGAAGTTCAAACAAGTTCAATGTGTTCATCGAACGTTAATGCCCAAATTTGTTTGCGAAATTTCGATCCGAAAATTTCCGTTTTAAGGATGCATCGACTCTTAAAGCCGATCAATAGAAAACGTGTTGCGTTTGAAGCTCGTGATCTCGGCCAAAAGGTACTACTTCGGACAATCGGTGGGCAATAGAGAAATAAAGTCCTTTCTCGTCGAACAAAAGCAAAACTCTATACGTCATTCATTATTCCCGTCCTGCTATATGGTGCAAAGGCATGGACGATGGCAATATCTGATGCGTCGACGTTACGAGTTTTCGAGAGAAAGGTTCTCCAGAAGATTTATGCTCCTTTGCGCGTTGGCCACGGCGAATACCGCATTCTATGGAACGATGAGCTGTATGAGATATACGACGACATTGACATAATTCAGCGAATTTAAAGACAGCAGCTACGCTGGCTAGGTCATGTCGTCCGAATGGACTTGAAAAAGATATTCTTCAAAAAATAAATGCCAAAGAATGTTTTTGTCGAATGATAATAAACATTCCCCATTAAATTTCTGTTTCTGTATTTTTTGTAAGTAGTGAGCCTTGAAATGAATCACCCTTCATTATTATAATTTCTTCAGTGAAAACTAAAAATCGAAGAACTTTTTTAACGTCTTTGTATAATTATCGGTTACAACGAGTGGCGATTGTAAAAAGCAGTCTAAAAGCATTAATTTACATGGACCTCTTCCACCTAGAGCGCTTCATATCCTTCCTCTTAGTAAGCACCACTTTGATCTGCACGAAATAGTAAACCCTTTAACACTTATCCGAGACATCGACCACACCAAGAATACTAATAATCAACAGTGCATTTCAACAATTCAACAACATGTGAGTTCAAACCGGATTTGAGTCGCAACCAGCTCGTTACCTGTTACCTGTTTCAAGCAACTAAACGCCGAACAGCTGTTTGCTTAGTCAGCGCTCTCGCGCCGGTAGAGTGCTTGTCAATGTAGAGAGCGCGAACTAAATGTGTATATACTCGTACAACAACAACACGATTACAAAGTGTTCTTTTTTTACGGACGAGCTCAGCACGACTTTTAAGGCAGGTTTGTATGTAGTTTGTCTGCGCC
The DNA here is from genome assembly GCF_024586455.1 of Bactrocera neohumeralis. Lineage (NCBI taxonomy): Eukaryota > Metazoa > Arthropoda > Insecta > Diptera > Tephritidae > Bactrocera > Bactrocera neohumeralis. The sequence continues at coordinate 12,652,363 of NC_065920.1, forward strand.
GCTCACCTTTCGCCACGAATTCTGTGTGTCGGCGCGTGTGTTGAAGAGCGTGCAAATGAATTAGCAAACACGGGACTAACGCAAAGAAGTCGCATTAACAGTGCAAAGACGAAGCTGTATACAAAACCCATATAAGTAAGTTAGACTTAGATTGCGAGACAAACTAGTACGAAGTCAGACGGCTAAGCAATTGTCGGCGCAGTGACTGGGATAAGCGCAGTTTGAGAACGTCACATGAAAAGAGGGACGGCAAACGAATGTATAAACGCAGCTTAAATTGTAGCTAGATTCTAGAAGATACATTCGTCATGGCGATTATACGTTTATGGTGAAAAAGCGCTTAAAAAACAACAGTTAATAAAACAACAACGCGCTGAAAACCCCGTACAACAACAAGCCGCGCAGCAAAGCAAATAAAGTCGCGAGCGCGAGCAGTGATCGTGAGCGCTCTGGCTGTCTGGCTTTGCTGTCTCGCAGTTGGTTGTGTGTAGCGCCAAAGAAAACACGAAAACGTAGAATGAAAAGTTCAAGAAACAGTGCAGATCAGCAAGTTGGCCAAAGTTGGTCGGGTTAGTACAGCAGTGCGGTCGGTGACGCGCGTTCGGTGGTACGTCGGTTGGCGTTCAAAAAATTATTGTTTACTGTCGCTTGAGCTCAGTTGGGTCGTGTTGCAAGTGCAAAGACTTAGTGTAACGCGGGTGAAGCAGGAGGAGAGAGTACAGAAAATAATTTAAAAAAAGAAGACACCGAAAGTTAATAAATTAAAAAAGTTAATAAAATAAGTAGGTGAGAAGTGTAAAAAAGTGAATGAAAACCGTGTGGCCCTTTTCGCAGCGACTTTCGTGAAATATAATACCAACAACACAAGCAAGCGAAAATCTTAACAAAAAAGTGGCTTAAGCGAATTGCAAAAGTGGCCGCAACAGCAAAAACACCAAAAACACAACAAAGTACGCTGGTGTGGCAGCCAAGGAAGCGCAGTGCAGTGAAGGGCGGGCGGTGAAGTAAAGTGCAGAAAAGTGCAACACAAGTGAATGTGCGCAGCCGTCTTGCGTCGCCAGTCGGCCGTGTGCGCTTTTTGCCAAGTAGCAATTGATTATTGCTTTTGTTATTGTTTTTTTTTTTTTTTTGTGAGTTTTGCTGCAGTTTGCGGTTTTCATTAGCGAAGTCGCTGATCGATCGTCGATAAACGGCGCTGCCGGCGACAAGCGCGTAAATTGCAATAAGCCAAAAGCAAATAGCAACAAACAACACGTTGCGAGCTGCGAGCGACGACGGACGATTGCTAAGCGTCGAAGACGTTGCCAAAAAACGCATAAAAATCTGCAATGAAAGGCTTTTAGCTTTCAGCATTTAGCATTTAGCTTTCGGCTTTCCGCTGCTTTCGAACAATAACGCTGAGAGTTTGCGTGAATAAACACTTAAAAAACGGCAGACGAACAGCCAAACAAAGGAGATTTGAATATTAATGACAACTTTCTAACTTTACGAACTTTGTTGGCTCGTAAAGTTAAAGTTGCAGTGCGCGTGTCGGAATTTTCGTCACCTGTACGCTGGAGACGAGGTAAGCAGCGCGACAGTTGTCAATAAAGTGACTGTCACTAACACATATACACGAACTTACTATAAATCTTAGCTGATGCTTAGCATTGATGGATTTGATTTTGTTGGTTTTTTTTAAATTTTTTTGTTGAATGTGAAATGCTTGATTTGCCGGTTGACAGCGAAAAGTGCGCAGCAGGCGAGGTAGAAAGGCTATAAAACTCTGATTTCGCTGGCGAAAGATATTTCTAATAAAATCTTATACAAAGAGACTTTGTGAAAATATACATATGTACATATACATAGTATGCTGGTATAATCTGTTGGTTGAATGCGCTATTGATTAATCGGACGAGTCTTAAATCTGGCTTGATGTCACTCGCTGTCAATGTGATAGATTTCGCTGAGATGATGGTCTTTATGGACGCGAATTTCTTTACTTTTTCTAATTATAACTCCTTGACTTTCAAAATTTGTGTAAGTGTTCCCATTGATCTTTCACATTGTCCTTAGAAACATTGAGGCAATATACATATGTACATATGCATTCTTCTTCTGTTTTACTGGCGTAGACACTGCTTTCGCAGTTATAGCCGAGTTTACAACCATGCACCTGTCGTTTTTCCTTTTCGCTGTATAGCGCCAATTGGAGATTCCAAGCGAAGCCAGGTTTCTCCACCTGGTCTTTTCAACGGAGTGAAGATCTACCTTTTCTTCTACTTCCCCCGGCGGTTACTGCTTCGAATATTTTCAGAGCTGGAGTATTTTCATCCATTCGAAGGACATGACCTAGTCAGCGTAGCCGCTGTATCTTAATACGCTGAATTATGTCAATGTCGTCGTATATCTTGTACAGTTCATCGTTATATCGACTGCGGCATTCGCCATTGTCAATGCGCAAAGGACCATACATCTTCCTCAGAACCTTTCTCTCGAAAACTCGTAATGCACCATACGAGGATGATGAGTGACTTGTAGAATTTGGTCTTTCTTCGTGTAGAGAGGACTTTACTTCTCAATTGCCTACTGAGTCCGAAGTAGCACCTGTTGGCTAGAGTTATTCTGCGTTGGATTTCGAGGCTGGCATTATTTGGTGTAAATACTGGTTCCGAGATAGACGAAATTATCTATGACTTCAAAGTTATGACTGTCAACAGTGACATGGGAACCAAGTCGCGAGGGCGACGACTGTTTGTTTGATGACAGGAGATATTTTATCTGGCTCTCGTTCACTAAAAGCAGAACTAAGTGCGCGGTGGCATGCAGTATATGTAGCGGCTGTATATATGCTGGGTTTCAGGTCACAAATTAATTCTAGGAAACGAAATAGCTGATGAGATTTGCCAAAAGTGTCATCCGTCCGAGGTTAGACTCTTCCGAGTGGTATTAAACGAAACATAACTTTTAAAAATCTCTAGAAAGTCGGACAAAATATAGTATACTACCTTATTTTATAGAATTTGGAGACTAGTTAAATGTTTTTGGATAATTTTTGTTCTAATAACTGAGACTGACTAACTAAGCCCAAAAAAAACGAGCTTGACAAACCGCTACCGAACATAAATGTAAAATTAAAAGTAATTATACTTTGAATAAATTTCCACTCACCCAAATAGAAGACATCCTCGTAGGTGATTGATGGTTCCTTACCACGTCGTGCCGCAAACGAGCGTCGCGTCGTTAACACTGTTCGTTGTGTGGTTGCTGCTAACGCAGCAGCTGCCGCGTCCAGCACCTTCTCTGAGAATATCACTTCACCATCCAATTGCAACTCCAAACGATTGCGATCCATTATGACCTTTGCCAAGTGCCAACTGCCATCCGCAATGAAGCCGGTCGATGGCATCTCCACGGTATCATTATTGGAATCTAACAAATTGCTAGCCATTTTCAGGTGACCGTTCTCTAAGCCTAAGCCCAAAAATTTATTACGATCGTGCTCGCTCCACAGCAGCAGGCCGTCGGGTTCGATGCTGGAGAAATTCAGCGAAACTTGAATGGCTTCACGTGGTCGGACATACATGGATGGGCCGCGACGTTTGTCTTTCATCGGTATGCGGGGCGGCGGCAAGATCAGGTAACTGTTTCCACGGAAGCTTGGCGTTGTGGGCTTACTCATGGCTGGCGCAGCAAATGGGCGGCCGAAGAAATGTTGGAGAATATGGCAGAAAAATCAAAGACACGTAGCAGGAAGTGGCGTAAGCGAATGCGTTAAATGAAAGAAAGCGAGAAGTAAAAGTAATCATTGTAACGGTTATGATTGCTAATGTAAAGCATAGATTTTTTTAATTAAATGTTTCCAGTAATTCACGTGTAGATATATTTGCTTTTAATTATGTGGTTAGTAAAGTGTGTCTTATATGAAGGAGGGTATAATTATAAACAGACTTATTTTTTTATTTCCTTTAACTCTTGCGTACCGTCGCCGATATGCGACTTTTGATGCTTTTCGATATGCCCAGTAGGAAATGATAGGCTTGATATTTTCTGTACACTGTATATCAAAACGGGAATATAGAGTTTGCACGAAGTTTGTAACACCCAGAAGGAAACGTAGGAGACCCCATAAAGTATATGCACGAGACGAGCTGCGTCGATTAAGCCCTGTTCTTCTGTCTGTCTGTATATATTTATACGAACAAGTTCCTCAGTTTTTGCATACGTCCTTTTCTCACCTAGAAGCTGCTCGTTTATCGGAATGACAGATATTGGTCAATATAGCATATAGCTTATAGCTACCATTGAACTCAAGTCCATATACGGAAAACTTTTGCATTTGACGAGATATCTTCAAGAAATTTGGCATGCATTATTGTCTGAAACCAGGGTGCAGTCTCCGAGGAAATTGTTCAGATCGGGCAACTATAACATAAAGCTGTCATACAAACTGACCGATCGAACTCAAGTCCCTGTATGGAAAACTTTTGCAATTAAAGAGATTTTATCATCAAATTTGGCATGGGTTATTGTCCAAGACCACGATGTAACCTCTGAAGAAATTGTTCAAATTGCGTCACAATAGCATATATCTGCCATATAAACTGACCGTTCACAGTTCTTGTAAGGAATTTTTGTATATGTGCCTGTAATGTGTTATCTTTTTTCGTTCTTTCAAGTTGTCAAAGTGGAGCAAGTTCCTTGCCACTCGGAAGTCATAGTTGTAGCATACAAAACCCGGGTTTCTTATTTTATGGAGCGCCTAAACAGTATTCTTGCAAGTGTTTTCATTCAAATCAGATTTCTTTATGTGACCATGGAGGAAGCAGAGCACTTATCGCCGAACAAACTCCATAGAAATCGTTTTTGAGACATTTTGAGGTTATGTTGGACATATCTACTATATTACTGGATCTCGGTTACAATTTTCTTACAGGCCTTGTTTGCTTTATAAAAGTGTACGTATATATGTACATATATAAATATAAATGTCTGTATGTATGTATTTATATAGCTGCGGCGTCTTTTGCTTAGTTTGGCAGCAGCCCTGATCTCGTTTCAGCACTTTTGTCTCGTCTTCTGCTAATGCGCGTAATCTAACTCAGCGCTTTGTTGGATCGACAACATCTTCAAAGTTTTCTAAGAACTTTGTCTAGTTGTTAGTTGTTGTGATTGTTGCTGTTGCTGTGTATTTGCAATTTCAATTCTCGCCTGACTCTAATTGCTGCGGCGATTGCTCAACAAACACCGTCTTCTATTGTTTGAATGTAAAATGATGTTTTATTGTTGTTGTTGTTTTTATTATACAACTGGTGTTAAGTATAAATGCAGTTGTTGTTGCTATTGTGTTACGGTTCACGTGTGCATCTTTCGGTTTGTTGGGCGCTTTTAATTACAAAGAATTTTACCGAAAAGTAGAAAGGGTTACCCAAGAACCCGGCTTACACACACATACATACATACATACATGTATGTATCTTTGTAGCATATGTATAAAGAAATATTCTTTTATAATGTGGTTAAGTCGGCTGCATAACCGAATTCAACGCTCTGAGAACAGTTAGTCCGGCTGACAGAGCGGCTGCGTGTATTTCATCAGCGCCAGTCAGTGACTTGGACCAGCTGTTGCTGTCAAGGTTGCTTTCTTGTAGTTGCTTCTAATATTATTGTTGTTGTTTTTGTTACTATTATTGTTGTCGTTTTTGTTATTATTACTGTTTTTGGTTTTGTTGCTATTATTGTTGTTGTTATTGTTACTATTATTGTTTTTGGTTTTGTTATTAATATTGTTGTTGTTATAGCTACTATTATTTTTGCTGATATTACAGCTTGTGGTTGTTTTTGTTATTATAACTTGTTGTTGTTGTCCAACTACTTCACATAAATTAGTTGCGGCTGTCGTTGTTCGGGGTTGTTCGCTTGATTTTCGGCTATAATTCATCTTTCGGTTTTTTGTTATGTTTTTTGTTGTTGTTCTATTTTCAATTCTAACTTTTGTAGATAATTTCGTAGAAATTAAAACCCGTTCTAGTACCAACATTTGTATATGTATGACCTGAAATGCGTTCGCCTGCTTTTGTTTGACTATTATGTGTTGTTATTGTCTTTGTTTTTGCTTTCAACTTTAAACATTTACTGTATTTCTGCAATTAATGTTTGCTTTTCGACGCGTATCGCCGTTAGTTTGGTTTCGCTTACTGGGCACATATTGTAGGTATAAATATGTATGTTTGTATGTATGTACAGTGTGTGCAAATTTGCATACGAAAATTAATCGTTCACACTTTTAAAGGTGAAAAAGCATTAACAGCAAAAACAAAACGTTAATTTCGGCTGCTACGAATCTTTAATACCCATCACGTGTGCATTTTATAGCATAAAAGCTATATGCCATAGTGTTCCGCCCTGTTTATCCCGTTCGAAGATTGAGGTTAGGTTTGATGGCTGATCCAGCGACCGCACTTGGACTACTGTATGCAGCCCTTTGTGAAACTATAAAAGTAGTAATCTCGTACTTGATTCGTTGGTGGAATATCTGAAAGTGCGAGCTCCCAAGTATTTAAGCCTTGATCTCACAAACGCGGGACAATCAAGAGGGAAGTTTTGTTATGTCTCCATCTCTTCTTCTCCCATACAGCTTCAGCAGCTGGCATCCGCAAATCTCAATCATTTAGGACGTCGACAGGGCCATGACCTATTAGAATCTCCACGACTACGGAGAGGCTAACCTTACTAAGGGGCAAATCGATGGTAGCCCAGCGCTGGCCAAGCTATCTAGTAGTAGTACACACGAGGAGAGGGGAGCACCAACCCGTTCACATTCTAGTGATAGCAGAGCTAAGGTGCCTTTACTTGTGAGTGTGTACTTGGTTACCTTGTGATCTGGCACCAATACTAGTCTTATCACAGTTACACGAGGCCATTGATAGCGAGGTTAGGCATTCCTTAACCAGATTTGAATGCACGGTTAGTGCTCAGGACGAAATCGCCGCCCTGTTATGAGTGTAAATAGTCACTTCTCTGAAGGAGGCTGCACTCTGGACTAGTAAATCTACCGCTACCTTAATGGCAGCAAACTCGCGTTGGAAAAGATTGCAATGTCATTGTAAGGAAGTCTGAAACTGAAGATGATAGAGAGATCCTGACAATATACCACTCCAAAAACCGCCCCCTTAAGCTTTGACCCATCCATATAAAAGCTCGCTGTTCCTCTCCTCCAACAGACAAGAGCAGAGAAAAGGCCGCCAGTTTGAGGTTTGACGACATCATGTTCTAAAAGTTCCGGTGTAATGCTAAAGCGTGAGAAGATTTTCGAATGTTCGGACATGTTCGGAGATTGTAGCGTTGTCTTTAATGATAGTTCTGCGAACTTTCATGAAGCTATCTTGTCAAATAAAAAAGTTTTCCGTACAAACAATTAATTTTGATCGTTCCTCCGTTTGTATCCTCGGTCTGACAATGGATGAGTCATGACTGCATTACTTCACTACGAAGTCCATTCGACAGTCATCCAAGTGGACTACACACGATAAATTCCCTCCAGAAGTATGCGCATAGAATAGCTTTTATTTACTACCTTGAAAAATAAGGTCCATGACCAGTTACTATTACATAGCGTTTTTGAATCCTTTAAAGGCTGGAATCGCCGCAAAATTGTCGCATTTGAAGAAAAGGAAAATGCTGTCACACCAAGACAATGCACCGTGTCAGAAGTCAGTGAAAACGATGGCAAAAATCCATGAAATGAGCTTGGAAGTTCTTCTGCATATACCATATTCTCCAGATCTGGCCCCCAGCGATCCAAAAGAATGTTCGCTGGGAAGAATTTTCGGCGATTGAAGAAGTGTTCGCCAAAACTGAAGCCTATTTTGAAGCAATAGACAAATCGTACTACAAAAATATTATCGAAAAGTTGGAGGGTCGCTATAATCAGTGTATCACCCTTGAAGGGAACTATGTTTGAGTAAAAAAAAACGAATTTTGATAAAAAGTGTGTCTTGCTATAGTAGGCCGGAGACTTTTCAATTGATCTGTTATATGCTTCAAAAACTGAAGGACAAATTCGCCGAAGTTTTCTTCTGGGTGTTACAAACTTGAAGCCAAACTTAAAACTCCCTGTGGGGGGTATAAAAATACGACTGCGAAATTGAAAGAAAGACTTCGAGTTTCATACACAGATACGTTTTAAGCGATGCGCATATATATATACATATGTATGTATATACCGATTCATGACACTTCACTCAAGTTAAATTGGCTTTTGGCGGAGTTAACTATTTGCCAAAGGTTTTATTAGCATTTAGCTCGGTGTGTATTCGGTGCTCCAAGTAGCAGTACATATTCACACATATAGTACATATACCATATTTGAATATAAATTTAACAGCAATTAACTAATTGTTTCGAAAAGTGCATGACTAATTTGATTCGCACTATTTTTATGGCCATTCTATTGCCATTAGAAGCTATTTCCTCTATTTAATCGCTTACATGGCAGGCTGATTCATCGATACCTAGCATATATGACTATATAATGTTAGTAAAGTCAAAGTCGATTTCGAATTCGAACTCGCGCAATTAGCCACTTGCGTCATGTAATGCCTCTCAATGTCAAATGTGCAGCCTTCCAGCTGTTTCACACTAGTCTAAGTCATGCTTCTTTAATTTGTTTTAATTTACGTGTTTTTTTTTAATTTGTTTTTGTGGATAGTAACTGCTGCACTTACAGCAATCAATCATTCACGCTGAGTTTGATTTTAAATGACGTGATCTCATTTACACTTGTCTACACTTCTTAACACTAAAAAGTGCAAAGTTGACCTTAATTGTTGATTAATACCTGTGAGGTTGGAAAATCTTTGTGTATAGTTTTCTCTTGTTTTATGGTGGCTATAACAACCGTTCTTCCTCTTGATTGGTTCCGTGGCTATTTTAGTGTTTTTTGGCGAGTCCACTGTGTCCAGCTAGTCGACTATTTGTCGCGTAAGTTGGTTCCAAATCAAAAAACCAAATGAAAATGTAATATTTCCGGCATTATCTTTCTAAAGAGACCATTTGAAGAATTTATTTAGAATCCTCTAAGAGCCTACTACTACAATTAGGACCGTTCTCATGACAAGCTGGCTTATGAACCAGCAATAGACTCGGACCAAGGAATGACTGTATTCCTCAAAACAGTTTCGGGAAATACCCCATGAATGTGAACAACAATTGCAAGGACCAGAAAGACTGATAAAGTATGAGTTAGATTCGTCGGGAAAGGACTTTAAGGGACTCTATAAATATCCGATATTATTTTCAGTATTACCTATTTGAAACAAAATATTCCTCTATCACTCCCAACCAGATCTACTTTGGGTTCCCACATAATCGTTTTTCATTGACCTTTGAGGTCATGAGAACAATCAGAAATTAAGTGGTATTGGTCATGTTTTGAACCGTGTTTCGACTTGGCCTATAAGGTTATTTTTGAAGTAAGGTTATTTTTGAAGTACCGGTTCTCTACTTAATTGTGTTCGGGGTCTTAATCATGATATTTTAACAGAGGGATGAAACATTCGATGTCTCAAATACCTAGCCAAGCAGTGCAGTGATCCCTTCCAATATTTTTCCCCTCTTAAAAAATCACGCTTTATATTAGCTCACCTATTTCACAGTAAAATCCACCCCAGCCATTCGGACATGAGCAACGTCCGCTGCGCAAACAACGTCCATTATTCTTGCATGGTATCAGCTTACAACTCTCCGAGTATTCGCAACGATCACCTTTCGCATATTCGGGGCAAATACAGTGCGGTTGCAGTTTTTCATCGAGCCAACAATGACCGCCCGCCTCGCAGGAATCGCCGCCACATGCCGTGCCATCACAGTCGCGGATATTACGAGAATCTAAAACAGCAAAAGTCAGTAGTTAGACTCAAATTTACACTTTCGCACCCCTCTTTTCCACTACTTACCCATTATATTTGTTTCGTTGAGCACAATGCGCGTACCGCTGACCACCAGACCACGTACGCAGCCACGGAATGGTATTGGGAAGCCAGAAATGGCATTATGTGGCAACTTGGATAAATCTTTGAGTCCACCAATGTATAGCAGGGAATCGGGTTCGACAAGTACTTCGGCGGAAGGTGCTAGTGCCGACGATGCGCTACCCTCAACCCAAAGCGTCAGCCAGCGTCCACGTTGTGCCATCTTGATTTTATGCCATTCGCCAATTGCGAGCATACGTACGCTCCGTACGACAGTCACGTGGCTACTGGGACCAGAAATGCGGAATTCCACAACACCACCCTGTAATGAGAGTGACACGAAACCGACTTTCTTATCCTGATTATTATTCAAAGTGCCGAAGTAGAGTAGTAGACCACGTTCAGAGAGCGGACGCAATTGGAATTCGATGAAGAAGAATTGCACACGATGATGCTCTTCGAAAGTCTTGGAGCCCATAAGCGGCACAGGCGAGAAATTACGTTGTTTCTCGACTTCGTTGAGCAACTTCATAACAAAGTGCTGGTTTGAGGAAGCAATCGGTTTCGGTGGCATTAGTTTCTTCGTAAAGTTGCGATAACTGATAATTTGCGAACGCTTCGAACCAAGTTTATCGGAGCTATCATAGAGGTAGGGCCAACGTACAGCCAAATAAGAGCGACGACCGGTTAGCGAAACATCACTTAGTGAGCGTATATCTGCGAAGAGCGTAAGTTAGTTATTTGATAGTGGGTCAAAGTTTAAGTACTCAAGACTGGACCTACCTTCATCACAGTTTTTGCCCGTTCTGCCCACCGGACAATCGCACTCGTAACCATTTACCAGCGGCACACACGTTGAGCCTTCCGCGCATTTGTTGTTGAAGGAGTCACATGGATTGATGGGCTGAGCGCACAGTGGACCGTACCAGCCTTCTTGGCAGATGCAACTAAAATTAAGAGCCATATATTGAATTCAAAGCACGATTTATGCCAAAAGTTTGAAAAAACTTACGTGAAAGTAGCGCCATGTTGCAAACAGGCGCCGTCGTGTTGACAAGCATGCCGGTGGCATTCTCTGGTGCCACATTGTCCCACGCCGCGTCCACGCACACCGCGCGTCTCCTGCAGCGGCACTGTCACTTGACCCGCCTTCAAGTTCACATCGTAGATACAACCCTGGAAGCCTGAATGTAGCGGCAAATCGTGCGGTAGCGTATTGAAATTCGCTATCTCATGTCCACCCAAATAGAGTATGGGCATAACATCCATGCGACTAACACTGCCCGGTGAACGACCAGTAATATTGAATTTACCATCCACCGAAAGCCAAGCCTGACGTCCAATGCGTCCAACCTTAATCTCGTACGGCACACGCGGTGCATCCAAACGGAAATCAATGGGTTTCTGCGTAAATATGCGTCGCGGTCCTCCACCCAAATTCCAAGTGAGCATAATGTAGCCTTGTATGAAGCTGATCGCTAAATGATCGCTCTTCTCATCGTGATAACCGGATTGTCCTAAGAACGCGAGCAGTGAAATTTGTGACATGGTTTGCGGTAGTATCTTGAAGCTTAACTCGATCGAGTATTCCAGCGGTATGGGCACAGTGTAGGCGACAAACGACGACAGTCCATTGACGCTGCCCGAGAACGACGGCAGCGCGACTTCGAGATCTGTAAGATTTTTGATTGTAGCGGGGGAAATCGTATGGGCAGGAAAATCTTGTTTTATTTTTTTGTTTGGGATATTTGTAGGAAAAGAAAAAGGATTGGGTTTCACAGCGGTTTTGGAGAGTTAAATTTAGATTAGTTGCCTGTTTTTCAAGTTGCACTTCTGCAATGTACCTATGTACGAGTACGAATACGAGTACAACATTACCAATGGTTGGATGCACGAACACTGAACACTTCAAAAAAGTCTAACGATTTGTAGGGATGAGGATGGATTCTTCGAATTTGTGTGTGTGTGATGCCAACATGTGTGAACATGTGCGTGTGGAAGGTTATATTCGGCAAAAGTTTTACTTACTGTGTTCGCAATAGTGACCATGCTTGCCTAAGGGACATAAGCAGAGGTAGCCGCTGCCTGGAAATTGTACGCAAGTGCCGCCATACTGGCAGGGATTATCTTCACAAACGGAGATTTCACAAGTTGGTCCCATATAACCGGTTGGACATTTGCATTTCCACTTCTCCGCTTTTTCGCCATTCTCATCAACTTCGTTGGTTTCGATTTTAATGCAAGCAGCGCCGTTGCGACAAGGACTCGACAAACAGGCGAGTGAGCCACATTCTGTTATGCCAAAGCCGTCCAAAGCGTCACTGCAACGTAAGAGATTAAAGAGGAGGATGATAAATATTAAGCAATAATTTTAAGAAATAAAGTGGAACCTGGTTATTAAGTGGTCAATTATTTTTTATAAAATCGATTGTGAAACTTTGGTAAAAATGACGGAGAGGGCAGCTCCGTTGAAGACATAGGTTTACTTAAGGGAAACAAACCGTTGTTCAAAAATCAGATTTCCTCAATACTAAAGTATGATAAATATTCAGTCCTTCTCTATTTATTACTAATCTTGCCATCGCTGAACAAAGTTGTTCCGATGAGAAATCTTTACCAGAAACAAGCTCGAACCCATTTTAGTTAGCCATGCCGGATGGAGTGCCGTTACGATGTTCATAAGAAGTAGTCATCTTTCAGGATGCCAACGCTTTCATACCATGGGGCCTCCAACTGTTTGAAATGTTGCCGTGTCAGTGCCGGACAAGTGCATAAGACATGATCCACGGTTTTTCTGGTGCCATGCTCTAGAAATTTTCTGCAGTCATCTCGATCTGTCAGCCCCATTCTGCAAGCGTGTGAAGCCACCAGTCTGTGACCAGTGAGTATTCCAATCATGTTTCTACAGTCTCCTCCACCAAGAGGAAGCAGAAACTTTGTATATTTTTGATCAAACGGACATGACTTTTGCAGTTTTGCATTCAGTCCATTGGACTTTGACATTCCTTGTCTTGCTCTTGTCCAGATCGTTGTAAAGAAAATGAATGAGTTTTCCAAAGTCGATCACGTTATCGGATGACAGCCGTATACTATTCTTGGCAATCTCGTACATTATGTCATTGTCATCGATGCTTTTGGTCCTGTCAGCAGGTATAAGTGAAGTCGCTTGTTCTTGGTGACACTCTCCACTGCTGCCTTGTCTCCCAAAACAGTTCTGGCCGATATACAAGACGAGGTTATTACCTTGACTGCTACTCGTCGGTCCGCGGTTTTCTCAATAGCAACGATATCTGCTTGAAATATTACGCAGACCCAACACTTGTGGGAAGTGGCGACGTCTTGCTGAATCCAAATGTCGTCGAGATCACTACCTTCAACTTCAGGTATCAATTAAACGGTTATCATGGCGGGACGGTATTTTTGAAAAAATGTAGACCGATGATTCCACCAGTCCACAAACCACACCAAACCATTGTTTTTTCTGGAGGAAATGGCAGCTCTTGAATGTCTTCAGGTCGCTCTTCGTCCCAACTGCGGCAATTTTGGGATGTAAATATGAACCTTATTGCTGAAGAAAATTGTTGTGTTTCAGAAATGGTAACGGCCATACAAAAAAACAGGAAATCACTAATCCACTGGGACTATTATTTTACTATAGAAAGTACACGATTTCATTTGAAAGATTCTCAGCTTGTGCTGAGAGATTCTTTTAAACGCAAGAGGCCGAAATTCCACTGAACCATATTTAAAATTTAATAGCTAATTGAGCTTTCGAGGCAACGAAAAAAATCTGTATCTAAAGAAAGGTAATTGGAACTGACCGAAACATAGAATGAGCTCATTGGGAGGGCCAGTGCTATGAAATCCGAAAATAGTTACGATATGTAATCTTTTCAATTCCTCCTTACCTTTTCTCTCTATTTTCATATTTCTTCTCTAATTTCCACTCACAATTCCCAGCTTGCGAACGGCTCACCATTTGCCATAAATATTATCTTTAAGCGCCCATAAACTTGATACCTTTAGTGAATACTTTGTGGCATGCAAATTTAAAGCTAGCCATGTCGAAAAGTAGAGAAGTGCCGTTAAATTCGTGCACCTTTAGTATATGTGTCACGTGTTCCAGCAGCATTTTTATTCACGCTTCACAATTGAATAGATACTTGTACGACATTATGAAGCTTTTGTGCCTGACCTCATGGTCGCGCACTCCTCACTCACGTCGCACATTAGGTAAGTGGCGCAAAAGCGCTGTTAACGGTTTTTTGGTAGCGGTGGTGGTGGCGCGAACCCAACGGTCATGCGATTTCCGAGCATTCAAGTATTTAAACAATGAACTAAACGCTTCAGTTCTGGTCATTTTGAATGCACTCGGAATAAAATATGCAAGCAACAAGCAGAGAGCAGAAGAAGGACTATGCAAAAATCGCGGGTGGCTCGCAAAAGCCGGCGGCCGCTTGGCAACGGTGGGCGCGCGTTGTGAATGACAATTTCACGTCGAACGGAAACGAAATGGAAATGAAGCGATTCTTTGGCGTTAAGTGTGCGGAAACTGAAAAGATGATGGCGACGCAGCAACGGCTAAAGGCACTTCTGATGTTTTTCGGTCCAGGGAGTGTGGGGTGGTGTAGCTATTGGCGGTGTTTGGTGGGTGCGCGGTTCGCTTATGAACTGGTAACGGCGGATTGCAGTAAGCACAAATGGTAGCTATGGCGATTGCACGAGCGATTGCCAGCGATTCTAGTTGACCGTCAATGGGTTAGTTAATGGGTCGTTGGGTCAGTTGCAACACTGTGCGGCAAGTGCATGACAGCGCAGCACAATTGAAATATTTATGAACTCGCATTGCTGCTAATATTGACATTTAAATTAGCACACTGTGCGCTTGTACAATACAGTTACATCTATGTTAGCCTGTGTGTGTATATATGTATGCGCTTAAGTGCACTTTAGTGCCAGAGCGTTGTGGCGCTTCTCATCTTTGCGCTGTAAATAGCATTAACATAGCCTACTCCCTGCCGCTCACTGCCTGCCTCACTCCCTCTTTTGGCACTCTCTCAGTTGCCCTCCCTACGACCTGCTCACCCCCCGCGGCGAGGTCAAGTGGCACACAATTGACATTTTCGAAAAGTTAAATTAATTTCTGAGTGCAGCAACGAGTCCACCAATGAGTTTAGTTATCGAAAACTTTTGCTACCCGAACTTTGCAAATTAATTACGAGATATGCTTAACTAAGTGAGTGTACTACTACAACTACTACTACTACTTCTTGATGTTGTTGTTGCCATTGCTGCTACATTTTTGTGTGCTCATATAACACAGTCTCTCGCTCTCCTGCGCTCTTGTTGCACTGAACAAATGTCAAACATTGAATATTTTGTGCGTTTTCTTCGCCGTCAAAGTTATCGACGAAAATTGTTTGTCACTCAGTGATGCTGAAAAATGCCGCTCTTTAACGGTAATCGCATCTACTTACAATAAAAAAATGTCGGTGTGTAGCCTGTCAGGGCATAAAGTTTTTCACAAAGGCGTGAAAGTTGTGAGTTCAGCGTTCCTGTAACAAGACGGTCTCAAGTTGCAGCAATCGAATTATTGAAATTTGGATGAGAGTTATACTTGGCAGCAAGTATCTGTATGTATTTGGCAGAGAGCATAGTTGTCGCACTCAATTAACGGTAATTAATAATCACTTAATATGTTCAGAGTGAAGAGACGAAGAGGTTGTTCACTGTCTGAGAGGTTGTTGGGGCCTTCTTGCTAAGATGTTGTAGTTGTTTAACTGAAGTACTGGTACTTAAGACTAATAAAGAGAATTTGGAATATTTGGTGCGCAACTTAGTTCCCAATGTTTGTCAATGGATGGCTCCATCTGTTAGATTAGATGGCTTGGGTACTGGAAGAGGAGTACCAATTAGACTGTTAGTTCAATAATTTGTTAAGCCAAATTAAAAAAGTCTGTGGGTAGATATTAGCTATCGGCAAAGCACCCTGAACTTATCAAAAAGCTGCTAAGGTATTTTAGTTTATTTTTGATATATCACATGGCTTCAGTAGTTTCTGGTGATCGGTTTTGATATATTCAAAACGTAAACTTCATTTCCACAATCGTGACTTTGTTTATATGGCTTGTCCGATTTTTGGTTAAATATTCGTCAATTGCGGGACGTGGGGATTTTTTTCTTTCACTCAAAGAAATCGGCGGCTGAAGCACTTCAGGAACTCCAAAAAGTTTACGTAGGTGCTACCCTAAGTGAAACAACGTTCCATGACTGGTTGGTATTCCCAACCGTCTACGTGAAAGAAGGCCAAAAACCTTCGAAGATGGTGAATTGGTGACGCTGTACGATGAGGAATCGTATCAAACGCAAGAAGAGCTTGCTACAGCATTTGGAGTCTTTCTCCAAGTAATTTCAAAGTGACTACATGCGTTGGGAGTGACTCAGAAACAAGAAACTTGCATTCTTTATGACTTGAAACCAAGTGACATTGAGCGTTGCCGTTTCACCGGTTAACAATTGCTCCAACGGCAAAAATTAAAGGGGTTTCTTCATAGAATTGTAACGGGTGATAAAAAAATGGATTCAATAATCAAAGAAAAGAAAGTCTAGTGGACTGACAGGTCATGCTTCAACATTGTCGCTTCGATCGAGTATTCACACTTCGAACGCTATAGCCGGTATAGCCGAGAATGAACTGGCTGATGAGCTTCGCAGCATCCACCTTTCATGGTAGGACCTGAATCCTTCGTTGCGGTGGGTCTTCATACCATAAAGGAGCTGCTCTGCAAGGAAGAAGGAGCAGGCAACGAGAGGTATTGGCAACAACTCCAAGGCATGTGCCTCGCCAAGTTGCTAATGGGGAGTTACAACCTCAGCAGGTTTAAATATGCAATCAACCTCCCTAGGGACGAACTTAGGCTAGTTGTCGTATCCTACAATAGCCACTGTAAGGTGAGGAAGCACTTATATAACATGGGCCAAGCTTCTTGTGCGAATTGCCAGTTCTACGACAGGAAGCCAGAACACCTGCTAATTGACTGCGTAGCAGTCTGTAGGCGTTGGATAAAGTCCCTTTCATCCATGTTTCCATATAGAGATCTAATCGATTCACTAGCGCCTAGCAGTATATTGGAATTTGTCTAAGTTCTTGGTGCAATTCTCATATATTTATCTTATCTAACACCATTTCATCAAATGTTATTCAAACTATGGGATATATAAGTCCGTTTTGGGTAGTTTCAAAATTGATTCATTTAAGTCTATACAAGAAAGTCTATTATTTATTTTATCCAATATATATTTCTGCCTGCAGTTCGGGGGGATAACTTTTAGCTCTTCCAGAAAATTTGTTCTTGTCTTATCTGTTCGAATTCGGCATAAAAGGGGTGAAAATATTTTTACTTTTGCTCGAGATTTCTTGAAAAGTATTATTTAAGAGAGTTGCAAAATCGAGACGGTCTGTCGGTGGCTTTTGAGAGCCTCAGTTGCCTCTTAAAGCTAAAAAATTGATTTTTGGGTCCAAATTTTTGTTTAACTGAACGTCTCAGGCCACTGTGCTTATTGTGAACCAGTGGCAAGACTTAACTCAAGAATTTTGAAACAGAAATATCTGCAGAAAAGCAGAGTACCAAGCAAATGACTTTTTGATATTGGGCATCAGACACAAACCTATTATCGGGTATATTCCCCATATAGTATATTTTTAACAACTTCGGTCCCCAACTACTCACCCGAATATCTCGCGCGTCTCTTCGTTTATGCGCAACGAATGCAGGCAGCCCGTGAAGCCGGTGCCACTCTGAGCCGGCGGCAGTTCGATAATCAGGCCGATCGGCGCTTGTGGTGCGCCACCTAAATGCAACCATGTATTGAGTATCACTTCCGGTGTGTGCATGCGCGGCGGCAGCAATTTCAGCCAGGTCGGCTGATCGCCCGACATGGCGAGCGTGTCGTTGACCAACAGTGAGGCATTGCAGTGCGTGTAATTGCGACTGAAGTCCAATCTGCAAAGAAAATAGGTGAGAGCAAAAAATCGAAAGTTAGGAAAAGGAAGTGACAAGTTAAGAGATACCTTTTTGGTGCATAGAAATATATTTAGTTGAATACATAAATAGTTTATTTGTGTAATATTTTGTAAATAACAATTACGTATATTATATATGTGTTACATATTGTTTTTGTAATTATGTACAAGTATATTTAAGTGTAATTGCGTGCGGAAATTCATTTCAGTGCATAAACATTTAATTAATTGGAAAATTTCGTTGCACACATGTGTGCGTAACGGCGGAAAAGTGTGAGAAAATACAGTCGGTAAATGGTTTGCTGTGGCAATTTACGCCAAAATCGTGAAAAAAAATCATTAAAAACGTTGTTGTTTGCTGAAAATCGCCAAGGTAACTTTCGCCAGCTGCGACAACTATTGCCGCCACCAGCCACCAGCCACCAGGTGTGTGCGCACAAGATGCCTGCGCGTTTTGTAGCGGTACTTTATTTATGCGTTAGTTATTTGTGGCGCAAATTTTTACCAGCTTATTTACGAGCTTGTAAAAGTTTTCTTAAGCGAAAAGCGAAATTACGCAGCGCCAACAACAACAACTCGCCAGCGCTACAGTAGTCAACAATAGTAGAGCGACGAGCGCCCAGCCAGCGATGTCATGTCGCAGGTCAATGCAAAGGTGTGAAGGTGCACTGGCAGCGCTGAACTCAGCAACTAACCAACGTGTCGTCACCACGATCACACAAACACACACAAACTGGTGACTTTATGTGAGCTGGTATTTGTGTTGCGGCAGTCATGAGCAGCAAATAGCACACAGCAAGTTTATTTATACCCTCAACGGGGTGTATTAAGTTTGCCACGCAGTTTGTGATGCCTAGAAAAAAACGTCGAAGAGCCTATAAAAAATACATATATGTGTGTATATAAACAATCTGAGCATAGTCAATTTAGTCATGTCCGTTGTCCATATCTGACTGTTTCTGTATACACGAACTAGTCCTCCAGTTTTTGAAATATCGTTCTGAAAATTTTCAGCCGTCCTTTTTTTATCAAGAAGCTGCTCATTTGTCGGAACTGACTAATATCAGACCTCTATAGCATAATAGCTGCCATACAAACCGTAGGATCAAATTAAATGCTTGTGTATGGAAAGCTTTTTTATTTGACGAGATATCTTCACGAAATTTAGTTTGGATAATTTTTGAAGTCAATTATGCAATCTCCGAAAAAATTGTTCAGATTGAAAGATCGGAATCAAATGCTTGTATGGAAAGCTTTCCAAAAAAATTAATCATATAAAGTGATCGATCGGAAGCAAGTGCTTGTATGCCAAACTTTCTCATTTGACGATCAAAATCAAATCGTTGCAAGGAAACTTTTGCATTTGTGAACGGTATTCTAGCTTAGCTGTAACAGAAGTTAACGTTTTTCTTGTTCTTGTTTTTGTTTTTGCATTAGACGATCTCTTTCATTTCCGTTTTTATTTATTTGCCGTTGATTGTTAACTTAGAACTATGTTTGTATGTGTTAAAGTATGCCAATGCTAATAGTTTGTTGTTGTTGTTGTTGTTGTTGTCATGGCTGCACGTGCGCCGGCCATAGCTTGCACAATGTACTTGAACAGGAATTTATTGGCGGTCAGTCAAAGGTAAGCTGCTGCATATGCTTTTGTTGGCGCCGGAAAAGAGCGCAGCTTGTGAAGGAAGTGTGGGTGCTGTCCAGAGGAAATTTGCTTTTTCGGTATATATATACATCATATGTGTATATGTACATGAATGTATGCGCTGTGCATGTGAAAATAGTGAAAATTCAATATGTTATATAAATAAACTATGCTGGCATATATGTGGCTACAGTCATGTGTGGAATTTGTGTACCAATTTGTGTGGGATGTAGTGGAGACTGTGTGTGGGGGGTGCATGTGGCAGTAAGTAGCAGTGCTAATAGTTGGAATTCTTTGCCATAATGTTTGTATACGCTTCGGATTTTTTGTTAAAAGTACACTGTTTTGATACTTTGCCTCGGGTAGAAGGCAATTGAATATTTCTAGATTTTGTTTACTGGGTTGCACAGTGTAAATTGTATTAAATGCCGGCGCAAAAATGTTTTTATTCTTAAAATAAATTCACGAATGTCTATATGAAAAATATTTACTGTTGAAAAGTGTATAAGAGTATTATTGCGCCTAAATGTATGCAATTCAAAGAATAAATATTTTTTAAGTTTACAGAAATATAGGAATTTGAACCCATTTTGGTGTTTTTGTTGAGTTTATTTTATAAGTATTTAAGGATCAACTTTACATAAGTTCATTATTTCGGATAGGCCTTTTGTCATATATGCCTAAATGTAGGCAAAGTTTTTTAGTTGTATGTTGAGAAAATGATGAAAGCGAAATTAAGTGAAGGTTTGGGAGATAATTTCATTTTAAGTTTATTATATTGCATTGTAATTGTATCATTTATGCCTAAATGTAGGCAACGTTTTTTGAGCGTTTTCATTTTTCATGGAGAAATTGATAAAATGAAAGTAGATGAGTGGAGAAAAACCTATAAATACATATATTTTTGAATATTCGAAGTCGGTAACCAGCTTTGCAGTTTAAATTTATAACAATTACGTATTCAGCTCGAGAAAATTAGAGCTGAATAAAGCGCTTAGTGCCGTAATGAAAGCAACTGATATGCGTATGGCTTTCAATACTTATTCAGCTTAAGATAATGCTTGCTGAATAAAGCGCTGAATGCCATAATGAAAGTAACTGACAAACTTTTGGCTTCCAGATTTATTCAGCTTAAGATAATGATTGCTGAATTAAGCCCTGAATGCCGTTATAGAACATCCTGATAAGTTTTTAACTTCCAGTACTTGTTCAGCTTAAGATAATGATAAATGAATAAAGTGTCATAAAAAAGCAACTGATACCACTTTGTTTTTCAATACTTAGTCAGTTTAAGATAATGAAATTGAAAAACGCTGAATGCCGCAATGAAAGTACCTGATAAACTTTTGGCTTCCATATTGATTCGGCATAAAATAACGATTGCTGATTAAAGCGCTGAATGCCGCTATAAAACATCCTATAAGTTTTTGATTTCCAGTACTTATCCAGCTTAACCCTTAACCACCTGACCCCTATATCAGTTACGTAACCACCTGAGCACGGTCACAGTGACCGCATCGGATACTCTTGAATTTTCTTAGGATTTTAAGGTTTTATTATAAGAATACATTAATAAAACTCTATAATATATATTAAATTATTTATTTAACTGAAAAAGGAACAAAACAAAACATATTTTTCATAAATGTGAACAATTGAATTGCTGGCCAACGAACTCCTACGAAATTAAAATTCAAAAAGTCGTTGCGGTCACCATGACCGCTGGTAGGTGGTTAAGGGTTAAGATAATGATAACTGAATAAAGCGCTGAATGCCAAAGCACCTGAAAACCCTTATATAGAGCTGTAGCTTAAGGTAACGGGTAGTTAAGTAGCGAAAGTGCCAGAATCGTTTCTCATCATCGACTGTCATCTACATAGTAAAATATAATAAATATTGCCTACTTTTTGGCGCACAAACCAAAATACCATACCAAATAACCTATTTCATATAGCAAACCTTAAGTTACGATTGCTTATTACATTTTATGTATATTATATGCCTGCAGAATCTCTTTCCGCCGTGATTTAATTGATTGTATTTGCTGCTGCTGCCATAACAAATTTTATTCTCCTCTCTGCTTTCCTTCCTAAGTGCTTCGAACTCCAGCATATTTGCCACCTATGCATAATAATGCGACTTTGAATTCATGTTTAACTACCAACTCTTTTTGCTGTTGTTGTTTATATTCTTTCTTACTTTGTAGCCCATTATAAGTGGCATTGTAGCGACATCAAGTTGTATTTTATAGCGACCGCGTGCCACCTGCTTGTACGTGAGTGTTTTGCCTTATTGTTACACACGTGAATTTTATTGGCAACGCAGCATGGACAACAAAAACAACAATAAAAACGCTGCAATAACAACAAATATAAAGCTATTTTGTTAAGATGCGTCCACGATGGCGGGAATCAGTGGCAGCAGGAATATGCGGCGAAATTGCCACAATGTACTTCAATCACACCGTGCGTACTGGTGTGTGTGCGTCAGAGTGTGTATATGCACGTACACATGCGTCTGTGTATTTATATGCGGTGTACAGCTTGAAAAAAAATATCTTTCACTTTCATTTTGATACTCTCACCAGATGTTGCGCTGAGTATAATAAATTTGTTCAAATAACGGTTTAAAACAGAATGTGCGCGTAGAGTTGTAAAATACAAGAAAAACGTTAACTTCGCCTGCACCGGAGATAAAATAACCTTCTCAATTGACTTAATATTAGCATGATGCGTATAAAAAAAATATTATATTGGTTTTAATCGGTAAGTGTTTGTGACAGCTATATGTTTTCGTTAGCCGATCGGAATAAGATATTCAGAGGTTGTAGCACTGTCTTGGAAACTAATCCATGCTAAATTTCGTGAAGATATCTCATCAAACAAAAAAGCTTGCCATACAAGCAGTAGTAACGTCACGTATTCAGCTCAAGATTATGAGAGCTGAATTAAAGGCTAAATGTCACAAGAAAGAACCTAACAAGCTTTTGGCTTTCAGTTCGTATTCAGCTCAAGAGTATCAAAGCTGAATAAAGCGCTCATATTTAGCTCGAGATTCTGATTGCTGAATAAAGCGCTGAATGTCACAATGAAAGAACCTAACAGGCTTTTGTCATTCAGTTTGTATTTAGCTTGAGAAAATGAAAGCTGAATAAGGCGCACATATTCAGCTCAGGATTATGATTGTTGAAAAAAGCGCTGAATACAAAATAAGCTGAGAAACCTTATATGAAGTTGTAGTTTATATATTCAGCTCAAGATTGTGATTGCTGAATAAAATGCGGAATGCCCCAATGAAATAACCTAACAACTTTTTGGCTTTCAGTTCGTATTCAGCTTTATGAAATATTAGATTACTTATGATTTAATAAAGCGCTGAATGCTTATGAAGAAGAAAATGCGGAGAAAAGAAGCTGAAAAAAGCGCACATATTCAGCTCAAGATCATGATTGCTGAATAAACCGCTGAATGGCACACTGAAAAAACCTAACAAGCTATTGTCTTTTAGCCTTTATTCAGCTCTAGATTATGATTGCTGAATAAAGCGCTGAATGCCAAATAAGCTGAAAACTCTTATATGAAGTTGTAGTTTAAGGTTGTGGATAGTTAGGTGTCGAAAGTAGCAGAATTGTATCTCATCTTCGGCTATCAACTAAATACAATATAAAGAGCATGTTTATTTTTATTATTTTTTGAGTATTTTAAACTCTCCAGCGCATCTTATATGCGCTCCCACACGTACTTTATATACCTTATTTGCTTCCTGTTCTTACTTTGTTAGTGTTCCCTGGTCCCTGTACGAACAATGCGTGGCCTTTGTGTTGGCTCTCCGTTTACTAATTTATTGCTTTTGCAAGGATTTTTCTTATTTTCTTTTTCCCCTGATATTCTGTACAATGTAGTGCTGCTTTTATTTCACTTCTTTGCCCTTGCTTCGCTTCCATTTTTTTTACCGTTTAAGCTTTGTCCGGACATTTTTATGTGACATTCGAGAGTAGAACTTAGTGAGTTACAATTGCATTGATTGCAGAATATTTATTTATTTTCTTCCCTCTTCGCTGTTTTTGTAGCGCTAAAACAATTCCTGGCATTCCTCTATCTGCTATGCAGTAAAGATATTAGAAAAGACAAAAAACTGACAAGAAATTGAAATAAAGTAAAAGCGCAAGAAATGAGAAATGACCCCTATTAGTAGCTCATATGAGAAATGAGGGCCATATTGCTTATTTTCGAATTTCCTTATTTTTGCTTTACTTTTTTTCGTTTCTTCTTCTATTTTAGTTTTCATATACATTTTACTTTGCTCTTATTCAATTTGTTTATTTTTTTGTTGTTTTATTGTTTGTCAGGAATTGCAGCAACAAATTGGGTCACTGATTGTTGGTTTCGGTTAACTCAAGGCTCAGGTGAGTTGTAGCTAAATCATTGATAAATTTTCTATGCACACATACACATGCACATGCACTTACTATATGCATATATATACAGTTATATATATACTTGCATTGTATATATACTTGCATTCGATTGTTTTCTTGTCTATTTGAATCTATTTTCTAGCCCTGTGCGCCCCACTCGTGTTCAGTCGCCTTTGTGTTTCGGGCTTTCGTTTGTTCAATGGCTTGGAAAAGCGGGGGGCGGCGCTGCCAAAAACTTTTTATTGATGAATTTCAGCTTGACCATTGACAATTCGTTTGCTAAGTTTGGCTCTGGGAATTTCATAAGTTTTCTTTCAATCCATTAGTTTGCATTGAAATTTCGCATTAAGAAAATTAGTTTTGAAAGTCAAATGAAGCGTAAAAATATTGTGTTTTTCGTTTTTGGATTGATGTTTGGCATGTTTGAAGGTATTCCTATTATTAGAGGCAGTCAAATAAAAAATTTTATTTATGCAATTTTTTTTAACTTAGTGATGTAGTTATACATATATTTAAGTGAAAGTTTTGGTTATCTACCAGGTAGGTTTCGCAGATATTTCGTCAATAGTGTATATATATTTCCTCAGGAGACTTTAGGTTGTTTTTAAAATATTATTTTCAAGTTGTGATCAAATAAGATTAATCATTGTTTTTGAATATTGGATACGAGATTTGAGATGGCCAGCTAATGTCCGCAAATTTTTTCACACTGTGTCTTTAAAGAGTCGTTAAAATTGTGACACCTAGCTTTTTTATACCCTGAACCGGTTATATAAAGCCTGTCTAACAATTTGTAACAGGCAGCAAGAAACGTTGGAGATTTTATAAACTATATATCTGAAGAATCGGCGTGGTGAGTTGAGTCGACTTAGTCAGTTTCGTCAGTTTCTTCGTCTATGGTTTTTGAGATATCGCTGTGAAAATCTGCACATATTCGTTTCTCCCCAAGAAGTTGCTCATTTGTCAGAACCGCCGATATCGGATCACTATAGCATATAGCTGCCATACAAACTGAAGGTTTCAAATCAAGTCCAGATATGGAAAACTTTTTTATTTTACAAGATATCTTCACGAAATTTGGCATAGTTTTTCTATATTTAAGTCAGAAACATCGACCGATATCGGATAAAAAAGTTTCTTACATCTTCATTATTATCCAAGGCAAGTGTAAATCAAGAAATATAGCTGTCAAACAAATCAAGTTCTTGTATGGAAAAATTTTTGTGAAGATATCTTCACGAAATTCGACATACATACATTGTTATCCAAGATAGCATTATAATCTCAGAAGAAATTGAACCGTTATAACCACTATGGCATATATTTTACAAGATATCTTCACGAAATTTGGCATAGATGTTTTCCTATATATATAAGCTCCGAAGGAATTGTTCAAATCGCACCACCATAACTTATATCTGTCATACAAACTGACCGATCAAAATGATGTTCTTGTATAAAAAAGTTTCTTACTTGATGAGATATCTTCAAGAAATTTGGTGTTGATTATTATCCAAGGCAAGTGTACAATCTTTGAAGAAATTGTTCAGATCGGATCACTATAGCATATAGCTGCCATACAAACTGACCGATCAAAATCAAGTTCTTGTATGGAAAAATTCTTTATTTGTGAAGATATCTTCACGAAATTCGACATAGACTATTACTCAAGATAGCGTTATAATCTCAGAAGAAATTGTACCGTTATAACCACTATGGCATATAGTTTCCCTGTAAATTGAATGATGAAAATCAAGATACAGATCTTTTAATACAACTTTACGCTATAAAAGAAGCACATGTTGGAGGATATTATAGCTGCGGTGACGCCTGAGTTAACATTTTTTCTTGTTTCTATGATATGATATCTTAATAATTTATGGTGGGACATGTGGTCTAAAAGTAGGCAGGCATACTATTATTTGAGGTTGCTGGATTTTTCCCAATATTTGATTTTTCACCATAAAAGCAATTATGTTTATGCTATATACATATACATACATATGTATGTATATTCTTCTTTGTATGTAAACTATATATTACAAACATACACAAATACTACACTTGACCCAGCACTTGAGCTTGAATGAGCATTTAATAACTCAAAAACACATATTTTATAGGAAGCATATTTGTACGCCACTTCACTAACATATGTATTACATATATGTATGTATTCCAAAACACAGTTATAAATGTGTGTGAGTGTGCGCGTTTTTTATGATTTTATTGATTCAACCGCACATCAGGCCACCACTTTCACTTTGGCCCACCAGCCAAGCGCTGTTCAAGTGCAATAAGCCAACTTACATGGTTTGTTGGCCATGACCAAAAAGGACCCTAGCAAAGGCGCCGCAAATGATCAGCTGAGTGAGTGAGCACCGTAATATCGGAAATTAGGCGAAAATGGGCGAGTCAAGAGCCTGCAAGTGCGCATAAGTGCGTAAAAAGTGTAGCATACGAAAGTGTGTGTGTGTATGTATTAGTGGCAGTAGTTTACGTATTTATTTGCCTATTTACGAGCTATAAATTGCCGAGTGCTTTGGTAATGCGTATTTCGTGCTAAACTCGTTGACCGTCGTTTCATGTGGAGCGAAAATGCACATTTTGCCACGTGCTGACGAATTTGCGTAAAAGGCCATAAGCATTCAATGAACCAAAAGCGAAGATGGCACGTATTTTTAGCTATATAAACGCATATGTATATGCTCTTGTGGGATATTTGATATGAGAGTGTAGATATATTTGAAATAAGTTAATTTAAATTGAAGATAGAAAAAAAATAAAAATTTAAGTAATAATACGAAAAACAAAAATATTAAAAATAAAATTTGAATGAAATAGAAAATATTTTTTTTCAATTAAAGCAAGGAAAAACGCCAATTCACAAATACAAAAGAATGCATAACAAAACCTGCTATTAAAAGTTCATTTTGTACGGCAGCTATATGCTACAGTGACTCGATTTGAATAGTTTCTTCAGAAATCGCGCTGTACACTTAGACAATAATACACACAGAGTTTCTTGCGGATACCTCTTTAAATTAAAGAGCTCTCCATACAAGAATTTGATTCCTATCGTTGATTTTGTATGACAGCTATATGCTATAGTTATCCGATCTGAACAATTTCTTCGGATATTACACCATTGCTTAAAATAATTATGCATGCCGAATTTCTTGAAGATAACTCTTCAAATAAAAGAGTGCTCTATACAATTGCTTAATCCTGATCGTTCAGTTTACATGGCAGCCATATGCTATAGTGATCCAATCTGAACAATTTCATCGGAGATTTCACCGTTGCTTTAGAGAATAATCTGTGCCGAATTTCTTGAAGATATCTCTTTAAATAAAAGTGCTCTCCATACAAGAACTTGATTCCTATCATTCATTTTGTATGGCAGCTATATGTTATAGTGATCCGATCTAAACAATTTCTTCGGAGATTGTCGCTTAGTCTTAGAAAATAACTCGTATCGAATTACGTGAAGATATCTTCTGAAATAAAGAAGATTTCCATACAAGAACTAGGTTTTGATTGGTCAGTTTGTGTGGCAGCTATACGTTATATTTCCTTGATATTGGTGTTTCCAACAAATTAGTAGATTTATGAGGAGGAAAAGGAATGAGCAAAATTTCAAAAACTGAGGGGGCGATTTCTTTTCTGGACTAGAATACCCCCGTAAGAGAAATGTCCATAATTTGTATCTTAAACCTTAATTGGTTGTTTGGTTGAAAATGCGCTGCAGTTTAAGCCTTATTCAGCAATTCTCTGTAATAATTCTATTCCATAAAACTTTATTTTGCATAAAATATAAGAAAACGATTTAATAGTTGCCTACTTTTCGGCGCACTGTCATATAACATAACAGTCAAGTCAAAGTATTGTAAAAGTCTCATAAAATGTTAGATGTTCTCACATTCGATTTTTCTGCCTTCTTTACTATTAGTCAATCTAATGACATCGAATGGGTTTAATATATTATTGCTAGCTCAAATAGCAAACACACACACAGTCGAACTTATAATGGCAAACACAAGCGCAAGTAAATATCACTTGCAGCCGTGCATATGTGTGTATGGGAGATAATAACCGTTTGAAGTGCATTACTTGAGTACACTATTTGAACATTTTGGCTCAAGGCGCACTTGACCATTTTGCCCCACTAATGCCAGCACTCAGGCTCAACGATAATAATGCCAGACGGCAGTTTAAGAGCATTCGACTCGGGGCGATATGAGCAAGCATACAAACGCACACATAAATACGAACACATATATAGCAGTGTGGACATAAATGCCAGCTCGTCATATATGTATATGCATATAACACACACATATATATTTATGTGTATGTGTATGTGCACTTTTATTACGGCGCATATACTTTATGGCTTGCCAAATCCTTAGTGGATAATGCACTCTTCAAGCTTGTAAAAAAGGAGTACGCATGACACAAACCACATTTTTATTGCTCGCCGGGGACTATTTAACGAATATCGAAAATAGAGAAATAAGTAGGTAAGCGAATGGAACTAATAAAACTAACACGGGTAAACACTTATTTAGTCAAAGGAAATTCGTAAGGCAAAAAGCAGAACGCACATAGAATGAGGGAAGATGCGGGGAAAGCAAGAAAATAAATATCCCCACCGGCAAACCTAGAATATGTTGTAGTAAGTGCAGCCCCTTCCACACTTCCCTTCACACCGTTAGATATAACGGTATGTAAATACATAGATGCGCGTTGCGCCAACGGAAGCGGAAGGGCATTCTCATTCATGAAATTACCGCTTTTAGCCTTAATGAGCTTTCACGCCGAAATGATGTCCTTCGGCGGTGTTTCCTATCAACCCCTCAATGCTTTCACTCTGAGCGCTCCCTTCAATCGTTCGCTCACAGCGCAGCGTGGCATGGAGTGGGGTGACTTCCTCAAGAGTCATTATTGTGTGCACGCAATTACGATAATTATAGCGCGATAACAATTGTCCTGGCGCTCGTCCTCGTTGCTTAGGTGGCTTTGGCTCGCGTCTTTGCCTTGACGTTTGCCTTTACCTCGGCTACCATTGTAGTTATTGTTATGATTGTTGGTGTTGTTGTTGTATGTGTACGACCACCAAGTATTTGCATTGATTTGCCTGCCGAATGGTGCTGCCATCGGTTACTCAATCGGCTTGACTGCCTGAGTATGCACGAAATATATGTACATGTATGCATGTGGGAATGTGTGTGTGTGTGGTTATTGTTGGTTTAAGTGCTATTACGCTAGTGGGTTTACATTGTTTGCTGACAGTGGCTAAGTAGTCGAATTACTCAAAGGTGAGTGCGAAGTTTGGCTGCTCTGTTTCTTCTATGATAAGAAAATGTCTCACGAAGAAGAAGCTTCAATTTAGAGAATTTAAATGGAAAGGCTCGAGAAGTGGGGTATAAAGGCAAAAAGCATTACAGTTAATATCAAGGTACAGAGATTTTGGGTACTCCTTTTAAAATCGAAAATATAATAAGAAACTTTAGCAAAACGCCAAAATAGGGGGAAAATGGCACTGGAGTTCCAAAATAATATTAAATATTAATAATTTTTTTATCTAAGATTTTTACGCCTCAAAATATGCAAATATTATTATTATCATTATATGAAAATGCCGCCTAAAAGTATGCAAATAATTTTAGAACTTTAAATTACCGATCTTTTTACTCGATCAGGCCACACTAGCAAATTTTCGTTGTCTCTTTGTGATTATGAAATCTCAATTATGTAAAAAATGATCGCCGCCTAAAAATATGCAAATATTTTCGAAACTTTGATTTACTGTTTCGTTTTTCTCGATCTGGCCACAGCAGAAATTATTTGTTGGTTCTACAATAGGAAAAAATTTGATTTCCGCCAAAAAACATGCAAATAATTTTTAAAACTTTGAATTGTTGATCTTTTTTACTCGATCTGGCCACACTAGTAAATTTTTCTCTTTACCTTTTGTGAGTATGATATGTTATGTGAAAAAAGGTGATCGCTCCCTAAAAATATGCAAAATTAAATTTTTCATTGGTTCTATTATAGGTAAAAACTGGTTTATGCCTAAAAATATGCTAATATTTTTTAAGCCTTTGAATTGCAGATGGTCTGTGCGTGATTTGGCGACACTTGCAAATTTTCGTTGTCTCTTTGTGTTTGTGACATCTCTATTCTATGAATAAAAAAATAATCGACGCCTAAAGATATACAAATAATTTTTAGAACTTTGAATTGTTGATTGGTTTTGACGATCTGGCCACGCCAAAAATATTTTCGTTGGATCTTTGTAATTATGACTACGTTACATTATGTGTATATATAACATAATGCCATTTCAGCAGAAGAGCGCCTTAATATATGCTACATTTTTTACTTCAAAATTGTAATCAGAAAGTTTGTATATTATACTTTTACCATATAGAAGTATAAATACATACATTACTACAAAAATATGTTGCAAATATGCTTCATCAGTACTTACTCTGCTCTAATTGTTATCTCATTGCCCGTATTCACCGGTGTCTCCAGCTCGCTGAGCAGCATTGTTTGTAAACCGCAAGAGAATTGGAATTGCAATAGGCCCTTCTGCAGGAACAGCGCCATATAGTGACCGCCCTTGGTGCCCTGAGCAGCGGCCAGCATTATCAGACCGTTTGTGGCACGTGTGCGCACCTTCAGTTGTACATGCATCGGCAGCACCGAATCCAATGACTCATGGTGTGGTATGTCCTTGTGGATGCGGTGCGACACATATGAATCGCCGGAGAAGGCGGCATTCTTGATGATGATGGGTAACTCGCACAGTGCACCTTGGCGGTCAAAGCGGCAAACGCACTGCAATTGTTAAGAAAATAATAGAAAAATATTATAATTTTTTTCATAATATTTAAAAAAGTATTAGTGAAGAGATTTTGGGTGTTCGTTAGTATAATTATTCTTTTTTTTGAGATTTTTTCATTCCTCTCCGCACAAAGTTTTGTGCTCATAACAACAAAATTAAACTTTTTTGATTTTGTAACTTTTTTTGTTGAACTTTTTTGTTTTTGTATTTTTTTTTTTTTGTTTCTGTAAAAGTCTTTTTTTTCTAAAAAGCTGCCTGTTAAAACTGTGGTTGTGTTGCTAAAATACACATTTTACACTTGCGCTTGGGTCCAATCGTCGAAGTTCCGCAGAAAAGTCCAAACTATTAAAGCAGTAAATTCCATTGTGCAATTTTGCAACATTACTGTTAACTTGTGTATACCACACATATTTATATATACCTATGTGTGTGTTTAAAGGTTTATTTGTTTGCCAACATATTTGTCTGTGGTTTGCCAAACTGTCGCTAAACTTTCTCTTGCTCTGCCACTACTAGCCCTGCCACTTCAGTGACTGCTTGCCACAAATTACAACAAATAAACAATGAAAAATTCTTTAATGACATAATAATTTGAGGTACGATCGTGTGTGTGTGAGTGGCGCTGCACACACACACTTTAACAACATAATACAGCAACACATACGCTCGTGCTTTTATTTGAGTTTCTTTATGGCAAGGCGACGTTTTTTATTACTGTGCGCTTAAGTGAGGAGGGTATAGTTTTAAGTAGTCGCTATACTACTGTACACTAGTTTGGTAGTTTGCTTGAATGTATGCTGTTGCATATATGTATGCATAATTTGATGCCAAAAGTTTTTATACTTTTTCAGTCGACAGTGCGTATACGTAACATATGAGATATTCATATGTGGGGATGAGTTGTATATAGACGCATAAATGATTTATATAGTAAATAAAAACATATAAATACACATATACATACGTATATAACTTGTTACACACATTCGCATATAGTATGTGTATATATAATATAAATTTATGTATTAGTAAACATATGCTTTTAGCTCCCTTCCTACCAAAGTCAAGTGTTTTAAAGCTTTGAATCTCATTTTTATGTACTACATATGTATAGCATATGTGTTTGCATGTTTATGGTAATTTAATACCAAGTTGGCTGCTTTAAATATTTTAAAAACATTTTTTGTGCCAAATTTAAAAAATGATTAAGTAGATCTTGTCGTTAATACAAGAATCCTATACTTCAATGTGAAAGTTGCTGATATACATTGTGTGGTCTCTTTGTACATGCTTGGTCATGCGAATTTCAATTTCATTTTTATGGAGAG
Source organism: Bactrocera neohumeralis (assembly GCF_024586455.1). Classification (NCBI taxonomy): domain Eukaryota; kingdom Metazoa; phylum Arthropoda; class Insecta; order Diptera; family Tephritidae; genus Bactrocera; species Bactrocera neohumeralis. The sequence goes on from NC_065920.1 coordinate 12,684,579, forward strand.
CATTATAACTGCCGATGAGATATGGGCTTATGAGTTTGACATCCAAAGAAGTTAATAATCATCGAAATGGAGCGAAAAAATGAGCTGAAATCAAAGCGATGCTCTCTGTTTTTTTCGATATTCGTGCTTTGGTGAATCATGAATTTGTTCCGGAGGGACAGATGGTCAATTAGGAGCTCCACTTGGCCATATTGAGGCGTTTTTGTGAGAGACTTGTGTCTCGAAATTTTGGAAGAATAATTCATGAATTTTACACGATGATAATACACCATCGGATCGAGCCACGATTCTAACCGAGCCAAAAACACAATAAATCCGTGTGACTTTTTCTTGTTCCCTTAACTGAAATTGTTGCTTCATTGAACCCGTTTTCAGTCGATCGAAGAGATTAAACAAAATTCGCTGAAGAAGCTAAAGGCCATCTGGAAAAATCGTTTGCATAAGTGTGTTACATCTGGTGGGGATATTGATGAATAATTAAAGTTTTTGCGTTTTATTTACAATTTCTTATAAATTATTTATCATAATGTACATCAAGTGAGCATACATATGGTACCCCCTGACGTAGGAGTAACACAGAATTTGTAGGCTCAGTATGAAATATGAATCGATTTCAGTAGCATTATTGATGATAAGCTAAGTTATAGCACTTTTAATAAAATAATAATTATTATTAAATATGTCACCAGCTCAGCTTAATACCTAATAAAGTGGAAATTATTCAAATTTTTGTATTCACACTTCAATACAATACATTTTTGATTTGTTTTTTCATATTTTTACTGATAACATTGACCTAAAGTCTGTCGGCAACATTATCAAATATTTGTTTTTTAACGAAATTTTTCGCTTATGTTATTTTTGTAGAAAAATTTATTTTAACAATTTTTTTTAAGTGTGGCAACCTTGTTGCAATTTAAATACTTGTGTTTGAGCTTTAGAAACGATTTAAAATTGTTATGCACCCCATTTGAAAAAAAATCGGGGCTTGCAATTTTTGTTTTCAAACATTTGCCTAAAGTCAGCTGGCAACTCCGTAAAATATTATTCTTGTAACCAAGATGTTTCATTTACTATTGAAATTGACTTAAGCATTTTAATCATTTAAAGATTTTAATTAGAATTTTTGCAAGATGTGGCAACCTTGTAGCATTTTAAACACTTGTATTTGAGTGTTAGAAACGATTAGAATTTTTGTGTGCCGACTTCAATTTAATTTTTTTTTTAACTTTTTTCCCAATTTTGTTTTTAAATATTTGCCTAAAGTCGGGTGGCAACTCTGTAAAATATTATAATATTTTTATGACGAAGTTTGCTTTTTACAAATTTTTGTGAAATGCTAATGCCTTTCACAGACCTAGAAATTTGAATGCATTTTTTTTAAAGCGTGGCAACCTCAAAGCAATTGAAACACTTACGAATTGTTGGAATAGCTTGTGAGAATTAATTAGAGTTTTTTTAATATTCAAAATTGTTAAAAATATTTTCTTTTTAAATAAAATATAAAATTATTAATAAAAAAAAATTTTAAAAATTTAATCCTTTTGAAAACGTTTAAAATTTTATTTTATTAAAACAAATATTTTTAAAAATTTAATCCGTTTTGAAATTATATTTTATAAAAAAACATTTAATTTTTTTTTAAATTATTAAAAGGATTAAATTTTTAAAAGTTTTTTTTTTATTAAATTATTAAAAATATTTTTTTTTTTTAATTTAATCCTTTTAAAATTTTATTTTTTTAAAAAAATATATTTTTAAAAATTTAATCCGTTTTAAAACTTTAATTTATTAAAAGAATATTTCAAAATTTTTTTTTTAAATTATTAAAAGGATTAAATTTCTAAAAGTTTTTTTTTATTAAATTTTTAAAAACATTTTTTTTAATATTTTTTAATTTTAAAAATATTTTTTTTCCTCACTTTGCATTATCAGTGAGTATTGCCAATAAATTATAGCAGTTTTCGTGCAACTCTCACCCACAGTGCATACCGCATATTTATTACAACAACAAACCTCATGGAAGTAGCTGATTTCTGCACTTGCCTGCCGATGTGTTTGTTTACCGTTGCTGCTGGCTGTTGTGTGTGTCGTAAGCATTAGTGTTAGTAAACAGTTAGAAATCGCCAGGGTACGTACGTTTTTAGTTAAGTGAAAACACACACAAACACGCAAACATGCGTTGACACATAACTATTCAACACATACGCTGGAGACACACGTTTGTGCAACTTGGCTTTATGCGCTGTGTTGCAAGCCACTTACTTACGGGCTGCTGTTTTATGCAACAAACTTTTTGTGGTTCAAATTAAAGTTGACTTAAAAGTGCGCTGCGGCAAAAGAACTTACTTAATGCCACAAGATAATGGAATTACACACACAAGCGCGTTGCTACCTGGCACACAGGTGCATGCAAATATGAGTGTGTGCGCACAAAGCGCTTGACGTGGTGGTGGCAAGTGCACTTCGGCACAGGCCTACAGGGAGACAGATACAACAGCGGGTACGACAACAACAACAATAATAAAACAAAAGCTAACACTAATGTCGCTGCAGCTTTGGAAAGTTGTTGTTGCCACGTTGTTTGTCAGCCTTATGCCGCAAGGTCACCTTTGCGCACCGACACACACACACATATATGCGTGTGTTGGCGTATATTGTACCTGTGACATTAAGCGACTGCACAAATATGCGAGCGCTGCTTGCCACAATTCGGTTGTGGGCTCAGCAGGCGTCAACTACTTTGCGAAAGTGACAACATTGTCGACAACTTGCTTGACTCTGTGTTCGCTGAAGTCGCAGCTACAACTTTTGCTTTAAACAAATATGAGAAAAAAAAAAATAAAAAATGCAAAAAAAAAGAAACTAATTAAAAAAATAAAAGAAAAAACTAAAAAAAAAATAAAAAAAATTATAACAAATATCAAAAAAAAAAATTAAAAAATGTTTGAAGAAGGCCATTTAATATGGTTGCAATAAAGCTGTGGCATACTCAATCGCAAACCGCTGCGCGTGTTGCGTTGCGTCGGGCCTCTGGTCCAGCCTCTCTGTCATGCTGATAGTTTAATTACTTATGAAAAATAAAGTGGCAAGCCAGCGGAGTTCATGTCAGTGGGCAGGTCGTAGGCGAAAACTTTGACACAAATGGTCGCAGTGTTCGTGAGCTCGCTCGCACTCGCCACTCAATTCAGACGGTGCTAAAAGGTTAATGCATGCACACACCGAGCCATGCACCTTTGTATGCGCTTGTATGTGTGGCCTTATGGTGTATAAAAGCTGCCTTTGCATATGCAAACTAGCGGCGCTTCACATACTACCACATGCGTAAAAGTTCCTAAAGTGTCATGTGCAGCGGCAGTCAGGTGGCAGGTAGCTGTCAGCTTATCAAGCGCTCACACACAAAAATTAAAGTATGTGTGTGTGTAGTGTATGTTTTTTCACTTGTAAGCTTTCGCCTAGCAGATAAATACTGTGAAAATTAAATTCGTGTGCTTACTATTGCCTGCACTGTGTTTGAGCCTTAAAGTATGCTTCTGTAAATATTAAAGTGCATACAAAGCCTACAGTTTTATGCTTTGGATTTTACTTTTAAAGCAATTGCGGTGCAATTCTTATGTAAAAAAAGTTTAATTTTTCGCTTCTTGACTACTAACAACTATTTTCCACAAATTTATAATGTTTTTTAATCATCTTCACGATGTCCGCCTTTCTGTCTGTATATATTCAGACTAGAGCTTCAGTTTGTAGATATAGCTTTGAAAATTTGCAAACGCACTTTTTTCTCCAAAAAGCTGCTCATTTGTCAAAATTGCCGATATCGGACTACTATAGCATATAACTGGCATACAAATTGACCAATCAAAATTAAGTGCTTGTATGAAAAACGCTTTTAGTTGGTGAGATATCATGACGAAAGTTCACATATATCATTTTCCAAAACAATGATATAATCTCTGAAAAAATTGTTCAAATTGGCTTTCTACAATATATAGCTGCCATACAAACTGATCAATCCAAATCAAGTCTTTGTATGGAAAATTTTTGTATTTGACAAAATTTGGTCACAAAATTTCGCATGGGTTATACATTTAGTCAAGGCTATAATCTCCAAAGAAATTGTTCAGATCGGCCTACTATAGCATATAGCTGTCATACAAACTTGACGATCGAAATTAAGTAAGTAAAAATTTTTTTATTTTGACAAGATATTGTTACAAAATTTGGCACGACTTTTTTTCCAAGACCACAATATAATCTCCGAAGAAACTGTTCAGATCGGTTCATTATAGCATATAGCTGCCATATAACCTGCTCGTTAAAACAAAAAAGAAACTTAAATATCTTGTGATACCCTTTTAAGCTATAATAAATACACCTGTGAAGGGTATGATAACTTCGGTGCAGCCGTTTTTTCTTGTTCTTTATAATTTAAATATTTTTTTACTTTACTTTAATATCTTGAACAGCTCATTTGTCGCATGTATGAGTTTGAGTATGCGCATATATGAATAACTTTAAGGCCACTTAAGAGGTAAATTTCTTTAGAAAGTAATCCTGTAATGTTATATTTCTGCTCACTTTCCAGTATTTTTATTAATAGCTGGAATGATTGTGCAAACGTTATGCTGCCCGCACTTGGGTCTTACTGCCACTAACGAGTTGAGCCAACTCATTTTTCTTTTGAGTTGAACTACAAGTTGATAAACAATGTTTTTCGCCGAATCACAAACGAAGAACTTTCATGGCTTTCTACAGCGAAAACACGCAAGTTATAACGGGACAGGTGGCTAGAGAGCATCACTGCGATTACAAAATTATTCGGAAATTACAGGGAGTGAGTCACTATGATAAATAGTGTTTCATGCCTGGTGTGCTACTTCAATCCAGAATTCGAGTTTCTTGCGCAATCTCATGCTAATTCGTAGCTTTGACTTTTTGTTTTAATCTAAATGATTTTCCTGCTTGCGAAACATAGCATTCAATCGTTAAATATAATTTGTACCAATCACTTGACTGCAGCGCCAACTATCGTGTATAATTTTCTACTAAAATGTTTCTCCTAACATTTGTCTCTACCATAGAACAGACTGTAGGAACATGATCGGAATACTAACTGAACGAACGAACGAGAAGACTGCAGGAAATGTCTAGAGTATGGCACCAGGGAAACAATGGAGCATCTTTTGTGCATTTGTCCCGCATTGACAAACTCCTCATGGACCTAGTAACTGAATTTCATCTGGTATCGCAAAGGACCAAGGTCTATGCGTGGCTTATTGGCCCATCAGATTAACACAATCGTTGTCTCTACTCTCAATATGCAGAAAATGGGTTGGTTGTCGCTAGAGCCTAGTTTCATAATAAGGGCGCTTTTTTCTACTACTGGTTATCGGTATCAATCGGTAAGCAAAGGCGATTCCATAAAAGAAGTCCAGTCGAAGTCGGCGTAAAAAAAAATACATATTTTCCATTTAAGGCATAAGGTACTAGGATATAAATGGAAGTGGTGACCGCTTACTTTTACTTATATAAGAGATATTTCAACTGTTACTTAAATATATATATATATATTATAATATGGATCGAAATTGCTTCCAATAATCAATAATGAAATGCGTGTTTTTTTTCTGTGCTAAAAATCCATTTATGTTATGAGTAATTGATATTTTAACTTGATGGATAAACGTCAAGATTGAATTGTCGAGTTGAGAAAATATGAAAACATTATTTGTAAGATTTTAAAATTTGTCGTGATATTAAATGCAATTTCTTTTGTCAAAGCAGGTTCCTTAAGTTTCTTTTGAAACCAGAAAATAGCGAATCTTTCAAGGTTTCATCATAGTTTCATCATGTGGGTTTGAAACTGCGCTAACATTTTGCAAAAGGTGGTGGTAAACTTTGCTAACAAATACATTAGAAAGTCGATTTGAATCTTGCTGCCATATTACATGGCAAAGTTTTTGTTGTTAGAGCTTATTAAATAATATCATGAAAGATACTGCCAAACAAATATATAAAAATGATATTCACTTGATATTACACTTCGCGACTGTCTGTCGTGATGAGAAAGTTTCTTTTATGTAAAATGCCAATTTCTTTCATAAAAGTGGGTTCCTTATATTCCTTTTGAAACTAGAAAACACCGGGTCAGCCAAGGTTTAAACACATTTGCTTCATATGGGTTTGAAACTAAGCTAACACTCCGCAGATGGTGGAAAATCTTGCTAGAGAATAGACGTGAACATCGACTTGAAACCTACTGCCACATTCCAGCGCAAAGTAATGGCTGCTCGAGTTTATTAAAAATAATATATTAATTAAATTCTTTAAATCTTAACGATAAACTGGCATTTCATATTCCCGTAAATGTATGTGTATATGTGCATACTTAATAATATAAGCAAACAGCTTTTTGTAAACCTGCAGAACTCAGCCAAAGGGAATACATATGCTCGTGCGAATTGCGTAATTAAACGGAAATTTTTAAGCACATACTACTTTTTATAATATAATGAGGGTGAAGAGAGCTGAAAAATGCTCCGTGAATTCACAATAATTTCATGCAACAAAAGAAGCGACTTTAATTGGCCAGCGCTGCTTCATTGGCTTTGTGTTGTTGCTATTGTTGTTGCTGTTGCTTTAAAATAAAAGTTTGTTTTGTGTTGTTGTTGTTGTGGAGTTTTGTTGTTTAAGTTTTGCCGTTAATTGCGTTAAATACGCCCTCATTTATTAAATGTCAGTGTTGTTGTGGTATTTGCGGTGTAAACAACCGTTAAATGCAAATCAGCTCATCAAAGGTAGTTTGCGGACGTATACCGTTACAGTGGCACGTGTATTTGCGCTGCAGTTGCATATAGTGTTAAGTTTACCGTTAAGTTCTAAAGTAAAATTGCGCATATTAATTGGCAACGCCACCAGTTTGGATTGCTTGTGAATTGAAGCAGAAAATTTGAAATTATCAAAGGCCACGTTGTGGTGGTTTAAAGCCAATTGAGTTTCAATAAATGGCGAACATTTTGATTTAAATCCTTTTTTTGTAAAAACAGTAACAAACAAGTGGTTCTGGATTGATTTTTACATTTATATCTGTATGTGGCTGAGAAGTGCCATATGCCTTTTGTAATCTTAATTGTAATAATTATAATAATTTTAATATTTTGTTTTTAATTTTGAATATAATATATAGTTTTCCTAAATTCATCATTTGTATACGCATATACATATTTAATTTTTGTAACATTAGGCGCAAGTTCACATTTGAACGATCGTCCGACACGGCGTATACGCAACCCTCTACCTAATTATGACTTGTGCGATGCATACATCGTAATAATTTCGAATTGTGCTAAAAATAAGAGAAATAATTAATTTCAGCAACAGCGAAACCTTAATACCCTACACAGCTGTATTCCTTATACTATAAGGGGTATAAAAAAATAAATAAATTTTTTTAATCAGTCAGCTATAAGCTGTAGCAGGCCCGATCTACGCAATAACGGCGGAGTTTATAGCGCTGCCTTGGAAAATAACCTGTACGAAATTTGTTATACATATCATGTCAAATAAAAAAGTTTTCCCCACAACGACTTGATTTTGGTTGGTCAATTTGTATGGTAGCCATATGCTATAGTAGGCCGATCTGAACAATTTCTTCGAATATTATAGCACTGAGTAGGCTTATAACCCATGCCAAATTTCGTGACTATACCTTGTCAAATAAAAAAGTTTTTCATACAGAGACATAATTTTCACGTTCAGTTTGTATGGCAGCTCCATGCTACAATGGTCCAATCTGAACAATATCTTCGGAACTTATAACGTTGCCGTTTGTAGGAACACGTACCAAATTTTGTAAAGATATCTTGTCGACAAGAAAAATTATTCATGCAAGCACTTGACTTTGATCTAATAGTTTGAACCCTTTGGAGAGATTTTCAATAAAGTTACTATTTATAAAATCCTTTTTTACCACATTTCTATATAAAAATAAAATAATTATATTTTCTTCGAATAATGCATTTTTGAAATATTTACATTGACAAATCTTATCCAGTAAATGATGATGATGAACCGAAGCCAATATGACTATTTCCTGTGGTCACAATTTTGTTTACATGCTGAAGCGCAAAATATTGAGTTGCACTCTCGGCTAGAATATCAATTTTGTGCATAATATATGATAATTTAATTAATGTTGTATTCAATGACATACCTACAAAACAACAAACAATTAAAAAAACCAACAACAGCTTTATATTAATTTATTTGCAAATTAATTATGAGTGAGATTTAAATGTATTGCTAACAGTGAGGTGACCATAATTGATTGAATTACTGTCACTGAAGACTTTATTGACTCATAACAAAAGAATTAATTTCAATTGACAAGGATTTTACAAATGCACTGACGAGGCCTTTCACTAAACGCACGTATACGTGTTACTAATGACGACGTTTTCTATCAACAAATTGCTGTGGAGAACTATATTTGGCATAATATTCAATTTATATTAAATTAATTAGTAACGGTATGAAATTCTATACAGCACCTAATTAAAGCGAAAAAGAATGGATGTGAAGTGATAATCATCATACTTTTTAGAGGAGGCTGAAGGTTGGGAGACTTAACGTCACCTCAACCGCTCTTTTGTTATATGTAACACTGATGTTGATACAACTTCTCAATCTAATTTCATTCAGTTATCATAGATCGATATAAAATCAACTAAAATCCCCTTATTAGGTTTAAGTGGGCTTATATAAAATATATGCCGACTATGTATCACAGTTGGCATATACACATTTTATATATAACATCATGTTTACCTATAATTACTATATACTATAGGTATATTATATGCTGACAAGTTTATATCTGAAAGACCGAAGTTTTCGTGGACAACTTAGGACCAGTTTAAAACCACACCATAAAATGGTGATAAAAAGAAGAAAGAACGATAATTTCGCTTGCACCAAAGCTCTCATATTCTTTAGAAAGATTATAAAAACTTTGATCGGCTAACTTGCTTGGCAGCTAAAGGCTATAGCGACTCGATCTGAACAATTTCTTCAGGTATTGTGTCATTACCTTAAGAAATAACTCACTCGTGAAAATATCTCCACCAATGAAAAAGCTGTCAATACAAGCACTTGAATCCGATCCTTCATTTTGTATGCCAGCTATATGTTATAGTAACCCTAATAGAGATCTCATTCCGACAGCTAATAACTGATCCGTTGTAATACCTAAAACTTCTATTAAAACTGATCATAATGGACGAAGAGCTTTGTGCTGATCACAAAATTATTGAGGCGGTAATGTCAGTTTAGGCTATGTCTCCTGAATCGCCGAATATATAATTGTAGTGATTTTTTAATGTCAGTCTTGCAAAGGCTGGACAATGGAGTGCCTGGATAGCTCCACCTGACCTTCTTTCATAAAAATTCTACAATTAGTGTCCGTTTACTATTGGAAAATGTTCAGTTGGAATCCCTATGACTGCGGCAAGATGCACTGCGCAGTGATAGAACGCAAAAGGACAACGGGGATCCAACTCGTTTCCATTCCGATATGAAGAATGTTACTGAAGTAGCTTAATGCTATAGATATTTTTCCAAGTTGTTGAAAGAAAGATTTAATACAATTAAAAATTCATACTCGCAGAGACTTTCTTAGAGGTGTCTCAGAATCTACTTTTCAAAAAAAAATCTTTCCTACAACTACTTTACAACTACCACAACTATCCGGTACAAGAGAAAAGACGTGTCAGAGGTGTCTAAGAACCTACTTTTCGGAGTATCAAGGGTTGATGGTTGATGATAAATGCTAATGCGTTTACCTTGGATTTGATTTTGTTCCAAGCGAAGTGGGCTCAATTTAAATAGTATTTACAAACGTGAGCATCAAAGCTTCAATACAAACCCACCTACAAGCATTAAGCATATGTAATAAGCCGCGCGGCAGCTTCATACCTTTTCCCATATGCGCTAATCCCTTAACCTTCAAAGTAATAACCTGACGCAGTTGCCGTCTGTAATGGCGTTCATCACTTCGGCAGACCGTTAATGTGCTTTAGGCTATTAACTACACAGACGCATATGCTTTTTCCAGTTACTTACCCGTGAACCCTCCGACGTCGTGACACAAGTGCCGCCATTATAGCAGCCCATTTTTATGCAATCCACTTCGGTGGTATTATCAACGCCACCGGCGCCACCAACAGGCGTCGCGCCGCCGCGTGCTATGCCCGTTTCAACGCCCGTGGCCACCGTATTGGCGCTCTCCACTTCCTCGCTGCTGGCCACTGTTGTGGTGACGGGTTTGCTGCTTGGCGGCGCATAGGTGCTGTAGATTGGCACGGTGGTAGTTGGCGCCGGTGGTGAGGTGGTGTATGCCGATGCGGGTGTGCCGGGAGCAGGCGCCAGTTCCGTCGGTGGTGGATATGTGACCACCACGGTTGGTGTTGCCGTTGACGGTGGTAATGGTGGTGGCGGCAGCGTTGTTACTGGCAATGGCGCGGCGGGTATTGATGGTTCTGTTGGCGGTATGGTTGGTTGTGGTGGCGGTGGTTGTGTAGTCTCCGCAGATTCTGACTCGGGCGCAAGAGTTGTTGGTAACGGCACCGACACTGTCGGCGTTGCAGCAGGGCGTGGCGTTGTGGTGTGGCTAACCAAATCGTCGGTATATAATGGTTGTGTTGTAGTAACCTCGGCAGTCGTTGGCAATGGCGCTGACACAGTGGTTGGCGCACCTTCATAATGATGTCGATGTGTGGTGTGGTAATGCGTATGCTCGGTGGTATGCGTCGTCAAGTGCGGATAGATGTGCGTCTGTGTGGTTTGTGGCGGTTGTGTATATTCCTCAACGCTGGTTGGTGGCGCATGTGTGCTGTGGTGATGGTGGTGATGGTGATGATGATGATGGTGCGCGTCTGGTCGTTCCGCGGGCACACCGGTTGTCGGCGTCACAGTTGATGGCGCAATTTCGCCGCCGGGTTGGGGTTGCAAAGTGCTGCCAATACGCACAATGGTGGATGTCAACGATGGCGGTGTTGAGGGATATGTTGTTGGTCGGCCGGTTGTTATCATACTCAAGTCTTTGCTGGTAAAGTCTTTGTAACGTGTGGTGACTGCAACTTCGGGGTATTCGGTAAAGAATGGCGCGACCGTGGTGGTTATACGATGTGGCGAAGTCACATCCTGGTCCGGATACTCAGGGTACTCGGTGGGAATGTGTTTGCCAGGTAGGTCTGGTAATATATGCACTGTGCTGCTGGGGAAGAATATCGAAGGCGTTGGCCGCAAAGAGGTGGGTCTTGCAGTAGAGTAGTCAATGGAAAATGTGGTCTCGATGGTGGTAACATAGTGCTTGAATGGTGGACGTGTGGAATAAGTGATGGCTGGACCTTCATCCGATTCCGCGCTTTTCGAAACTGCAGATGAGCCAGGCGTGTAGTCTGAGCCTGCGGCACTTATTGTAGTTTTGGCCGTCGTGGGCACACCTTCCTCAGCGCTACTAGCATCCACATGCGAGGGCGTCGTATACTCGTCGGATGTACCGCCTTCTACCGACGCACTACCTTCGGACGAGTAGGACGACTCAACGCTACTACCCGACTCAGCTGTATACGAACGTGATGCCTCCGTGGTATGCGGCTTTTCCTCCGATGAAATGGATGTGGCGCTGCCTGCTGTAGTGGCCGTCTCAGGTGGTGGTTTGGCTTTTTCTGCGCCAACACCCGCACCAGCCTCTTCCTCGGTCTCTTCGGTCTCTGCGGAGGTGGACACTGATACTGCACCACCTGGCGCTGCTGTTGTTGTTGTCACCACCGGTGCTGCGGACACATGCGGTGTCATTTCCGCTGTCATTGTCGTCGTTACGGGTGCAGCAGCCGTCGGTGTAATTGGTCGTATTATTGTTGTCGGTGGCAGTGTTGATATGCTCACCGTATAATTGCAATCTAACGAATCTTCGCCAATCATTAGACACTCGCAGAGCATGCCCGTCAACAGCGGTGGACATGAGCATGAAAACGTGTCAACACCGTCAATACAAACGCCACCGTTCATGCAACGCGGTCCCAATTGGCACTCATCATATTGATACTCGCACTTTTCGCCATGATAGTCGGGCACACAATAGCAGGTCGGTATGCCCTCCTCCATCAGGCAGAGCGCATTGTTCTGACACGGATTGTCCGCACAAATGAGTATTTCCTCCTCGCAATTGTTCCCCGTATAGCCCATCGGACAGGCGCACACATACGACGCCAGTTTATCCACGCACACACCGCCATTCTGACACGGCGCCGATTCGCACTCGTTGATTTCTTCCTGACAGATGCGTCCATGCCAGCCGGCAGTACATTCGCAAGAGAACTCCAGGCCAGGTCCTTCAATACATTCGCCGCCATTCTGGCAACGCGCGCCGGTGCCTGCAATGTGACAGAAATTGTGTGTGTGAGTATGGTGAATGAGTGACAATGTTGATTGAATGTGAAGCGGACATTAGTTGGTGTATATTCATTGAAAGTAAAAAGCGCGTGTGTGTGTGTGCATGAATTTTGGTTTGATAATAAAATTGAATTTTATATTTTTTGACATGCACGTGCGCTCGATTTGGCCTCGCTCGTACTTACCCGTCTCGCAAACAGCCACATCGATTTCACAATTGATGCCCAAGTAGCCCGGCTGACAGGTGCAGGTGTAGCCATTGTTCCGGTCACGACAATGTCCACCATTTTGACACGGATTGGACATGCATTCATCGACGTTTTCCTCGCAATTGATTCCTGTTGTACACGAAAACAGAAAGGAAGAAAAGTTGTCGTGAGTTGAGTGAGCAAAATTCAATTAACGGAGTGGAAAATTGTTTTCGTTCAGGTTGATCAACGACTCTACTTCGTGTTCTCTTATTTTTTGAAATAAGGCAGCAATATTTGGCAATAAATTGTAATTAGTTATATAAAGTGAATACTTGGCATATTAAGTGTTGAAAGATATCTGTTTTCACATAAAATTATGTATTTTCTTTCTTCTTTACTTGCAGAGTTCGCTTGGGAAACTTAGGCGTTTAAATTGAGGTGAGTTACACACATATGGCTCGGAAAGCCCAATTAAATTACTCTAGTGGATTCGTATTGAACTACCAGCGCTGCAGTTTTTCAGTAATTTTTAGTCATATACATATACCTGAGCCTCTGACTTCTTCAGTTCAGGCATGGTTTAACCCAGCGAAGGCCAGGAGACTAGTTAAAGTGCGTTTTATACCGAAAGTCCGAAAGAGCTCTCACGTTGGTGCCAAGAATTTCAGGCCCATCAGCCTACACTTCTTTCCTTTCAAAACGGTGGAGAGACTTATGGATCTGTTTTTAGGAGCAGAATGCTAAGGGTTAAACTGTTAAGGGTCCAGAACGCCTTCATCAAAGGCTGGTCGGTCAACCCTGCTTTGCATGATGTAGTGTGAAGGCTGGAGGAAGCACTTATGACATTATGTACAAGGAATTTACTGTAGGCATCTTTGTCGATATTAAGGGGACCTTCAACAGTGTACCGCCAGAGGTGGTATAAAACTCTCGACAAATGTTTGCGGTTGAATTGCACCTTAAATACCTCACATATAGTCTTCTTTGCAACAGAATGGTCTTATCGGAGTTTGGTAGTGCAAAGGCATCCCGAAAGGTTAACAGGCGCTGCGCAGGGCGTGATGCTTTCCTACGGTTTTGGATTTTGGTGTCTAATGACATGCTTAAAAAGCTCGGGAAACGTTGTAGACATTGTTTTTGTGGTTAAGGGAACATTTCCATAAACCGTCTATGACCTAATCGAAAGATAACTCAACGTGGTATCTCACTGACTGAAAAGAAGCGTCTTAGCCGCCAATCCATGTAAAACTGAAATGGTTTTCTTTACCAGACGGCATAAGAACTCTGATGTGACTCTTCCCTCATTTGGAGGCTCACGTCTTCAACCTGTTCATACCTTGTCGTTGATAAATAGCTTTCAACGAGGTCAAATATTGAGGAGAAATGAAGGAAAGCATCAGTTGGCCTAAATTGCTGCAGAGTAGCTACAAGGAAAGGTTGAAACTCTTACCAAAGTAAAGTCAAATAGCAACAAAGTCACAAAACCGCGGTTAAGACAATAATTTTCTATAGTACATTTGACTGTTGGAGGCGCTGGAGAAGGCTACACGTGCTAAGAAATTCAAACGTGTCCACAGAGCAGCACTTATCGTCATCACACTACAATAGCTCTCAATGTCATTTTACAAATAGCATCCTTGGACATTGCTGACAGGTGCCTTGCTGCGAAGTGCGTTCTAAGGCTCAGGGATACTGGGATATGAAGGGATCAGAACTAGGACACACCGAAATTCGCTCCTACTTCTACTGAATTCTTGAAAACTTGTATCACTTCGCCGAAGAGGCTACTTGTGGTGGCTTTTCATTGCTCACATACTGACAAGGGATGATTTAAACTGGGAGGATTCGCTGTAGAAGAGGTTCATTGAGTTTTTAATTGATTGGATCGCAGCTAGGAGAGATGGTTGGAGAGAGAGTTTTACGAAAGGAGTTCTCCGTCATTCTTGGTTGTAGACTACCGGATCATTTTCAGACAGAAGTGGAGGTAGACGTACTGTTAAAAAATACAGTCTCTTTCAGTGAGGTGAGCTTACACTCCGACAGCTCTAGCGTTGAGCTCGCTAACTGTTCGCTCAAAGCTAGTTAAGTAGTGCTGTCCTCGCTAAAAATAGCACGCAGATATTACGTCATCGGACTCGTTTTGAGAGCCTGGAAAGCCGATCAGCTGGCCAGAAGGGGCCTCCTTGCCTCGTTTCTATCGAAATGGGAACGAAATTACCAACATTTATGATTTTATTTTGATTTAGTAAAACTCATGATTGTCATAAGCAAAGTCGAAGTCATCACATCTTGTCAGTGTTAATTTTCAGATTTAAATTTGTGTTTTTGGGTAAGGGAAATCTACATTTAATATGCTTTCTTAATATTGACGCTAACTAGGATTGCTATAAAAATCCCATATCTAAAATTTTTTCTCAACAGATTTCATTGAACATTCAATTTATAAATAAATCTGTACATTAGCGTAATTTCATTGTTATTGCGTGTAAACCGTTACATTTACAGTTATATTGTATGTTTATTGTACAAAAACCCACAATTCATTCACAACACAGGAGTACGTGTGTTCTAGGAACTCACTCGCAAGGCAAGAAAACCTTATCTGCCATTTTCACTTAGCACTCACACATTTCCACACACAAACACACCCACACATGTTCATACATATGTATGTATGTGCCATTGAGTACTTGGGTTGTAGCTTGAAATTGCAATTTTCTCTTAAAAGCAAATAATGCCACACAATAGTTCAACGCGCGAGAAAAATTACAAAGTGAAATTCGATCGAAGAAAAAAAAACAGACAGTGGAGGAAAAACGAAGAAGCAAAATTGCGAAAATCAAACAACTCACAATGAAAACAATATTGAACGAAGAAATTGAAAAATTACTCCAGTAAATAAACAATGTAAATAGAAATCAAAATAAAAGTGCATGTGTGGTCTTGCAAACACGTGTCTGTGGATGTGTGCACTATGGCGTTAGGCAAAATGAGTTCGAAAAAAAAAAATAGCAAACTGGCAGTAGAGATAGTAAGCAGCTACGACAATAACAATAAAGATAGACATTCAGAAATATTATATCTAGTGTTTACTTCGAGCGCGAATGGCTTTCATCGGCTCCAGCGAACAGCAAAAAGTGCTTAAGTGCACTTACAAAAAAAAAAACAAAATACAAATTTCGCAAGAAAACGTGATTTTTGCTGAATTAATCACGGATTGCTTTGTACTTCAGATTAAAGACCTGGGAACCAACAGTTTTCCTTTACCATAAACTACTCTCGGCATTACTAGGAAATTTTTTATTTTCAAATACATTTTATTTTTCCCAGAAAGAAGTACTTAATTTTGCCTTAAAATTATAGAGAAATTACACAAGACATTTATTTCGTGAGTGGAATAATATCTGGTCACCGTCTGATGGCGACACATGCCCGCACGATGGGGCAGACAGAACGAGAAGATTGCAGGAAATGTCTAGAGCAGGGTACTAGGGAAACAATGGAGCATCTATTGTGCAATTGTCGCGCATTGGCAAGACTGTAAAGACTGTAAGCAATTTATGATACACTGGAAGAGGTGTCGATAGTGAGGCCGCAGGATGGTCAAGCGCAGACATCCTAAAGGATGGCTACTCCTCTTGAAATTAGCAACTGAACTCCATCTGGTATAGCAGAGAACCAAACTAGTCTATTCGTAGCTTATTGGTCTACTAGATTAACCTAAGCTAACCTAACGTTATTTCGTGAGATCCAAAGAACCATTAGTAGTAAGAGATAAAGAAGAGAAAACGCTTAGATTAATGGTTGTGGATTATTGAAGCTGTCAAATTTCAATGTGCTATTTTGCTGTGATATCTTTTTCCCAAAAAAATTTTTACAGTCAGACGTCAGTACTATGTATATCTCCCAACAAGTTAAAAACTGCAATTTTGAGCCTATTGGTGCACCCACTATGTCTACTTAATTCAGGTTTGGGTTTATGGCAGAGAATGTGAGATTGTGATTGGTGACTGAAGACTAGGATGAAGATTCTTCCACCGCATAGCAAAAATACTGTACCAAAGTCGATAATTGATGATAATGGAAATCGGCTATCTCAAATTTTGATATTTGCAGTGCCATACAGTAGCGATTTGGCTGTTTAAAATCGATATAAATAGTTAAAGAGCCAGAAGCTGTCACCACAATCTAGAGAAACCTGAAACGCTTAGATTGTTTTCTAGTTTTACATAGCTTTTCAAAGGAAATTCTCTACTTTCAGCAGACTGTATATTTTGCTAAAGTCTCAACAACAGCAACTTCAGTTAAGAAAGTCTAGAACTTAGTAGATTCTTGCTTTGTACTCCAAATGACGTACTGGTGTCAGGAAACACTCTGAAGTTTGGAATTATCCCTGCTAAGGGGTTTTTCTGTATGTTCAGAATTGTTTAGATATTCATAGGCAGCACACCGAGCAATAATCAGGTGAAGTACGCCGCATGCTGGGGGTTAAAAGAATCAAAGGTTTTCACTTTTATTTCATTCAAGGAGTATAGGATTTCAGAGGTGAAGTTGGGAAGGTAAAATCTGCTTATCAGTAATGATCATCTTTGTTGGAGCTTCATAAGCGAATTTGTGTTCATTCGAGTTTTGTTCTATTTGTTCTCGGGATAAAGTGCTTAGAAGCGGCACGTCAAGACTTTTTCAGGGCGGCTATGAACACTGACGACCTTCCAGCGAAGAAAATATTTCCGACTGATATGCTATAGGTTCTATTAATTTCATAGGTTGACATAGTTAATTAAGACCTCCGTAATTCTGATTGGTATCTGGTTGGTATCTAGAGAGGGCTTGCAAAACAAATACAATTCATTTGATGAAAATAAAAGATAACTAAAACTATATAACCTGATTATTTATCTGAACACTTTTATCATTAAACTTTATGACCTTTCTTTGACCAAAATGTGAGGACAAGTTAAAAGAAATCTAATTAGAGTCTGCTTAAGTTCTTGTCCTAAAACTCTAACGAAAACAATAGATATTAACAAAATCATCAATGGAAAAGTATAAAGTTATACTCTTGATGCTTTCAGAGAGTTAATGGACCGTCAGGGGCCTAACAGGCGGGCTCTCCCCCATTATTGCGCTTATATTGCTGCAAGTTGTTACCCATGGGACCACATGCGCCGCGCGTAGCAACATAATCGGGGGTTGTGTATACCGTCTATATGTTTTTTGTTGTTGTTGCAACATGTACACCGTTTATTTTGTTGCCTGCAAGTAATTTCGTTGCAATTTAATTTGCGCTGTCATGTTCTTATTGTCAGCGCTGGCAACGCTACAGTTAACGCGCCTGTTACGCGCTTGCTTACATATTGACGTAAGTCGGTTCGCATTGTTATTGCTGTTGTCATTGTTGCGAGAGTTGTTGCAATTGAGTCGTTTTCTTTTACTTTTGCTGCTGTTTACTTTACACCCATTGTTATTCCTTGCCATTGCAATAATAGTCATCGACTTGCTGCCGCTGCCGTTGTTGTTATTGTTATTGTTGCTGTTGTTAGTCTTAGACTGCTGCAAGTGCAAAGTTGCTGGCGTGTAAAGTTGCAAACAAATTCAAACAAAAGTTTACACGCAAAAGCAGAGAAAAAACAACAACGACAACAAATAAAGAAAGAGAGATATCACTAAAATAAAAAGGCGAGAAATGGCGAGGCAGAAGTGCGCAAGCCGAGATAGTTATGTGCGGGTACAAGACAGCAAGACAGCCTGCTGGCGCTTGCGACTTAGATTTTTAGCTGTCAGCTTTAGTTGAGCGCGCGCTGGCACTGCAGTTGGAGCTGGGGCTATGCGTTGGCAGCCAAAGCGGCGTAATTCGGTGAATTGCATTTGGTCGGGACTTTCATTTTAAAAGTTGGCAAAAGTCTTTTGCCTCGGCATTGGATTCTTCAGCAACTTGCTTATTTTGTAAAGAGTTGCAGTTAGGTACAGTTGTTTGTTGTTAGTAGTGCTGGCAGTTATGCTCTCTGCATGCACTTGCAGTGGCGAAGTGTTACTTCGGTTGCACTGAACGAGCAGATGCGTCCTGGTGAAGTACAAAATTGTTGCGTGTCTTTGAAAGCTTTGCGAAAGCCTAAAAGTTTTTGCACAAGTTCGCAGTGCCTTGGATCTTTCTTGCTTTTACGCACATTTCAACTTAGTTTGATAAGTAGGCGACCTCTTCGCTGAGAGAATGAAACATTTTTATACGAAAAAGAACTGAATTCTTTCTGAACACATTTTTTTCTCTCAGAACCTTTATCAAGCTTTACTTTTTTTTAGATAAAAAGAAGAAAAAATGTTAACTTCAGCTGCACCGAAGCCATAATACCCTAGACAGGTGCATTTTTTCTGGCATGAAGGAGTATAAAAGATCTTTATTTTGATTGTGATCAGTTAGTTTGCATGGAAGTTACATTATGCTAGAGTGATTCGATCCGAACCATACCGGGTCATAATCGGTCTCAAATTTTGGATATTTTATCAAATAAAAAAGCTTTCCTTACAAGGACTTGGTTTTGTTCGATCAGATACGGAGGAAGGTTAGATTAAGTTATGTTGGTCGGTAGTTACGCCATACATAGACCTACTGGTGTTTAGTAATGCCAGATAATGGCTTCAGTTTAATTTATCTCCTCCGTCTGGCATATGTTGCCGGTAGGTTGGGACCTATCATTAGATCAACAACCGTATTGCTGTCCTTTAGGCCGTGTGAGTAAAAATCATGCGTGGTTTCCTTCGGGGCTCTTGCACATGATCTTGGCGATCCTGCGAGTTCTTAAGGTATTCCACGTCACACTGATCCGTATATCAGCTGCTGATAACTTAATTTTGGTTCGGTATGCAGTTGGATAGTACTTTCTTCTGCCGGAAGCTCTCTAGGTGGCGGTAGTTATACCACTCCAAAGTGCTGCTTCCTTCAGAGAGGTGATCATTCACTCCGATAGCCGATCGGTATCATCGATATCAATGGCATACACATATTTTCTAACACCGAGCTTCTCTAAGCGAGTATGAATTTCAAGAGAAAGAAAGTCGCATCTGCTTCGCGGAAACTTCACCTGGCGGGTAATTCTCTGCTTACACATTTGCGAGGGATTTGTGGGTAGCAAGACAGCGGTAGTTATATAGTACTTCTTTCAGAGAGGTGTGCATTCATATGGATAACCGAACGGCTATACTGGCTTTGAGCTCGCTGACTCTGAGCTTGAAATTTATAAAGGAGCATGACATCATTAGCAATAGCTTCAACATTTTTCTATGTAAGATTTGTATGGAAGCAAAATGGCCGGCAACTGCAAAGGCGATGAGCTCGCCAGGGAGGACACCCTAAATATCATCCGAGTTTTCTGAAGTCCTTTTGCTACTCTGTGGACCTTTAAACAAGCAGAATTTGTGCGACTGCAAGATTCTAGAAAGTGAACCGTAAGAGCTCGTCCGAACTACTGGCTCTTAGCAAAGCCAATCTCGCCGCAATTGCAGGTGTTTTGAACGGGCCCTGTCCAATAGATCTACATGCAGTGCGACTAAATATATTTTTGTCTTGAAGTTTGTTTTTAATTTTAATTATTCTGTAGCACTCGTGAAATAATTTCCAATTTCTCTCTGACATTTTCTCATTCATTAATTTTGTCTACTTCTGGTGGGCGTTGCACCCCGCCAGTGCTCTACATAAGCACTCCGCTCTCTGGCTGGCAATAATTAACGTATTCAATTTGTTCTGCTGTATTGAGTTTTTTCCCGTGACAGCTGCGGTTTGTGGTGTTTTTGTTTTTGGTTTGGAATTTTTCATTTTCTCCAACATTGACAAGCACATTTGTTTTGTAGAGTCGAAGAAAGAAACAATAAGTAGTGCAATGAGTGGTGAGTAAAAAATAACGGTTTTCTGGCGCACGACTGAGCTGATGCGGTTGCTTTTGTTCCGCTCCAATTCCCGCTACACGGATATGGAGTTATATGTACTTATGTGTATATGGGAGGGTCTCTGTACATACGTGGCCTGGTAGAGCAAACATGAAATGCTAAGGCAGAAACATGGACTTTGGTGGAAAAGAATTATTTGAAAAATTTATAGAGGATTTCAGTAGACTTTTAGGGAGGAAGTAAGTAGATATAGCTTGACTTTTCGGACATAAAGGGTCAGAAAACAGTAAAAAGGTGGACTGATAGGTGGTCCGTGGCATTGTTAGGACACGGAAAAGTATTGTAAAAACCTCGAGTGGGTTCTGAAGCATCTGTAGTCTAAGAAAAACAGTGGTATAGGTTATGCTATAAACTGCTTTAATGCTTCCTCGACCGATGTGAGTAAAGAGCCGTGTGAGGTTCACTCCTTAATCTTATGGGGGAGTCTACACATATAAAAACTGGTTTAAGTTACCATTTATTTTTGTTTTTTCCTATTGGTGTTCCACACTTGAGGTTTTCCTGTACCCACTAGATGGGTTTCCGTGCTTTTATACTAAGGTAAAGCCGGAGACAATCGATCAGTCTAGCTTGGTAATCCACAATAATCCCCTTAAATTTACGGCTCAGTTGGGAGCGTTTGCGATTTTCTTTAACTAACCAACCAATTCCTACTCAAATCTGGTTGTTTTTAGCCTTTGCTCCCTCACTCAATGCTATATAGCCAAACAAATTGGTTATATGGTTGCCGATTCAATTCCCAACAGGGTCGATACCAACAACGTCAGATAAAGTTTGTGAGCCTTCACATGCGAATAGCGCTGTTGTGAAACGCTTGACCATTTGCAACATTTGTTCGAGTTATAATTTACAAGGGCGTCTACACAACCACTAAAGCGTTATCCTTTCGCGGCACTAAGCGCCACTAGCACCCCGCGCAGGCCATATTTCAGCGTCCAGTGGGGTTCGGACAGGCGGCTGAGTCATAAAAAGCATGCGTATGTCAACACGTAGGCAAATAAAAATGGACGTACGTGCGAGCGTGCGTGTGCGTATTTTATGGTGTGCGCCTATGTGCATGCTAAGCGTGTGCCCGTCGGTCTTGTCGCTGTCTTAACGCCAGCCATGTACTAAATCACTTGGCGTTTTTACAATTCCACTTTCAATTTCATTTTCATTTACTTTACTTTTTTTGTTGTCATGTTTTTCATTTCATTTTCCCGTATACTGTTACATGTGTTTCGATTATTTTTATTTTGTGTGCGCACTTAGTATTTCGTCTCTTTTTTTGTTGTGTTGAACGTTCGTGTGTGAAGTCGTTAAAGAAAAATCGATTTACACCAAAGGTGATGGGTACAACACCGTCCCTCAAGTGACTGCTACAGAGGGATAAATTGGGTTTCAGTTGCAGCCAAAAATATGTGTGGATTTTTGTACAGGAAATATTTTCGGCACATTTTCGGCGAAGCCAACAAAAAAATGTCAATGAAATTTTTATATTTTCCGAGAGTTGGTAGTAATTGAAGCTTTTTTTTTTGTTGTTGGTAACTTAAATTTGTACTGCTTTTCAAACTTGAACGGATTTCTTCACTTTTCTTTAATTTTTAAATCTTGAATGTGTCTATAATACCTTATACAATAAAAAGAGTTATAAGGGTTCCTTATCTTCCACATTTTACTTCGAAATTTTGAAAAGCTGGCAGCACTGCTTTAAAATTATATTAAATTAGGAGCTTGATTTTCAGATTTCAGAGGGTTTTACTTTACTAACTACTTACAATATAACAGTACTTATAATTTATTTCATAAAACCTAAAAATTGTTTTTGTGCTTTTTCGAAGACTCGGAGCTTTCACCTTTTTGCTCTTTTTCAATAAATATACTGTTAGAACTAGACAAATAAACTATAATCGTAAAGAAAGCTTAACGAATATAGCAAAATGGTGTATGAAAGCTTTAGTGTAAGCTCACAAGCACTCTTTCATTAGTACAAATTTTGTCTTATTAAATTAAGTTAATATCAATCAAGGAAATGGTTTTATTTTACTATGATTGACTTACTGACGACGAAAGCTCTAGTGAAAGTTTGCAAAAGCTTTCTTTGAGTGCAAATTTTTTAATGCAAAACTAAAGTAATATTAATCTGTATGAAGGCTTTACTTTATAATGAATGACCAATATGAATATCGAACATTTTTTCGGAGCTTTCACGTTTTTTTCATTTGATTTTATTTTTCAATAAATAAGTATGCTATCAGAATCAAGAACAATTAAAAATAATCTGTAATCCTAAAGAAATCTCAACGAGTATAGGAACTTGATGCATAAAAGCTTTTGTGAAAGCTCGCTACAGTTTTTTTCCTTGACTGCAAATTTTGTAATGTAAAATTAAGGCGATATCAATCTATCAGCGGATTTTACTTCACTATTCAGTATTTATATTAAATTTTCAGTAGTTTCGTGAAATTCTTCGAAATGTGTTCAATTTATCGCATCAGCGAAATGCGCGTAAGAGCATAAGTTTACAAACATATGTACAAGAGTCTCCCGAGAGCTTCCTTCTGTTACACAGAGCTGTCCGCAAACGTCACACCGCATATGCACACACGCGCATATACGCATATATAGTAAATGTGTATGTGTGCGTTGATAACTGTAAACGTGCCACATTGTGTGAACATTTGATCTGTGTGGTTAGCTTCACGTGTTCGAGTATTTTTCTACGGATTGCATTTCACTGTGAAACCCGCCGGCGCAGGCCTCAATATTTGCTGTTGCTTGTTGTTGGTATTGCATTTCTCTTTTGTTTTGCTGTTTTTTCTTTCACTTTTCATTTTCATTCTCATTTTTAGCAATTTTCGCTTTGCTTGTGCTTTCTTACTTGCCTCAATTATTTTGTATATCCTTTGCCGCTGGACTCCTCTGCGTCAACACTGTCACTGGGGCATGCAAACAACACCAACAGCAACACCAATACAAACACGCACATATAAACAAAAAAAAAAAATAAAAACAGGATAAAAGTTAACTTTGGCTGGAGCAAAACTATAATACCCTTCACAGTTGTGTTTGTTAGAGCATTAAAGGCTGTCAAATGATCTTAATCTTGATTTTGATCGCTCAGTTTGTATGGCAGCTATATGCTATAGTGATCTGATCAGAACCATATCTCAAGAGATTATAGCTTCAAATCAGGCAATAGTCTATGCCAAATTTCGTTAAGATATCTCGTCAAATAAAAAAGCTTTCTATACAAGGACTTGATTTTAAACACTCAGTTTGTATGGCAGCTATATGCTATAGTGTTCCGATCAAAACGATTTCTTCGGAGATTGTAGCCATGGGTTGACTATTAGTCTATGCGAAATTTCGTTAAGATATCTCGTCAAATAAAAACATTTTCCATACAAGTACTTGATTTTGAACGATCAGTTTATATGACAGCTGTAAGCTATAGTGATCCGATCTAAGCATTTTCTTCTGAGATTATGGCAATACTTTGGAAAATAATCTGTGCCCAACTTCTTGAAAATATCTCGTCAAATAAAATAGTTTTTCATACAAGTACTTGATTTTGAACGATCAGTTAGTATGGCAGCTATATGCTATAGTGATCCAATCTGAACAATTTCTTCGGAGATCGTGGCGAAGCTTTGGATAATAATCTTTGCCAAATTTCTTCAAGATATCTCGTCAAATAAAAAAGCTTTCTATACAAGGACTTGATTTTGTACGCTCAGTTTGTATGGCAGCTATATGCTATAGTGATCCGATCTGAACAGTTTCTTCTGAGATTGTGGCGATGGTTTGGATAGTAATCTGTGCCAAATTTCGTCAAGATATCTCGTCAAATACCTTGTTCAGGGTATACATTTATATGCGTATATATATCAACGTGAATACGTGTGTGTATATATGTATGTGTGTGCTTGCATATGCCTGGTATAATGGTCAATAAAATTTAATCGATGCTGAGTTCCGACAACGGTAGCAGCTGCGTACACGTGTGCTTATATGTGTTTGGGAGTCTATATAAGCGAGCGTGCCACCGGCCGGCCAGCCGGTGTGGCAGCGTTGGTCAGCCACTGTGCTTGCAGCTTGTTGGCAGTTCGTTTGCTTGCTTATTGCGGGTTGTACCGAGTCATTGCTGCGTAACAAATTTTTATTAATGTCGATTGATGTGTGAGTGTATGTGTGTGTTTGCTGCGTTTGGCAGCTCGTTTTTTGTACAGCTGGCTGCCACGCTTGTACTTTCACTATATATATCCTTGCCTCTATATATACTACATAAACATATATATAAGACACAAGCTTATATGTAAATATCGTTTGCCAGTTAAGTTACTTGTCGGTGCTACCGCCCGCTGACTTGCCGGCGCATGTGCTAATTAATCATTCTTACGGTTCGGCCTCGCTGCCTTTCGCCTTCGTTGCCGACCATCATACCGTGTGTAAGGCTTTAAGGGTTAATATACAATAATAAAATTTGATATATTCGCTGGATTCCAACGAAATATGCTGACATTTTGTATTGAGCTAAGGATTTTTTATCACTTCGTCGATGGTATCAGAAAATTTCATTGAAAACGGTAATAAATAAGAAAATCACAGTGTTTTTGGGTAAGCGCTGGCGAAAGCAGCGTTTGTAAGTGTGTGTGCGTGTAATGGCTCAATTTTGTTGGATTATAAGATTGTTATTGAGGGCGGCAAATAGGAAAAATTTTCAATAAATTACTGTCATTCGGAATGGCTTAGCGCAAGCAAAACAGCACTTCAACCGAATGGCGGTCGCTTATTATAATAAATTATGGCACATTTGGGCTGCTCACTTGAGACAGCAGATCGTCATGGTAGAGATGTAGGTGTGTGGCTGTGGCTGTCAGTCTGCAGCTTTCAATTGCCAAAGCAATTGCGACCTGTGTCGTACGATGAATATTTCATTGCTTAAAAAGTAGGATATAATGATGAAGGAATGTGAGATATTGGTTTATGGAGGTCTGTATATACAAACATAAATATATATTGACATTGCTTATCAAAGTGATAATAATTTTAAAGTACGGTTACTTCTGTGACACTACCAATACCAGCAATGGCTGTTTCTATAATCGCCATTTGTTAATAAAAGTAGGCTTAAGTCAAGTTCTTCCTTGGAAAATTTTTTTTGACAAGATAACTTCGCATTGATATGAGATCACTGTAGGTTATAACTACCACGGCGATGTCGTGAGCTCAAAAAGGAACAGCTATCCCTTTACAGCACCAAATCGACAGAGACCATACTCACTAACTATACGAAGGAGGACAAGCTGGATCGTAATATCAAAACCGAAGGCGTTAAAATTCCAACTGTCAACAACCCTAAGATTTTTGTTGTAACACTCGACAATCTGTGCTCTTTCACTTCTCATACAAGCGCGATTACCGCAAAAATACATAGCCGCAACAAAATTCTAAAGTCCCCGGCCACCAGCTTTTAGGAAATGGATAAAGAAACGTTCGGTCGGCCGGTAATAAACTACTCCTCACCGATTTGGTCGCTCGAATGATGTTAAACTCAGAGGAATAAGCTTCAGACGAGGAAGGAATTGGTGCCGTCTTGTTGAAACCAAATGTCAACGAGATCACGAGCATCATTTTCAGGCATGAAGTAATCGGTTATCATGCCGCAATAAAGATAACCATTACTGGATATGTTCTCATCGTCATATTTTTGAAGAAATATGGACCGATGATTCCATCTGCCCACAAACCACACCAAACCGTGTTTTTTTCTGGATGAAATGGCAACTTTTAGATCTCTTCAGGTTGCTTGTTAACATACTCATTGAGCTCAAAATGGACCTCATCACTGAATAAATGAATGCTCGAAAATGTCGAATCTTCCGGGAACTTTTCAGGAGCTCATAGAGCAAAGCGATATTGTCTGGGAAGATCGAGCGGCTTCAGTTTTTATACAAGCTTTAGTCTGATTAGGATGGGAGTCATGCAGCCTTATTGTGCTCCTATAGACCGTGGTAGTCGTCTATGGGCCACTCGGGTGGAGTGCGCGAGCTAAGTGAAGATTACACAGCTGTACAGGCTAAAGGTCGCAGTAGTGCTTTGGCAGCATGGGCTACGTAACTCGTGATCCAACACCTATCTGTCTTAAAGCCTGAGCTGGTCTGAGGATGGCTTCATGTATTGCATGTATTACACCTGACTGACGTAGAGTTTGGATGGAGCCTTTTAGCGCAAACGCAGCAGAAAAATTCTTCCGTGCCCAGATTGGACTCAATGACAGCACGAGTCAAGAGGATACGTAGCAACTCTTCTGCAAGGCGTTGTTCCAGTGACGAAAAGCTTAAACTAAGATTTACCGATTTAAATCTATGAAATGACAACCCTTGGCCGGGTCCGGGTCAATTCCGGTGCGTAGAACCGGCTGTTGTGGAAATTTACCGACATATTTAATATGATTCCAGGGTGCAATGAGTCTCCGCATGACACTGGCCACCACTTTGCATGACTCACTAACCCTACTCATCTGACACACTTCTCCTTTGGTCCAAACCCCTCGGAAAAGCATGTTCCTTGGGACGTCGATGACAACTTAACTAATCCTTGCCATCCTAATGGGATTCGGTACCCGTTACAACAACAACAACAACAACTCACGCGTCAAAAAAGAGGCTTTTAAATTAAGTACCTCAACTTGGATCACACATTGTTTTACTTTTTCGTTTTAATTCTAATAAACGGTTTGATTTCTTTAGTTTATAATTTAAATTGAAAAAAAATATTTTTTCACGGTATTTTGTTTTTTTTTTATGACGAACTAGGTGTGCCGGTGTCTATAATGATATTATTTCATTATAAATGCATGTATATTGTGTAGTCGAAAAAGTCTTTTCGTATTTTGTCAAAAAGAAGTACGAAAAAACTTTTTCGACTACACAATATATTCCTCAAAAACTCGAAAAGCCAACGCACTAAAGAGTTTCACAAAGTCCATTCTGCTCACGTAGGGAATTTCTATAAATAAATTAAACACTCAATATGTGTGAGTTTGTGTGTGTTTAGCAACAAATATCTGTCGCCGTATTAATATTTCTGTTAATGCCATTAAATATGCATGCAAATTGTCTTGGAAGCGTTCAACCGACCAAAATTTGTATGTAGTGCATTATACATGCATACATATATGTGTATGTATTGTTTATGTAATTGTATACAAGTGTGTCTGTGTGCAAATACAATATGTCCTTATGTCTGTCTAGTCAACTGTGTTTCCTTATTTTGTCGGCGCAGAGCATAATTCGTATTATTTACATTTCTTGCTGAATTTATGCCATTTGTACGCGCACACACAAATACACATACACAATCATATTGTGTGCACATGTATAATAATACAGTAATAAATATGCAACAGCCGTTGTTCATGTGGGTTGGCTTATACTTCAGTGGTTTCAGTGGTTTTGTTCAAGCACAATAGAATTTATGCGCTGCAAGCGTGTGTATATGTGCGCTTGTGTGTGTGTATGCATGTAATTGTATGTTAATCTGCTACAGGCATAATTACATAAAATACTCGATGCCAAAGTGATTGTCTGTGCATTTAATTTATTTTTGATGAATGACTGCACTCAAGCCGCAAAGTGCCGTAACCAGCCATGGAGCTGATCCTGATGCACTCAGGCTCAATGCATCGGCCATCGCTGGGCTGTTGTTGTTGCGCTTTTGTTGCGGGCAAAGCGAGAATTTGTTAGTTTACGCTGCTAGGTGTTTGCAATACTTGTTGTTGTTGCGAAAATATTTGCTCGTAAATGTGTAAAAATACGAAAATCTCGGTATTTGCTGTTGTTGTCAATGGTGAGTTGTGACAAATCGAAATGAAAAATCGGTTTTGTTGCCACATTTGTGGGAATTTCTTTATTTATGCGCTGCTTTTAATTATTTTTGCTTTGCTTTGTGTTTTATGTTGACGCTGTAAATGTTTGCACGTGTGTGTATGTGTAATTATGTGTATGTGTTTGCTTATAGGTCGGTGCGCTCAAAGTTAAATTTTTATTTATGTCACACTTTTTGGCGGTCAATGCTTCAATAGCTTTCGCAGTTGCCCACAGGTTTTTAATATATTTGCATATATATAAAAACATACATACATATATATATGTACACATGTATGTATAGTATATACTTTTGCTTTTTTAGCTGTAAAATAAATGTTGCTACAGGTAGTTATCGCCAGTTAAATATTATTGCTCGGCCATCTGATAGCTGAGTGATGTCAAATGCATGCGTCTGTCTGGGTGTGTGCATGCATAACTGTGCATATCCGTTATTTATGCGCTAGATATGTTTTTGTCAAATATTTGCTGGCGATTATTTATTATTTATTATTTTTGCATTTTTTGCTTTGGAGCGCGTATTTTTTGGACGCATTTTTATGTTTGTTGCTTGCGGAGATTTACGAGTATCTGCGATAGAAATGGATTTAAAACTGCGGAAAATTACATAATTTGCTCATATGTAAAACAGGCGGCAAGTATGCAATAAATAGTGCTTTGTGTGTATTGTGGGCAGCAAAAAATTTTCACTGGCAAATGTAAGCAATTATAATATTTGCAATAACAATTTTGTAGGTGCGAAGGCGGAAGGGATATTTTTAAGTTTAATGTGAATTTTAAACGATATTTTTTGCTTTAAATAAAAATCAAGTTTTTGTAGCAAATTCGAGATTAAAGAAGAAAAAATAAACAAGAAGAAAACGTTTTCTTTTGTTACACAATGTCTATATAGACAGACGGACATGGCTAAATCGCCTCGGGTCATCATGCTGATAATATGCATACATGCCCTATATCAGAAGTTTTAAACATATCAAGACAAAACCTATAAACTCCCATAATTAAGCTCCACAATAAAATACAAAGCTACTGTTTAGCTCAACGAATTGCATTCGGGAGTGATGATCAATCTATGGTGGAAGAAAATTCAAAAAAATGGGCAGAGCCCTACTACTTACGGTTTCGTTAAAAACCATAAAAAGTCCCATAAACCAATAAGTAAATGCTTCAGAGACATACAATTTTATATCCAAGATGGCACAAGAGTCGGTATCAAATTTGAAGGATGGGAGTGGCACCGCCCACATACAAGTATAGTTGAAAACCCATATCTCGGTACCTGCTAGACCAATTTTAGTCGAATTTTGTAGATAATATCAACTTGAGATTCCTAAATGACGTCTATTTTTCACATACTTCTTCTTTATGGTTGTTGTTGTTGTTGTAGCGACAGAATTCTGCCGAGTTGACAGTCCTTGGCCGGGTAAAAATCCGGGTCCGTTCCGGTTACGAAGATCCGACTGTCGTGGGAACGGCCTTCTTCTTTATGGTCGTTGACACCGCTTACGCGATTAAAGCGAAATTTACAAGAGCGCGCCAGTATTTCTTTCCTTTCGCTGTTTGCCGCCAAATGGAGATTCCAAGTGAAGCCAGAAGCCATCTCCAACTGGTCTTTCCAACTGAGTGGAGGTCTTCCTCCAACAGCAAGAGCTGTTCTCTGTTGTATTTCGAGGCTGACATTGTTGTTGCTGATTTGTTGTTGATTCCAAGATAGATGAAATAATCTACAACTTCCAAGTTGTGACTGTCAACAGTGACGTGAGAGCCAAGTCACGAGTGCGACGACTGTTTGTTTGATAATAGGATATATTTCGACTTGTACTCGTTTACAAACAGACCCATTTGCTTCGCTTCTTTGTCCAACCTGGAGAAAGCAAAACTAACGGCGTGGTTGTTAAGGACAATGATATCATTATCAGCGGTTTACGCTAGCAGTACTCTTATAGAAGATTGTACCTTCTCTATTCAGCTCTGAAGCTCGAATTTCTTTCTCCAGCAGTAGATTGAAATAGTCGCAGGGAGTAGCCTTATCTAAAACCTCGGTTATTATCGAACAGCACGGAGAGGTCCTCCTTGATCCTGACGGAGCTTTTGGTATTGCTCAACGTCAGTTTACACTGCCGTATTAGCTTTGCGGGGACACCAATTCAGACATCGCGGTATAAGGGTAGCTCCATTTCTTGCTGTCAAAAGCAGCTTTGAAATCAACGAAGAGGTGTTGCGTGTTGTTTACCTTTTCATGGGTCTTTTCCAAGACTTGGCGCATAGTGAATATCTGGTCAGTTGTTGATTTTCCAGGCGTAAAGCCACACTGAAAAGGTCCAATCAGTTTGTTGACGGTGTTATTTAATAGATCACATAATACGCTCGATAGAATCTTATACGCGATGTTGAGGAGACTTATTCCACGGTAGTTGGCGCAGATTGTGGGGTCTCCGTTTTTGTGGATTGGACAAAGATCACTTATATTCCAATCGTCGAGCATGCTTTCGTCCGACCATATTCTACAAAGAAGCTGATGCATGCTCCTAATCAGTTCTTCGCCGCCATGTTTGAATAGCTGGGCTTGCAATCCATCGGCCCCGCCGCTTTGCTATTCTTCAGACGGGTAATTGCCATTCCAACTTCTTCATCGTCAATGATTGGAGAATCGAGTTTGCCATCTGCTGGTGTTATGCCATTCAGCAGGCTGGAGAGGTGTTCCCTCCATAATTTTAGTATGCTTTGGGCATCGCTGACTACATCACCTTTGGGGGTTCTACAAAATTATGCTCCGGTCTTGAAACCTTATGTTAGTCGCCGCATTTTTCTTAAGAATTTTCGAGCATCACCCTTGTCGACCAACTTGTCAAGCTCTTCTTACTCATGCATTTCGGCCTCTCTTTTTTTTGTCTGCAAATGCCATCCCGCACGTGTTGTGGTCGATTGTAACGTTGCGAGGTAGGCAGTCTGTTTTCTCTCATCGTAATCTTTTTTTACAGTGTCTGAAAACCAAGGGTTTCGTTTGCATCTTGCTGAGATCACTTGCAATAATTTTTGTATGCAGTTTTTACTAAAAATTCAGTTTTTCCACTTTTTAAGGCAAGAGAAAGAAGTTTACATATTGATGAGTTGCATATAATAACAAATTTCGTTCATGTTTTATTATTTAAGCAAATTGAAAAGCTATTACCTATAGTCAACCATTGAGGCATTCGTGAGAGCACGAGAAAGCAGTAAAAAATTCAAATTTTATGTGAAGTTATTATTTGAAAAAAAAAAATACTATTTATTAAAATAAAAATTGCTTGAAGTTGATAAAATCGATTTTATGTCTTTTCAATGAAGACTTTGTTTACTTTAAATAAGCTTACGCTTGACTTTCATATGTTTTTAATTGAATATATTTTTTAAAGCTTTACGTTTTACCACTGAAATTTTCATGCAATTGATATTAAGCTATGATAGAATAGTTTTTGCTCGAGTAAAATCGCTTGACTTTTTTAGAGTTTTCTTAAATGTTTGATAAATGTACAGCATCTAACTTGCGAACTGCCATAACTGCTGCTTGAAGGTATATATTTGAAGTACGTATTATTGAAGTAGTATTTCTACCACATACATACATTTATATCAACGCACAGCAAAATAATACAACATCACTTTTCACAAGTTTACAGGCGAAGGAAAATCGTTAGAATATTGAGAAAGAAGTTGAGTTTCAGTTATAAAACGGTTATCACACAGTCATATTGAAAAAATTTTAAGTTTTGGTTATAAAATGGTTATATATTGGTTATTATATTATATCTGACAGCGATTTTCGATTTTTTTTTATGATATTTAGGTGGCGATGTGTTTATGTAGGCACTCCTATCTACAAAATACCAAAATCTGAATATATTTTGCAGTTAACTTTCATTTATGCTGCGTACAAAAAAAGACATATTTTATAATCTTTTAATTTCCTCGAAATTCTTTATGAATAAACATATGCGAAGCACTCGATTTGCTGCCTTTTTATTGTGACTGTAAGGCTTCAATATTGTTTCGAAAAACTGGTCTAAAATAATGCTTGAAAATGTCATGCTATAGTAATGAAAAATAAAATTGCACATAAATCGGCTTTTATATATTTATAACAATGTTTAGTAGTGTTTAGTATGGCTGTCATGGAAACAGTAGTTCGTGTCTTAACAGGAACTGCCATGTGAAAGTTGTTTTCACAAAACTTTTGATTTAAAGCAATACTGTTAATGTTATGTAAATATGCAGTATTTATGTTGTTCAATATTTTTAATTACCGAAATATTTTTATATCGTTTTTGCTCTTGCTGTGATAATGAAAAGCGGTGCAAATGCTGCTTTATAATCTTGAATTCTAGCTTGAAAGCCGAGCATATTTTCCTATTAATTATGCTATCAGTGCAGTTTTGGCTATTTGAATCTATTTTTATTTGCTTAATTATTAAATATATTGCTTTTAGATTTTTTTAGACAAAAAAAAGCTTAAAGATTTTGAAAGTTGCGCATACGCCTCGTGGTACTTTTAATATTGCAAGCAATTGTTGGAAAATTGACGTGTTGATATCAGCTAGAATATTATTTCACATACATATATTTTTATAAAAATATGTTGTCTAACAACGCTATTCAATTAATCAAAAAACTTGTGAATAAAATGTTACTCATACGCCGTGGTACCTAAAAATATAATAGTACACACTTTCTAATGGTGGAACAAAAATCAGCTCTCCTCATGATTACTCTTTGGTTTTGCGCACTCAAAAAATATGTTGCGTATCAACAGTGCGGTTAGATTTCGTAACAACTACCGTAGCTTAGTGCATATGTAATTATTGAAAACAATATTTAATTGCCTTCAGATCCCATATAATACTTATACTGACATGTTTGCAAGCGTGATTTTAGTTTTTAGTGAGCTATGCTTGATTACAATTACCTATAAAGCCAGGATTATGCCATCCAAGCAATCAAAGCACTTGTGAGTAAAATGTTACTCATACGCCATGTTACCCAAAACTACTACACACTTTTCATACACACCTTTTTTCAATGATTGAACAAAAATCAGCGCTCCTCATAATTTTTCTAAAGCCCTCCGCACCTTTTCCATCGAAGTTGCATTGAGTAGGGACGCAAGCAAAGCTTTTGCATTGTTATGCAAATAAAGCCAGCAATGCAAGGAGTGAATAAATAAATATAAATGCTTTGAGCAACACGTTGATAAGTCACTGCTTTGACATAATTGTTTGTGAAAATCCTTTTCATTGATTTCAAAGATGACTTTATGACTTTATAACTTTTTTTTTGTCGATAAACAAAATTATGAAGTTTATTTTCGCTTTTGCCAGCGACACTGTTGCTTTATTTATAGCGCTTTGAGTAAAAGTGTTGGGCAGGTAAGAGTGAGTGTGTTGGTGTGGTACGGCAGATTGATTAAAAAATCATAAATGTCATTGAGTCAGGCTATGTGATATTAATTACTAAAACTTTTGACTTTCGTGCGTTTGTTGCTGAGAAGATATAAAGCAGTTAAGCCGCAATTTTGTCTTTTTTATGTTTTGTTTCCGTTGAATGTGACAGTGACATAATATTAAATACATTTACTATTTTTAATAAGATTTGTGTACACCTTAGTAGTGCGAATGGTAAATAATCGGCACTGATTAAAAGACGCCTAAAAATTGGAGAAAATTGATAATATTTAAATACTTATAACTTATCGAACGGTTTAAGAAAGTAAAGTTAAGAAACTACAAATACTCGATGCACACGATTTCATTAAGAAAAAAGCAAAGACATTTCTCTGTTTTTAGCAACATCTTTTGGCGTTCAATACAACAGTTTAAGAAAGCAAAGTTAAGAAACCCCAGCATACTTTTCGTTTTTAGCAACATGGCCAGTTCAATGCTAAAGTTAACGAAAATGCTCATATTTTCATAATCAGACTTCAAACTTCTCTATGAATTTTCAAAATAGTTATCACAAACAATTTAAAGAAAATATTTTGTAAATCTTGTCAATTGCGGAGCAAAAAGGTGTTGAAAGTTGACGAAGAAAATTGATCATATTTTAGGACTTAAAACTATTGTACGACATAAGAAAATAAAATTAAAAATATTATAGCTTTTTTCAGCAAATCTTTAGCATACTTTTCGGTGGCCAGTACAAAAATTGACGAAAATGCAGATCTTTTCGAAAAAATTAATAATAATAATATTTAAAAATTAATTTGAATGAAGTTCTTTTTATGGCTTGTTGCAGTAATTATTTAAAACAATTTTTTTGGAAATTTTTAAATATTTTTCTAAAAGTTTTAAAGATTGAAAAAAAATTTTCAGTTTTATGTACGGAAATTTGTAGCATACTTCTTGGCGTCCAATACTAAAACTAACGAAAATGCAGATCTTTTCGAATAAATTAATAAAAATATTTGTTAAAAAATCAGTTTGAATGAAGCCTACTTTATGCTTTGAAGAAGTAATTATGCTAAAGAAATATTTTTTTAATTTAAATCGTATTGGATTTTAAACTCTATATCAAAAGTTTTAAAGGTTGATCAAGAAAATTGATTAAACATTTTAAACTTTTGTACGGCAAAAGAAAATAATGCAAAACAAGTTATTGAGTTTTTAGCAAATTTGTTGCCTACTTTTCAGCGTCAAATTCCCAAGTTAACAAAAAAGCATTTTTTTTCGAAAAAAACTCAATTTTTTTCAATTTTTAGCGAAATTGTAGCCTACCTTTCGGTCTCAAGCTTACTCAATTTAACGTAAACGCAGATCTTTTCGAAAAACCGTAACCCAGATGAAACTAAAACTTTAATTGTTTGTTAAAAATCAATTTCAGAAAAGGCACATTTATGTTTTGTCAAAATAATTATCGCAAAAAAAATGTTTGAAAATAAATATTTTAAAAATCTTTTAAATTGTATTTCGAAAAGATTCCAGGAATAGTATTTCAAGCCAGAATTTCGCCTTGCATCCGCACGCAATCAACTGGCACTCCTCGCTCCCCGCTTGTGTGCGCAAAAACAGCGAACATTGCAGTTTTAATTTTCATCCTTCGGCGTTTTTGCATACTTTCGGGCGTTGTTGGCACAAAGCTGCGTGCGTATTTGTACACATGGATATTGAATAACGTACCATGGCATCTGCACAATGGCTGAGCGCGAATGAAACAAAACAAAAACGGCAAATAACTCAAAAGGTTACGGCAACGAGCGAAGCGCAGCAACGGGAAAGACGAGTGCGGCGAATGAAAGACGAGCGCAGCAACTTTTGCTTCAATTTCCGTCAGCGCTGTGTTGCACACATTGTTTTACCTGCGATTTTTTGTGTTAACGCTGTAGCTGTTGTTGTTATTATTGCTTTTTGTGCTATAGTTGCTGCTGCTGTTGCTGTTGCTATTGTTGTGACTGAGCGCATTTGGCTGCGAACACAATACGGCTCGATGCCTTGCGGTAAATCAGTAGAAACGGAAAATCACTGATGAAGAAATGCCAGCGCAAGCAGTTGAATGCTGCGCTATTGTTGTTGCGGCAGATAAAACACATTACAACAACAAGAAAAGAATGCAACAAAAACTGCAACGCAAGCAATATGAGCGAAATGAGCGCAGTCAGCACACAAGTGCGGCGTGCAATGGAAAACTCTTGTAATGAGCTTTGAGAAAACGCGCTGGGGTTGTCGAGACTCGATGGTTTAACAAATGGCAAGGCGGTGGCAAGGTTACTCTTCACACACACACACACAATACATACATACCACAAATATAATGAAGATCAAGCGCGAGTTTTTTGCATTTCACCTATTTAACAGCGACAAGGGCGCTTCGATTGCATATCAACAGCCAGTTGCCGGGGCGTATGAGTGATCTTAATTCGATTGCAATGTAATTTCACTTGCAACTGCTGCATAATTCAGGTGGCAACAAATGCTAGCAACAGCATCAGCACAAATAACGGTGTAACGATGTTTACTTGCGCGCATACTTTATGTGCAATTTCCTGCTTGCTGGCAAGCGGTTACCTTTAGTGCCCCACTTAACCCAACGCCAACGCTGGCTATTAGCAACACACCAGCACACACCCTGTATCTCTATGCAGCAGCATGCCGCTGCCGCTCGCCGCCAACCACAATAATTTTCTAATTTTCCGCGCTTTTGCAATCTGAAGTGGAATTTTCCACATGCATTCACATGATTACAAGCGGCAGCAGTAGCAGCGAGGCAGCGGCAGCGACAGCAACTAGTGCAAACACGCAATATGTTCGCGCTGGGGTGGCAAGTAGCAGTGGCGCAGTAGTAAGCGGTACTAACAAATAATAATAATATAGAATGTGCCAAGAAGCTGCTGCTGTGGGCGACCCCACGAATGCCTGACATAGCCTGGCATGGCCAGGCAGCGGAGCAGCGAACGCCAAACCTCAATCAGCAACCAACCGACGCCAGTTGCGGGCATAGTCCCCAGCGCGGTGGCATTGCTTAGCAACGACTTTGTTGTTGTTGGTCGCAGCAACAACCACAATAAGGCAAACCGCAGCCGGCATGAAAATTTCCAGTCACTACACATTATTAGCGCAGCAAGCGCGCTTTGACCCAGCCCTGCCGCTACCGCTGCCCCAATACCTCGGTGGCTCGGTGTGGGTTGGTGTTGCTTGTTGGCCCTGCCGCATGCCCAGCACATGAGGTGGCGTAATTTCAAAATTCAATGGGAAATCACTTGAAAATGCAATTAATTAAAAAGGATTTGTAAGCGATGCAGCCGATACGTTGCCAGCGAGCGGTGAGCTGCACACTTGCGACGGCAAGATGCAGAAGGGTTGGCAGGTGGACTACATGAAAAGATTTCAAAAAAAGCTTTTAAGCGGGCGAAGTTGTAGTTTTTCTCATACACAAATACACACAAGGATATGAGTCAAACACTTGCAAGCTTATATATATATGTAGTTGCATAGCGAAGCGAAGTGTTGGTGAGCGCAAAAGAAAGAGAGTTGAAAAATTTTAG
This sequence comes from Bactrocera neohumeralis, assembly GCF_024586455.1. Classification (NCBI taxonomy): domain Eukaryota; kingdom Metazoa; phylum Arthropoda; class Insecta; order Diptera; family Tephritidae; genus Bactrocera; species Bactrocera neohumeralis. The sequence goes on from NC_065920.1 coordinate 12,722,045, forward strand.
CGGAAATCAGCACAAAAGGCCCACAGCTTTTCGTGTAAATATGTGAACAAAAGATTTCGACTTGCTGCTGAGTTGAGTTTTGGCTAAGTGCGGCAGTGAGTGCAGAAAAATCAGCCTCGATGTGAAAAAGTTCGAAATATTATAGTAAAAAAAGGTTATTAAACGGCTTTTCATTTAACAAGACGAGAGAGAGGGAGTTTTGTGCATTTAAACATGCCAAATATCGTGAAAATATTTTTTCAAATAAAAATAGTTTTCAATATGAGGACTTGCGGTTGCTCTATTAATTTGTATGGCAGCTATATGCTATAGTGTTCCGATCGGAGCAATTTCGTCGGAAATTATAGAAATGCCTTGGAAAATAATCTGCGCTGAGTTTGGTGAGGATATCTCTCAAAGTTAAAAAGCTTTGCATAAAAAATTTGATTTTGTTAGATCAGTTTGTATGACAGCTATATGTTATAGTGGCCCGATTGGAAGAATTTATTTGAAAATGGTAGATATACCTTGGAGAATAATCTGTGCTGAATTGTGTGAAGATATCTCGATATTTTCTATACGAGAACATGACTTTGATTGGTCGGTTTGTATGGAAGCTATATGCTATAGTGGTCCGATCGGAACAATTTCTTAGAAAATTGTAGATATACCTTGGAAAATAATCTATGCTAAATTTGGTGAATCTACTTTGTTAAATAAAAAAGTTTTTCTTACAAGGGCCTGATTTTGATCAGTCAGTTTGTATGGCAGCTATATCCCATAGTGATCCGATTTCTACGATTCCATCATATGAGTAGCTTTTAGGAGGGAAAAAATTTGTGAAAATTTTCAGCTCGATATCTCAGAAAATGAGGGACTACTTTGCACATATCCAGATGAAGAAGGGAAAAGACATACCCAGAGCGCTTAAGCTCGTCATTTATATACACACTTTTTATGATCTCCTATAGTATGTCTTTTTTTTATCATATATGTACAATATCATATATGTACAATACAAACTTCTGCGCAAACTTAATATACCCTGTTCAGGGTATAAATATTAAAAATAACCAAAAATTTTTCATATTACCCACATAGCTCACTTTTCGGCATTTCAGCAGTTATTTGAAACAGAACAGTGTAAAATAAAAAGTGTTCTTCTATCACTTATTATATATGTACATATACACCCACACATACATATTTGACGCGGAATTTTATGTCGAATTTCAAATAATTTGTTAACCTAGTTTTCCAACAAACTATCGACGCCGCTCGCCATTGCTGCCTCTACAACGAATGCTGTCACCACCTAGCTGTATTTATAAGCATAAAAACTGTTTAGTTGCACATATATATAACATATTTTATGCCAAATAATTGGTCTCATTTTGATGTGAACACGCTTTTGCATTTCATTCATTACGCTCGTCAATTTGGCTGCAATGAAACCAAACACGCGTTTAATTGAATCGTCATATTGACGGGTTTGACGCGCGCGTCGCGTTCGTAGTTTGTGGCGGCGTTTTAGGCGCTTAACCCAGTTTCGATTTCGATTTCAGTTATTATTTCGATTCTCTGTACTTCACTCAACATACCTTATTGCTGTTTTTAGCTTGAATATCGAAGTGATTGACGTCGCTTATAATTTTATATGAGCAAAGTTAGGAAAGGAGGGCAACGATACTAGATATTATGGAAAGTACTATTTTCTGTTTTGTTATAGTTGGCTTAATTAACGAACTAATCATTAGCACACAAAATTTAGGTCGCTTAGAGAAGGAGAGTCATGACACTTAATGTTGATCGAAAATATGTGAGATGGTAAATTGTGGAGAAGCTCTTATTAGTGAGGTGAGGTGCATTAAGCCTTCGCGTGGAAAATATATCAAAAATGAGGCGAATTTGAGTTTTTTCTTAGAAAAAGTGCAATAATTAAAAAAAAACTATAATTATTCTTTTTGTTTATAATCCAGCGTATTTCTGCAATTGTAACAGCGTTGCTCTCCCACTTACATAATTCCGCTTTCTTCCTTTCATTATTCATAATTTTCTTTCGAGCTCACACAATATAAAAGATGCAAGATAAAAGTCAGCCGCGCGCATTTCCCTGCGCCTGCAAGCCAACACAAAGACATGTTTGCTTTGCTTGCCAAGGCGGATGGTGAGCCTTGACCCTGAAGACTGCGCAGTTAACGCAGCCGCCAAGATGAATAAAGTCTGTGTGTGTTTGTGTAAATTAGGTGGTAAATCTCCGTAGACAACGGTAGCGTCGGTGCGTAGATGTGAAATGGCATGAATATTTATAAAACAATAAACAACAAGAACAACAAAACCAACAGTAAAACAGCGACGAAAAGCCTCCACACACTGACATTTGCATTCGCTTATAAAAACCAACAACAATTGTATTGGCAGCGAGCATAGAACAATGCCTGTGTGTGGGCACATTAGCGTTGGCCTCATTTCATATTAAAATTGAAACGCATAACTGCCACAAGCAGTCGTAAGCGTGGTGGCAAATGCAGATTTTCTGTTTTATGTATGCCTAGATATGTATGTACAGTTTGCATGGTACGCGTGTATTGGCTCGTTTTTAAATAGGAGTTTAATGTGAAAAAATAAATATGCAACAAATGATTGGATTTACGAAGCTTCACCATATTATTTTTGAAATATTAAAAAAAAAACTTTTATGTTTTCCTACATAATAAAGTTATTTTAAAAAGCATTTATATATACTTTTAAAAAAAAAAGTTCCTTCACACATTTTTGTTCATATTTTCTGGTTGTCGGTCTGTAAATACATATTTTTGGCTGCTGGTATAAAACGGTAGACTTCCAACATGCATTTTAATTATTTTCTAATACATTTTGGCGTTAGTTCCTTTAAATTTAAATGGAACCAACCAGATTGCATACCTCTTGGCGCTAAAGCAATGCTGAAAAGATGTTAAACTGAATATGAATTTTTTACATTTTTTTATAACCATTTTGGGAAATTTTTCTTTGGCGGTCAATAAAAATTAACGTCGACAATTGACATATCGAAAGTTTTCGATATTATATATACATAAAAAAACAAAAATCGATGTATCGGTAATTTTATCGAAAATGTTTATATGAATTTAACATAACTAAAAGTTAAACGAATTTTTACAAGCAAAAATTACGCTCAAAAAACGATTTATCTATAAATTTAATCGAAAATCGATTTATCTTTAGTTCGATATTTTTATCGAAATTTTTATCGAATTCAAGTCAATATTGATAGCCAAAAATCTATCGATCGTAAACATTAAGGACTTTATCAATTGAAGAAAAAATATCATTCTATTTTTTCCACGTCCTAGTTATGTGAGTTTTAGATGACGTTAAAGTAAGTGAAATAAGTTAAAGAAGTAAAATAATAGTACAAAATGGATATATCGATAATTTCATATATTATGTACATATATAAAATATTACAAACATAAATCGATTTATCAAAAAGTTATCAACAATTTTATCGAAATAAAATAAAATCAACATACTATAAATGTAAGACCACCGAATTTTTACTAACAAAAAAAAAAAACGATAAATTTATCAGATGAATTTATTAAAGCTCGAGTTAATAAAAGTCTTATTACATATTATGTATATAAAATGTTACAAACATAAATCGATCAAAGCTATCAAGAATTTGATCGATATTTTTATCAAAATATTGGAATAAGGTCATTACCGAATTTTTACTAATAATATAAAGAAAGTATTTATTGATAAATCTATCGATAATTTATCGATACTCGAGTTAATAAAAGCTTCACTACAATTTATGTTTGTATATTAAACTCTGCAAACACAAATCGATTTATCGACAAAGTTATCAACAATTTTATCGATATTTTTATCGAAAGTATTAAAATAAAGTTAACAAAAATTTAAGACTATCGAATTTTTAATATCAAAATAAAAATATATCGATAAATAGATTTATCGACAAAGTTATCAACAATTTTGTCGATATTTTGAAAAAATATTAAATCGATTTATCGACAAAGTTATAAAATTTTATCGATATTTTTAACGAAAATATTAAAATAAAAAACAAATGTAAGACAATCGTTTTTTTACTATAAAATAAATATATCGATAAATGGATTTATCGAAAAGAAACAATATTGGCGATATTTTATCAAAAATATTAAAAAAAAGTCAATGTCGATATAAAAAACAGAATGTTTTTAACCAAATAATAAAAATATTTTTCGATAAATTTATCAGATGAATATATTAATACTCGAGTTAATAAAAGTCTCCCTAATAAAATTTTGTAGGAGAAGCTATGGATATCAAGCACTTTATGGCGAGTTATTAACTTTTGTACCCATTTATTAATGCAAATGAGTCGTAAATACAACATTTAGCCAGTTGCTATGGCAGCCGTAAAGTGCTACGCAGCTTCCAAGCAAACTTTGGAACTCATACGAGACAATCAAACACATTTGCATACAAATTTTGCTGCATTTCATAAATGCTGCACATATGTATAAGCGACCGCGGTTGCGACTAAAAACGGAAGTGAGAAGGCGCTGTTGACGAAAGCCATTGTGTGCAGAGTCCTGCCAACTTAGGCGACTGAAATTGCAGTAATGGCACTGCATGCCTTGCACGGCTGTGAACAGACATGCGCATATACTTAACTCATACATATATGTAAGCTGGTATATATATACATATATATACTTGTAATATAAATATATGTGTATGAATTAGGTATGTATGGATGTGTCGTTGAAAATATTTCAGCGTGAGTTTTTAAATATGCATTTAGGCGCGCTTGTTCAGCAACCAGCAATGCCAGTGTTGAGTGGCAGACATCAGCGCACATTGTTGTTTTCTTTATTGTTGCTGTTAACTGCCGCATGTGGCGTCATGCTTTGACGAAGCAATTTAAATGCATCATTTAGCTTGCCACATGGTTGTTGCAATTTTCTAATGTGTGTTGTTGTAAGTACCTACACGTTAACAGCCGTTAGCCGCACATCAAGGATATTAGAAAAAATGCAAAATAGAAAAATACCAACGCATATTTGGTTGCACGCACTCGTTGCAACTTTCCTCATTTAATTTTTGCGCCGCAGCAATGGCCGCTTTGTTGTAATATTTCGTTATTATACAATTTTCCAATTTATTTTGTTTGCATATTTTCTATAACGCACACGCACTTGGCGGTGGATGGATGGAAAACTTGCCGTTAGGCGAGCGCGGCGCTGCGATTTGCCACCAATGCTGCTCATTATGCGTTGCATGCAACGTAATTACCACGCGCTTGCAGTATCATGTCTGCGTAATAACAAAAACTGCCATGGCAACAACAACAGCAACGCATGCCAGCGTACACACAGCGCTGCAGCAATGCGCAAAGGCAGCGCTATGTTGCAAGCATGGCGACGCGGAGCGCCCAATGCAAATTAAGTAGAGAGAAAATAGCGTGGGCGGATGAGAGGTAGGCAAGAGCAAAAATAGTGACAGTAAAAAGCGCAGCTTTGCGAGCGCCGGAGGCCCGAAGGCAACGCAAGTCCCACATGCAACGCTGTGACTTTATGAATGTGTGTGTGGAAGTATGTGTGCGTTAGTTAATGGCGGTGGATAGTTGATATGAGACGCGCTGATTGCTGGTAGCAGCGCGCTTTTGCAAATGCCAGCGCACCACTAAGCGCTCACCCACATGTCCTGCTTGTTTAAGTCACTTTTAACTACCGTTACCCGCTCAGCGCCGGTTGTGAGTGCTGCGGAGACATGATATCATCATAAGCTGCAGGCTATAATGACGGCGCGCAAAAAGCAATGGAGAGGCGGCGTTCGTGACAGCCAACCGGCATGCAATTGTATTAGAGCTCGTATATGTATGAGCGCGCGCTTGTAGATGTGTATCGATGAATGTGCGCTTGTGTGCGTGTGTTCATATATGGGTTGTGTGACTCTGGCAACGCGCTAAGCCTGGCAATGCTGAGTTTCATTTGAATCTGCTGATCAGAGGGAATTTCTTCATGAATATAAAAATATATATGTTTTTTCCATTAGAAATGAAGTGTGTATAGGTGCATTTGACTGCCGTTGCAAGCAGAAGAACGCTGCAGGCGAAAACATATTTAATTAGCATGCGTTGGCATATCGATGTTATGAATTTTAAAATATTATTCACAGGAATCGCGCTTCACTTTTTACGGCTTTCAATGTAAACATGCTGTTTTTGTAAGTTGCAGTAGTAAAGCCGTCGGCTTGGGGGTGTGTAAAGTAACGTTCAAGCCGAAGGTCGGTAAAAGCTCTCTTGTCACTTAGGACTAAAGGACTATCAATCTCTCCTCATTTCTAATGGAAAGGCTAGAGAGACTCATGGACTTATTAGGGGTCAAATTCCAAGGAACGGGCTATTAAGTGCTCAGCATGCATACTTAAAGACTATGCTGTGGTTACCCTTTTGGTTATCGAGGAGACGTTCAAAAACATTCCTGTACGACTCAAAGCGATTATTGGAGCTCTTAATAAGTTTGAGGACGAAGCTAATCTCAAGCACTTCTCCTTTGCTGCAGAACGGAGTAGAGAAGTGCAGGGGTACTTCAGAAAGTAAATAGGGGAATCCTGCACGGTAGCGATTTTTCTCCTTTGCTCTGGGTCCTAGTACTGAAAGACCTTTTGAAGGAACTTGAGGAACGAGGCTGCCAGGTCATTGTCTACGCAGATGATGTAGCTCTCTTGCAAAAAAGAACAGGGTAAAGTACTTGGGGCTTATACTTAAAGCCGGTATCTGTCCTCACTTGAAATAGCAACGAGCTACTTCAACATCAGACTGGTTTGGGTACCGGTTCATCGCGAAATCGCTGTCAACTGCACAGCCGACGAGCTAGTTAGAGGAGGTTTACATATTAATAGGAACGAGTTGGATCTTCAATGGCATCCGGCTTTCCAGCATTTCACCAATTGACCCGCGCTAAGCAGGCACTAGTCGTCGACCGGCTCCTATGCGTTTATAAAATCACTTAAGCCTAGAGTAGAAATACCGGAAATTTTCCGCGCTATTAACTCTTAGCAAAATTCATATTGTCGCATTCGTAGGGATTATTACTGAACAATGTCCATCAGAAAATCCTGCGGTAAGTCAGTCTTGACGGATGCAAGTAGTCAAAGTTATATGGAGAAGGGCGTGGTGTAATCATCAATACACTTTTTCCTCCATTGCCAAGCCTATAAAAGAAGTATCTCGACAGTTTTACCTTCGGCGAACAAGGAGACAAAAGTTGTCGAACTGACATTGGCCGTCTCAACAAATTTATCATCGGCTGAAAGCACTTCGTTGATTTATGAGGGTCATTATGAGCTTTTATGAAGGAGTTTTATGTATCACTTCTTAACCTAACCTAAACTAAACAGTTATTTTTAAAATCCATGCAGCTAACTAACTTAGTGTGTAAATTTCATGCGGGCTATTCGAAAGAAGAATCCAGAAATACGCCACCAAAAATGAGGTTAAGTCTCCAAGCACGAGAAGAGACAGGATAGATGTTTAACTTTTAGACTTCCTTCTATTTCTCTTGGGGTTTGGGTGAAGTAAAATGATAGCATAAAATGTATATATCAATAATTTTACATACTATTATTTGTATACATAAATCGATTTATCGACAAAGTTATCTAAATTTTTTTATCGATATTTTTATTAAAAAAAGACAACCGAATTTTTTACTAACAAAATAAAAAAACAAATATTTATCGATAAATTTATAATATGTGTATATTAAAATACGAGTTACTAAGTTTCACTAATTTACTTGAATATGGAGCTATCTTTGATTGCTTCTTCAGAGAGAGAATCGAGAAACTCTAAATGTTTTAAAACTTCCTTAAAACTGCAAAAAAAATGTTGAAACCACTACAGCTTCTATCCTAAGTCTCAAGAAAGACTCTCTAAAATACCCACCATAAGTAAAAAGATAAGCATATGCGTTTGATAATATTCCAAATTGTTGTTAACTTGGTTCCAACACAAGTGTTCTGTGAGGAAAACTGTAAAAATAGCCAAAAAGTCAGATATCTTGTTTCATGGAGTCGAAATTGCCATGTTGGGAGCACGGAATTGGCAAACTTTAAGAATAACTTCATTGAGACCTACCTTAGTTCTACCCGTCAGCCAATATTAAGTAATTTAATCTTGTTGGACTTCTTTTTCTGAGGCTGGCCCACTTTGGTAAACTACGAGCCTTAACTCCATTACATATAACAAATTAAAAAGTATGCAAAAGAATGATAAATAGAGAAAGAAGGAAGAAAAATGCTTCCGTTTATTAAAGCTTTGCCAAAAAAAAATAATTCATGCCCAAATTTGTGAAGATATCTCAACAAGTAAAAGAGTTTTCCATGCAAGCATTTGATTTTGAACGGTAAATTTGTATGGCAGCCATATGTTATAGTGGTCCGATCTGAATAATTTCTTAGAAAATTACATAATTGTCTTGGATAATGATGTCAGCCGAATTTCGTGAAGATATCTCAACAAATACAAAAGTTCCTCATACAAGCACTTGATTACGATCGTTCAGTTTGTATGGCTACTATATGCTACAGTAGTCGGATATTGGCAGTTCCAACAAATAATAAACTTATTGGAGTGAAATAGACGTGGACAAAATTTCAGATCGATATCTCAAAAACTGAGGTCTATCTCGCGTATATATAGACGGTGAGATCAACTATAATGGGTCCCGCAATTTCCTTCTGCCTGTCATAAACTTCATGCCAAATTTAATATTCACCGTACAGGCCATTCAAGTAATGTTATATATAATAGTATCTCGCTTACTCCTTTAAAAATAACTTTTCCTCGCGGTTGCTATAAATACAGCACACCACACGATTTGCTGGTTTCGTACAAATCGAAATGCTGAAGGTAACCGCTAACTGAGTTTCAACACATCGAGCCGGAATAATAAATTTCCTTACACACTTGAATGGCTACGAATAAGTGTTCGAAAACGGCAAATGACTCGGTGTTACACACTTTAAATATGCATGCAAAGTGGGAGTCACTATACACTCACGCACACCGATGCACACACGCACAGCTGCGCATACGGCTGTGATTGCCGAAGTGCATTACGTGCATGAATTCGTCCAGTGAAGAAAGTGCAAAAAATGTTAGCGCAAAACTTGTAGATTTGTTCCCAAAAATATTTACAGTTAAGCTCATAGGAAATATATGGTATGTTTATGTATACACCTGTCCGTTTGTATGCGTGCAAGTGTGTGCTGCATTGTTTACATTTCTTTGCTCCATTTCGGCTAAGTGCTTCACACGTAGCGCCGAGAGTACTTCCGCAACAAATAACGGTATGCGAGAATATTCACATTGACATCATTTATGCATGGGTATATATATTTACGTAGTTACAATATATATGTGTATATATGATGTGGTTGTGGGAAGCGATGTAGTCAGAGAGCGTGAGCGGGAGGTTACAGCGAGTTTCGGTGGCTGCGTGCTATACCTGAATATATACTTGTATGTATGTATTCAAAATTAAGTGCATACCAAATTGAATGCACCTACAACTTTATATATTATACATATAAATATATATATATCTATAAATTCTGCGTGAAAGTATAGATTTATATCCACCTTAAATGTAGTAAAAAGTATTTAAGAAAGGAGTTGGCGATAATATATACTCATTTTACATATCTCCGGCACGGCTACCATACGTAAACCTTACTTTATGTGAACATCGGCCAATGGAGGTTTGAGAGTTGAGAGGTTATTTCGAGATTCGATTCGTATTAGAAATATAAGGAGTGAGATCTCAATTTAAGTGAGTGAATTTTTTAATAAAATTTTTATGATCTAAATCAAAGCTCCAATCGGGTTTTTTTTCGGCCCGTTAAAATTTCTGCTCTGGTTGTGAACGAGAACGACAGGAAATATCTCCTGTCATCAAACAAATGGTCATCGCATTCTTAACATAGCTCGAACGTCACTCTTGACAGTCATAACTTTGAAGTCGTATATAATTTCGTCTATCTTGAAACCAGCATCAACACCAAGAACAATATGAGCCTTGAAATCCAACGCAGAATAACTCTTGCCAACAAGTGCTTCTTCGGACTGAATAGGCAATTGAGAAGTAAAGTCCTCTCCCAACGAACAAAGACCAAACTCTATAAGTCACTCGTTATTCCCGTCCTGCTATATGGTGGATATGCAAGGGCAATCACATCATAAGAAGACTCGGCCTTAGGAGTGTTCGAGAAAAAGGTTTTGCGTAAGATTTATGGTCCTTTGCGCATTGGCACGGGCGGGAACCGCGGTCGAAGGAATGATGACCTGTACGACGTATAGTATACGGCGACATTGGCATAGTTCATCGAATCAAGAGACAACGGCTGCGCTGGCTAGGTCAACATAGGGATGGTCCAGATAACACTACAGGTTTGAAGATTTTACATGCAGTACCGCCGGAAAATCTTTTAAACTATGGAACTTTATATTCACTTGAATTTATATCACCATGCATCAACTTAAAATTGAGTGCGATTGTGAGAGCTCCATTTCTTAACAGTTGTCCATAAAATGGAACCCGAGCAACAATGTACACGTATGTATGTAATTTCACTCAACTCTCCTATGCTAAAATTCTCAAAAGACTTATGAAACATGTGACAAATACACGGGCTAAAAACCCACAGAGAGAGAGTCTCAGAGAGAGAGGGAGAGAGACTGTTTGTTGACATCACTGGTTTGGTTAACTGTGACTTATGTGTTATAGAGACTTATTTGTGTTGAAAGTGTGAAGATTTTTGCCAGATCTGTATGTGCAGATGATTGGTAATGCTAGTGAATCAACTCGAAATTGTAACTTAGGTTACATTATGTTAAAAGATCGATCCAAAACGGATACCAATTCGACAGCTGAGCGCACCAGTTCATTAGTGATACCTATATATACAAAATTATTGATCAGAAAGGCGTTCAATCGACCAAGTGCAGAAAGAAGTTCATTCCTTCCTTCATACAACTTTGAAAATTAGCGACCGAGCAATTAGCTGATTCGACTAATATCGATTTCAGCTCTTTTGCCACGTTCGCCGAAGATATAAAAACCAACCTCAGTCTCGTGAAAGCTGGACAGTATAGAAGAAAGTATTTGTTGCTCCCAACTTACCTTTCTCCATACAACTTTCAGAACTAGTGTCCGAGTAATTTTCAGTCTTGCCGCATATGCGCCTATTAGACACTTAAGAACTCCTAAGATTGCAGTAAAGATGAATCTATATAAGAGCAACCAATTTAGTGGATCTTCTGCGTTATATTCTATCCCGAAAGATCTTGTATTCGCCCAAAAAGAACTGTTGGTCAGGCCCTGTTGAGCATCGACGTAGTTCAGAGGCTCTGTGCTAGAGCTTAACTTATTTACAATTCAGTGTAATGGCAATAAGGGTGCCTTTTTAGAGAGTTCATCGGTTTTTCAATACCGAGCGACTATAATGGTGTCAGGTTTGGAAATGTGAACTCGATAAGGTTAAATTTATTTCTGCGAGCTAAGGAGATCATAGATGTTCTGCGAGCAAGTGCACCATCACTTAAGTTTTCTGAATTTGGAGATTAATTTTGAGCACATTTTTTGCCTATATTTTGGTATGTACATAAATTATCAGCGTGACAAGCTGATAAGATTTAGCCATTCCCGTATTCCCATTCCTGTTTCTACAAACGAAGTAGTCCCTTAGTTTTTGAGATATCGATCTGAAATTTTGCACACGTTTTTTCTTCAGAAGGAGCTACTTATTCGTCGGAATCGTCCACATCGGACTATTATGTATAGCATAACGCTGCCATACAAGCTGAGTGATCGGAGTAAAGTTGTTGTAAGAAAAAGTTTATTATTTACGAGATATCTTTGTGAAATTTGACACAGATTATAAAATAAGCAACGAAACAGTCACTGAAGATATTGTTTTGATCGGACCACTATAACATATAGCTGCCATACATACTGAATTATCAAAATCGAGCTCTCGTATAAAAAAGTGTTTTACTTGACGAGATATCTTCAAGAAATTTTATATGGATTATTGTTCAAGGAAATGGCACAATCTGTGAAGAAACTGTTCAGATCGAACCACACTAGCATATAGCTGCCATACAAACTGAGTGATCGGAGTCAAGTTCTTATATAGAAAACTTTTTATTTGATGAGATATCCTTGTGAAATTTGGTATATTTTATTATTCAGGACAGTAATGCAATCTCCGCAGAAATTGCCCATATCGGTTCACTATAGTACATATGTAGCTGCCATACAAACTGAGTGATCAAAATCAAGTTATTGTAAGGCATCTTTTTTAATTGTGAAGGAGATTATAGCTTCTGTGCAACCGAACTAAACATTTTTTTCTTGCTTTTAATTGATTTTAAAGATTATCTCAAAATATTAAAGCTATTACTTATTCTAATTTTGTTTAGCGCATAAAACCAGAGCAGCATCAAACCGAACTTTTGGTTGCTGACTATAACACACTTACTTTTCCTTTAACTTTATATCTATATTTATTCGTATATTTGCTTTATTTACACACTTTTTCCATTTTCTGCTTTCAGGTATTGTTTTGTTTTCTTGGTTTGCGGTCTCGTTTGTTCCTAACACAATAAAATTCATTTTACACGTGCGCCACACACACACATTATGCAGGCTACTATACACGAGAACGAACGGCATATGTGTTTGTAAAGTTACTTGCATGCATGTGTGTGTGTGCGCGCGCTCTCCTTCAGACCCACTCACATTCGCATTGGGATAGCGGCGAAACAATGGCCAAACAAATGTGAGTAGCTTAAAAATAGCACTAAAATAGAGTTTCCGAGTCTCGACGCTTTCGAGTTGTTGGCCTGTTGTTACAACAATAACAACACCAACAAAGGCAACAGGAACTGAATGGCAATAAAAAATATAAAAGTATTGTATGTAGGCAAATAAGTGAGGTTAGGAGTATTGCAAACACGCACACACACATACAAATACATGTGAAAAGCAACACATACATTTATGTATGTATGTATGTATGTTTGTGCACGAGCGCTTTTGAAAGCACTCACAGCATGCTGTGCGAACGACTCCACTTACCAGTAAAACCATCCGGACACGTGCAGTTGTAATAGGCGACGCCATCTATGCAAGTGCCGCCGTTTTGGCAGGGCCCCGACCAGCATTCATCCCAATTTGTTTGGCACTGAATTCCCGTGTAACCGTCGATGCAGTAGCATGAATACGAGCTGCTGGATAGTCAAAAGTGAGAAAACGAAAAAAATATAAACAAACACCAACAACAACAACACAACAAATGAGTATTAAATGGAAAGAAGACACAGCAGAGACTAGTTAGTGGTGAACAAGTATGAAAATACTATAGACTAACTGTAAATACATACATATACTGATATGAATGAGGGACCAGTGCTGGTAACAGCATGAAAATGTTTATGTGTATGTGTGCGTGGAGGCGCATTTAATTTTACGCTTTTGTGTTTCTGTGCTGTCAGGTGTAGTTTTAAATGTGTTTTTGTATATAATTTCCTGTTTTTGCATTAATGCATTTGCATATGTGTGCATGTGTGTGTGTGTAGGTGTGCATAATAATGCTACCGCAAAGTTGCTGGAATGATACTAACGTAACGGCAAGAAAAAATTAACAAGCAAAATAACAAAAGGAAATAGTAAACAAGTAAGGTGGCGCTAGATTTGGTTAAAGTCGGAATCAAAAAAATAAATAATAAAACAGTATTAATATACAGCTATTTCTGGTCTCAAAAATTTCAAAATGGCCCTGTGTGATTAAGCCTGATTTTGTTAGGATATCAAATAAGAAGAAGTATTTTTTATTGGAAATCTTCTCAAGAAAATTTATATGGACTGTTGAAAGAAAACAAAGGTCTCCTTCCGTAACGTCTCTTTAAAAATATTTCGTCATAGTTTTTTCTATTTGAGTCAGAATGTGTTCTCTTTGCGTAATAATTTTTTCTTTGGGTCTGAGATTTTGCTATTTGGGTCTGAGAATTTTCCTTGAGTCAGCGTTTTTTTTGAATCAGCATTTTTTTGCTTTAGATCAGATTTTATTCTGTTTGAATAATAGATACTTGGCTCTGAGTGACTTTTTCTCTTAAAATCAGTTTTTATTTTTAATTTTGAGTCATAATTTTTTTACTCATAGTTAGAGTTTTTTCGTGCTGAGCCAGTTATATTTCGCATTGAGTGAGAATTATTCCCTTAAAGTCGGTTTTTTCCATTTGAAAATTTGTTTTTGCGTTTTGAATCTCTCTCTGTCAGAATTTATTCTCTTTGATTCTGAGATTTTTCTCTTTGATTCAGAGTTTTTTGCTTGGTGTTAGCCTTTTTTCGCTTTAAGTAAGATTTTATACTTTTTAAGAAATAAATCTTTTGCTTTAAATCAGTTTTTTCTTAAAATCTATTGTTTTTGAGTGACAGGTTTTTCTCTTGAAGTCGGTTTTTTCCATTTGAAAATTTGGTTTTGCGATTTGAATTTATTTTTTCTCTTTTAGTCAGGCTTGTCTCACTGTGAGAGTTTTTTCTTTTAAGGTCAGGTTTTTTCCATTTGAGAAAGTGCTTGTGCGTTTTAATCTCTTGTTTCTTTTTGAGTCAGAGCTTTCTGTTTAAGTTAGTTTGTTGACTGATTCAGATTTTTTTTTCGTTTCGGTGTTTTCTCTGTTAGACCGATTGTTTTCTCTTTGAGTCAAACTTTTTTCATTTTGTTAAATTTTATTTTCCTTGAGTTATACCTTTTTCTTTTCGAGTTGTTTCTTTCTAATACAGATTTTCTTCGCTTTCTGTCAGTTTAAGGAATTCTAGTTTAACCTGTTTTTTGTTCAGCGAAATTCTTCCAATGGTCTCCGTCGAATCATAGTGTATTCACCGGAGTGAATATATGAGTTTCTATAATCAAAAATAATCGTGTGAAGCCAAGTGCAGAGAAACAGTGATTGCGCTATTATTTTATTACCACTAAAATTCACAGCAACTTTACACCAGAGATGTTGAAAACCTCTGTGCACTCCGGAATACGAAACCTTTGTCAAATATTCTTTCGGAGGACTTAAATAATATAGAGAAAGTCATTTGTGGGTTAAAATATATCAACGAATACCCACACTTGACATTTCCGTAGAAGTTGGTGAGATGTGGAATGTGATCTGAGGCAATTTTAGTCTTTGATGTTTTCAATTAATAGTCTACTTTCGAACTGGAGATTGTATAGCATTACATTTTCAAACGAATAGAGGTAGTATTTATTGGTACAGCATAGAACAGTATATGTATTAAGTTAAACAGTTGTGGTCAAATTTGACCCGGACTAAAAAAAACATGATTTTTACCTATTTCAATGCCAACATTTTTTATCTTTTTCACTGTCGGAAAACTTAATAAATTTATAAATATATAGTTCTTTAGAAATAGTCCAAAATTTTGCCAATATAAGACTTTTTGCAATTTTGACCGAGAAAAAGTCATAAAAAGAAAGTTCATTCTTTGATCGAAAAAAAAAATCGAAAAGGAATTTTATTTTTTGATCTAAAAATTAACGTTTGATTATACTATGTTAATACTTTAGGGTAAAAACTAATTTTATCCGACGGTATGACTGGTTTAATAGCATACATGGACCTACTTATTATTCAGCTACACTCATAAGCCATGCAAAGTTTTGAAATTTTTTTCCAAAATCTTGTTGTTCCATGATCTAGACTAGCAAATACACTTATTAGCAGCGCATAGTTTTGAAATTTTTTTTAAAACTCTGACTCTCTAACAGCTCTCACTCGTTACCAGCAACTGCCTACTCGAAAACGCCTCTGGCAAGCAAACTCGTCTCCAACCTAATCACTTACCACAAAGTGTAAGGAAGCCTCTATAAGAAAAGAAAAAAATGTGGCACAAAAGTCTAAAAATATACGAAGCCCAAAGAAATGTCCATATGATGGCTTTGTACTGAATACAAGCGCTGTAGTGATTGTACGCACAGCTGCTTTTATAAATAGTAACGAAGCCTGCCACTTTTTATTAATAAAATAGCAAGAAAAAAACGTTATATGCTGCTCCACAAACTTTTAACAACTTTGCAAAGCCTTCTCAAGCACCATATACATATGCACACGCATATCAGCGCCTTACACGGGAAAAAAGCAGAGCGACCTGAAGACGCCACACACACACGCATATCCTAACGCATACACCTTCAAATGTAGTCAGTGCTATGTATTGTGCCTTGACACACATACATATAATAATACATATGCGTGTAGGTGTAGGGCAGCTGTGGCTTTGCTGTGCGCCAGTGCGTATACGTTACCTCATTTCTTTCTTACGCGCACCGCCTTTGCCCATTTAATATAGTTTACGTTGCAATGCTTTGCTGCTTTTGCTGTGCGCTCACAAGAAGTTGTTATTGCTTCTTAACTACTTTTTTATTGTGCACATTTTTTTTGTAGCTTCTTTGTAATTTAGTTGGTATTTTTACTGTTGTGTTGCACACATATTCATTTGAGGATATTATAAGCCCTTTTCTACTTGCAATTGCTTCACTTAGTTATTGCGAGTTAGTTGCTGTAATATGGTAGAGATTTTGCAGCAAAAGCTGGAGGAAGCTCTTCGTTTTCTGCCTGCTTTCTGTGCGCTCTTCGTGGATGCGGACTTTGTTATAAAAGATGTGCTGCTTCTTACTCTACCCTGAACTGCGAGTATTGAGCATGCCACGAGGTTTGTAATGCAGTGAATGGGATGTTTAAGACGCTATAAAGTATATATATATATAGCGTGACGAGCTAAGTAGATTTAGCTGGGTTCGCTTTTCTGTTCATCTGTTCCTCTGGCTTTATATACGACAACTACTCCCTCATTTTTTGAGATATTGATTTGAAATTTCGCACACGTCCTTTTTTTCAAAATAAGCTGCTCCTTTGCTGAAATCACTGATATCGCTTGACTATAGCATGTAGCTGCCATACGAACTGATGGACGAAGATATAGTTCCTGTGTGGAAATCTTTTTTATTTGATAAGATACATTCATCGAATTTAGCACACATGATTGTCCCAGATAGTGTTATAATCTCCGCTCGTATCGTTCAGATCGAACTACTACAGAGTGTAGCTATAATACAAAGTGAATGATCGGAATCAAGAGCTTGTAGGAAAAACTTTTTATTTTGTCAAGATATCTTCACGACATTGTTTATTGTCTAATACAATAGTGCAATCTCCAAAGAAATTGCTTAGATCGGACCACTTTAGCATATAGCTGCCATACAAACTGAACAATCCAAACTAAGTTCTTGTATGAACAACTTTTTTATTTGACGAGATATCTTCACAAGATTTGGCATGGAGTTTTGCCTGAGGCCATGGTGCATTCTTCGAAGAAAATTTTAAAATCGGACCACTATAGCATATAGCTGCCGTACAAACGGAACGATCGGAATCAAGTGCTTGTATGAACAACTTTTTTATTTGACGAGATATCTTCACGAGATTAGGCGAAAATTATTCTCCTAGCCAACTCTACGATATTTGCAAAAATTGTTCAGATCGGTTCACTATAGCATATAGCTGCCATACAAACTGACCCACAAAATCAAGGCAGAGACCCTTTTATATACTTTTAAGGGCATTATTGCTTCGTTATAGCCGAAGTTAACAGATTTTTCTTATTTCATACACATTTTAGTTTCATTTTGCATATATTTGTTATAACCCATTTTATGATTTCTTTGCTCAGTTTTTCGCTTAAATCATACCCTGTCGGTGGTCCACACTCAATTACGTTTTCTTTGTGAAATATCTCTCCAATAATATTCGCTTTAGTTTCGCCTTATTCGCATGTTGCTTGCCAAGTTTCTGCTTGCCAGTTGATAAAAGTAGTAAATCAGCAGTTTGTTAAGCAGCCAGCTGTTAGGCTCAAAGTATTTCATGCCATTTGCCTTATCACCATTACAGAAATGAGCTGGCATGAAACCATTTCTACAACTGCTGTAATTTTTTCGACTTCTTTTATGCAATAGAGCTAATAGAGGCCCCAAAACAGTTGTTGTGTTTGTTGTAGTGACTTGTTTTTTCTGTTTTTTTTTCTTCGCAGCGCCACACATTTGCCAAATCCACATTTGGCACTAACCGGCACTCTCTTTGCCACTTTCTTTTTCACACTTCCTTGTGTATTATTAGGTATAATGCTCACTTGCCACACTTGTGACCTTTGCCACATATGTTGCACACATTAGCAGCATTAAATAGCTAGTTTGCTGTGGATTGCTAGATATTTGCTTACTTTTGCTTCACCTTTGGTGGAATTTTTGGCTATTTTCAATTTCCATTTCATTTGAAGTGAATTTTGGCAGCGGTTGCAACAGCTGTGACATTCAATTTTTAATAAGTATTAACACCAGGTGGCGTTCGAGCAATATCGAAGGTGAGTTTTATGGTGCTAAAATTTACCAAAAAGGATTTTTAAGCTGTTTCAAGCCGGTTGAATGAGATAGTACGGAAGTCGAGCCATTCAGCTGCACTTCAATTTGGAAAAATTTGATTGTTTTGCCTACTTTCAGGAGTGCTAGTGAATTAGTTAAGTCGCACACCTGTTATAAGTCAAAAAACGCAATCTTCTTTATTAATATTAGCTGAGTGAAAGTTAAAGTAAAGGCAGACTAAATTCATAAAAATTGTATGCAAGCAATTTTCGGTTGATTAGAGTTGATTCAGAGTGTACTTGGTTTAACTTTGGTCATGTGGAACACTATTTAATTAGGAGAACTCTATTTACTTGTAGCCACATTTCCTAAAGTCATTCGAGAAAGACAAGAGAAATATTATAAGAAATGACGACTGGCAATTGCCCGAACTATTTCCCTAACCTCACTTAATACACCTTGATATGCGCATTCCTATTTGCCTTAGCCGCAATCATTTGCTGTCAATCGCTGCGTTGAACGCAGTTGCATGCCACAAACCAATGAAAGAGCAGCCGGCAAATGCAATTGAAAAGAAGTAAGAAACGCTTGTTGTCATTAGCAAAAACGCATTTCAATTCAGTACTAGCCACACGAATAAACAATGTAAGCTCCTGACCACTGATGACTTCAAATAATCGAACTAATCAAACGAGCTGAAAAGAAAGAGGGAGGAAAGAGAGTGAGAGGTAATGTGGCAGGCAGAGTGCTGCAGATAGATGAAGCACAGTGGTGTTTGGGCTAGAAAATATATATTTTCCATATAAAAACTTAAATTTGAATAATGTAGAGCTTCTAAAGCCATATTAGTAAAGTGGCGATCATTTAGAGCTTATCAATAATTGGGCAGCTTGTATAAAGTGCATTCAACTAAAACTGCTCGAAATATATCCTTCTAAAGCGTTTAGTGTAACAAGAAATCATTTTTAACAAAAAGGAAGCATACATTTAGGGATAATTTAGAGCTTTTCAAGAAAATGACAGTTCTGGGTGTAGGAAAACTTGAATAATATGCATTCAACTAAAACTGCTCGAAGTATATCCTTTTTCATGCCTTCAGTCTAAGAAGAAATAACTTTTAACAAAAAGTAAGCATACATTTAGGGTAGAAAATTTTCAAGAAGTTGCCAATTATATATTAAGAAAAGCTTTGAAATTATTCAACGAAAACGGTATGAAATATAAAAATGTGAGTGTTTAAAATAACAAAAAATCGCTGTTTCACAAAATTGAAGCATACAGTTAGGGTTGAAATTTTTCGGGAAATTTTCAATTCAATAATCAGAAAAGCTTTTGAAATGATTCAACTAAAATGGTACAAAATATAAACATTTTAAGTGTTTAATATAACAAAAAATCACATTTTCACAAAATTAAAGCATACACTTAGGGTTGAAATTTTTTTTTTTTAATTTTTGACGAATTTTTGGGGTATGTTTTTTCTTGATACATATAAAATCGAATACATAAAAAATCTCTTTTTCACAAAATTGAAGCATACATTTAGGGTTGAAAATACTAAATCTGCTTTTTAACATTTTGTCCAATTTTTAGGTGTATGTTTTTTCTTGGCACATATAAAATCGAAGCGTTGCAGCCAGTTCCTTCAATTCGTCTAATAAAAAATATAAAAATAATTCATAAGTCGCACCACTGTGAGTTGCTCATACGCCCGGTGGCCGTAAAATAAACCACAGAAAAACCAAAGGATAATACACTGTTGGATAAAGGTGTAGAACAGACACATATATTTCCACATACACTTGGATTGTATATATGTGTGTGTTTGAGTGGACATGCATACTGGTGTGAACATGTACTTATTTGTGTGTGTGAGTTTGGGGAAACCGTCGACCACTTAAAGTCAATTGTGGTGTGAACGCATATGACCTATGACCCCCTGACGGCCCCTCACCCACTGGCTGCTTTCTATGTAAGTCAGACGCATAAGTGTGGAGATGGTGCTGAGGGTAGGGCATTGCAAGTATATTTTGAGAAGGTGGAAGTGCAGTTGGAGCACTTTTATGCACTCGACACTTTAATGACACACGCGGGGCTAAAGTAATCAACGTTAATGCTGCTTTGCCAGCAACGTGGTTTATTGCCACTCGAACGGGTTGATTGGTATTTGAGTATCGTCACAGAAGCACACATGCACATAATGTTTGGGTGTGTGTGTGTGTACTGCAGTGCGGGAGCAAAAGCGTTAAACAAACACGTAATGATGTTCGAAACGAAAGAGTTGAAGAGTTGAAAAGAAAAGTTAAAGGCGAACGAGTGCGACGCTTAAAGGATGTTGTTAGCCACTTTGTTGATAAACTTAGGTGCAACAGTGGTACTCCAGTGGGCGCATCGATGAGGGTGCGAGTGTGGTTGAGTGAGTGGGGAAGTGCATGCAACATGTGTGTATATGCATAGGTTTGAATGGAACGCTACAAGGTTGACCGGTGGATTGGTGTGTGCCACAGAATGTTTGAAATATATGTGGTATGGTTCAGTGCTCAAAGGAAGAAGAGAAATAGGTTTAAGGTAAGGAAGGTGGAAGCGAACTCGCGTACTTGAAATACTCACTGTTGGAAGTATAAGATATAACAAGAAATCTGAAAACAATATTTAAATCAAAAAATAAACTTTTGGCATGGAGAATAATTTTCGAGGTTTCTATGATCTAGAAGGCGTACTTTTTAAAACTATCCAATATGCCTTTTTTAATTTTCGAACTTTGAGGTAAAAACGCTGCAGTAATTAATAAGAAAATAGGATAACAAAGACCTTTATTTGCGCTTTAGAAGTTTAACTTGGAGTAGCTATCATCAAATTTTTTCTAAGTACTTAGTAAATTAGGACCGACACCTCTGCGAGCGTGTATGTAGGTTGTTTTCAGAGATGTTGACTGTTGGTTGTTGTCTCGGGTTTAGTCTCGAGATCACTTTTCGTTGACTTGTCACACTTTCATTGAGCCTTCTTTGCTGAGGTTAGCTTGTCTTGTTTGACATATTCTAAAGTTTTGGTTTCACGAACTATTTTGAAATTTCATTAAATTCTCAGCCATGATTTTGTGCCAGATTGAGTGATTTGTACCAGATTAAGTGATTTAGACCAGTTTGAGTGATTTGTACTAGATGGAGTGGGTTGTTGTCTCGACTAATGCTGCATGACTGTACGAGGTGTAAGTGATCAGCAGTGAGAAGTGGTTAAAATTATGAGCTGTTACACACACATGTACTTGGGAAGAAAAGAAAAACGAATAAAAAATTCCATAATTGTGGAGGAGGATAAGGTTTTGTAAGAAATATGAAACTTTTAAGAAAAATTGGAACTTATAACGACTTGTGGTAACTCAAAAATATAAAAAAAAAATGAAAATTGAAAATGAAAAACCAACATAGCATTTGAGTAGGGAGGTACGTAGAAGGTATGTAAATAAGTATTGTATGAACACAATCTTTCCACTTACCTATTCAAGCCATCGATGCAGACACCGAAAACGCAAGGATTACTGAGGCAAGCGAACCCAGCTTGACCGCAGCCGAATGCAGCCAACAGGCAGAGCACGGGCAACAACCAAACAAAACCGTTTGTAATGCTGCTGCCGTTGTTGTTGTTGTTCATTTCACTGCTGGACGCATACTTTGACGAACGACAGCAGACGAAGTCTTCAACAGTGACGAGCGCTTGCTCCAGAAGTGTAGACCATCGAGCGCCAGCGGCACGTGTTGTTGTTGTGTTGGTTGTTGTTGGTAAAGCTGCAGGTGCGTAGGTGTTTGTAAGTATGGTAGACGTCTTTGTTGGAGTCAACGAACTGGCAGGTGCCAGAGCGGCGCCGGAGTTCGCTTCAGCGGCGCTCGGACTTGCGATAGCCGCTTCCAAAGATTTTCGTGTTCTCTTCGTATTGGCAACGATTGCTGCATTTACCTTTGGCGACGTAGTCAATTTGATTGAAACTGGCTGTGAGCTGGCTTTGATTTCTGTTTTGGTTGTTGTTGCTGCTGCTTTCGTTGCAATTTGACACTGCGAAGCTTCGGCGGCGGAGAGTGTTGCCTCAAATTCGGTCTTATCAGCTGCCGCTGCCGCTCCGTATGCAGACGGAGTTTGACGCCATTTGCTTTGCTGTTGTTGCATGTCGCGCTCTGCTTGCAGCTGCCCACCCGCTACTTGGCGCTCACTATGGCACTTCTGCTGCAACGCCGAGTGTGTTGCAAGCTTATATTTCATGTTGTTGCATAACTCTCTGCTAGCAGTGCCTCGGCGCTGCACTTGCTGTGACCCTGTATTTGTCGCCGGCGGTGCATTGCCCTCGCTTAGCTGCACAGCGCTTCGTTGGTACTTGCCACACGCCGGCATTTGGTTGGCGTTGACTGTGGCTGGCAGGCAGCTTGCTTGTCGCCTGCCAATATTCTCATTACTTATCGTTAACATTGCACTTGCACAATTGACGCAGCTCAGGGATTTACTGCTGGCGTTTTCGCTTCGTCGCTGATCGTCGTCGCCGCTGCTGTCGCTCAGCCGGTTAACGTCGACGTTGCAGCGTGTCATGTCAATGTTGCTGTAAAGAATTGTGTCACTATTTTTGTTGTTGCTGCTGCTTGTTCGCGCATTATCCACTGACGTCATGGCAACAGCGCTCGGCATTTTGCTTGGCGCGGTGGCACCTGCAGTCCCTGTCGCTCCTTGCGTCCGGCTTGTGTGCGCGCTGCTACGCGTCGTCTGTCGTTGCTTTGTTGTTGGCGCTGTTGGCAAGCGTCGCTTTTTGGTCATCTTCCTTTAAATTATCTCAAGTAATTCGCATTAAGGTCCGGCACACAATGCTGCTTTCAGTTGCAACTAAGAAGATGCGTGCGTCAAGCGGTCTCAGCGCCCAGCTCAATCTACTTTTTTATATAACTGTTGTTTTTGCTATTGTTGTTGCGCTCGCTGTCGCACTACTTATCAGTTGCGTCCGTTATTTATGTCCTCCACTGGCACTGCTTTTTGTGTGTGTTCTTGTTTTTGCTGCGCGTTGCCTCGCCCCACGGTCGATATTGATTGATTATGCTCTGCTGTTGCCCCCGTTGCTGTTGCTGTTGCTGTTGTAGCTCTTTCAGCTGCTGTTGCAATAGCAATATATCTGCTTGTTCTACTCCGCCCGCCCGCTCTGTGGCGCCCGGTCTTCGGCCACTTTAATGTGCTGCTGGTGTTGTTGCCACACAATTCCTTGTTGCCACAGTGTCGTTTATCTTTGTAGCTTGTTTCTTTTCGCTTTCCTCGCTGTTTTTGCTAGTGCTAGTGTTGTTGTTGTCGCTTTGGCAATGCTGTCGCACAATCCGCTTAAGTGTTTTATTAACTTTTATCGTTTGCGTAAATTGTTTATTTCCCTTTCGGGATACTCTGCGCGCTCTCGAGTTTTTGTTGCACTCTGTTTTTGCTGTTGTTTTCGTTCCCACTATGAACACTATATTGAACTGCTTGTTAGCGTCTTCTTTGCTACGCTCGTGTTTGTAGTTTCTCTGATATTGTTTTGTTACTCTTCGCCTCTCGCCTTTCTATCGCCGCACGCTTTGATCACTCATCGTCCTTGTGCTGGCAACATCAAAAGGATTTGCATTTTCGTTTATTACGTTTCGGCAAACAGGGCTGAATTCGCTCTGCAAATAAATGAGATTGAAATGATGCAATTCTGTATGCTTTGTTGTTGTAGTTAAAAAATATTCAAAGATTTTCAATGTCTTTTCATATATATTTAGTGAAAGATAGTAGGAGTCAAAAGAATTGTGGAGAATCATAAATAACAACAACAATTTATATCTTGTTACTATAAATGAGAAGAGTAGCTTCATTAGAAAAAAAAATTTAAGAAATTTTCTCACTTGAGTGAATCTTGTGAGCACATTGAGAGAGATTCAGAGGTAGGGATTGCGAGAAAAAAGATGTATAAAGAAAGAGAGGTAGGGATCGGGAGAAAGAATTTTGCTGAGAGAGAGAGGGAGAGTGTTATAAAAATTTATCTTTTGTGTGATCCTTGTAAGCGCATTAAGAGAGAGAGAGGTAGCGATCTGGAGAGAGGGAGAAGAGATAGAAGGATATTTTGAATTGCTCGCTGAACATTACTGAACCATTCCGAAAGTCAATATCATTTTACAATCTTTACTAACTGCTAACGACAATGTGCGTGCCGCGTCCATCTCGATTTTATTTTAGCTGACCGACGACATATCGGACTAAGCTTTTAGGTGTTTCGCAAAAGGTCAGGTTAGGTTAGGTGAATATGCTGATTTCTCTTCGATTCGAATAATCCCACTTGGACAGCAACAGACGCAGCCCATTGCGATGCCCAGAACTCCTAGGTATGAAGCAAAAAGACCGTCACATATCGACAAAACGCCTAGAGTCTGCCACAAATTTACTGAGGCGGCTGATATCAATTTCAGCCAATTCGCCGGGTTCGTAAAAAATATGGCAAACACGATGCCCCACCTTAGTCTGCTGAAAGCTAGCTAGTGGAGGAGAAATTGTATAGATGTTTCCATCTCATCTTACCCATTGCAACTTTGACAAGCTGTCTCCTCCAAACTCATTAGTCTCAGCGCTGAGCCAAAGAGACAGTGTCCAATTAGGACACCTTCCATTGCGGAGATGTGAGACTTGTTAAGAACTAGCAATCTCTCAAGTGCTGGGTGCTAACCAACGCGTGCTAAGCTTGATCCAGGCCGCGAATGCACGAAGACAGGGGAATCCAAAAAAAATAGCACTTTTGTACAGTTTTTGGCTTTGCTACGGTTTTGTAAAAGCAAATTACAACTTTTGGTGAGAGATCCAACAGCTTTCCAAAATTTCAGTAATAATAATATAAGGCACCCAATGCGCGTACACTATCTTCAACAGTAAGCTGCCATGACAGATTTTTATCAAGGATGAAGGCCAAGTACTTCACTTTTTCGACAGGTTGAAGTCGAGAGTCACCCCGAGGGAAGTATAAAGTCTGAGGCGAATTTCGCACAAAGACTGGACATAATGTGCTTACGTCTTTGTGGGTCCTCGCGAGGTCAATTCATTATCGGAGAATGACAACTTGGTGCAGTTTTGAGATACATGGGTGACATTATTCTCCTTTAGTTTTATGAAAATCAATCCATTATCGAAGTGTGGAATACAAATGTTGGTCCCTGCTACATTTTTCAATTTTCGATGACTCGTTCGAACATTTCAGTTTGTAACTGGCGTGACACGTGTGGTTTTGTTTCAAGGCCTGAATCGAAGCAGGATTGTCCACATAGACGTTAGACTTCATAGAAAAAAGTCTAACGATGTGATATCAGACGATCTTGGTGGCAAATAGGCCGGCGCAAAACGTGAAATTATCTTCTCACCGATGTGCTCTCTCAATAAATTAATTAATTGATGAGATGTGTGGGAAGTGGCGCCGTCTTGTTGAAACCAAATCATTTTTGAGGAAACATGGACCGATGAGTCCACCGCCGCACAAGCGCTTTTAAGCTCCAAAAGCCAGATAAAACTAGTCTAGAAAATGCTCGAAAATTTTTTACAGGCATTGGTGGTTTGATGGCAGGCAACAAGGGAAAAAACTCTTCTCTTTTAATTACTTTTTTCACAGCGAAACATTGGTTGGACTGCTGCGAATTTCCGCCAAAAATACAAATTATTTTGTTTCGCAAACTTCTCGTAAAATTCTGTGCCAGCTGCGAATCAGTGAAAAAAATTAAAAAAAAAAAAACATGATTCTAAACACTAATAAACTGTGTTTTTGTTGCAGGCAACTCAAACTCAGAGTTGTCAGCGTTTTTCTAGTGATAACGAGCATAGAAAGTTTGTGCCGCGCGAGGGCGGCCTGAAGGCAAAAGTTACGCGTTGACAAGATAAATGGCGATTTGACAATATGACCGGAAGGAGACAACAACGACATGCAGCAGCAGTACAAATCCACAGTAATTTGGATTACAACCACACTCATACACACGCGCACACGCTCAAAAACAGGCTACAACTGCTTTGTAATGCTGGTGATGAGCGCGTGAATTTCAGTACTTCGGTGCAGCAATGGCTTCTGGAGGACAGCGGACAATGTTGTCAATAAGTTGGGCAGTATTGGCATTAACAAGCTGATAAGTTGAGGAGAGGGCATACGTTTGTGATAGAAACAGTAAAATGGCGGGGATATTTGCAGAAAAGGCTTCTTTAACGGATGTTTTTTGAACTAAAATATGTGTTTAGGATTAGTAACGAAGAGCATAATATTTGTATTAGTCAAAAACCAAGAGTTGTCGGCCCATAATTCGGGCCTCTTTTTACGAATAGCTTAAATGATGTATAGCACTCAAATAATATTCCTTGTTGACAGTTTGTCGATCGGAAGGAATTCGGAGTGCATCATATCTCGATAATCGAAGAAAACTGTCAACAAAACCTTAATTTTTGACCTGCTTTGACGTGTTTTCTCGGATTCGGCTCACCTTTGCCACGATATTCGGCCGATTGATCGTCTGTTTTGGGGTCGTATGCATAGATGCAAGACTTATCGTCGGTAATGATACGTTTCAAGATATTCTGGTAGTCGGAAAGTATTGTTTCACTAATGCGATGCAGTTTTCCGGAAAAATTGCATGATTTTGGAACCAATAGTGCTTTCACTTTTCTTAGGCCCAAGTAATCTTTCTCCGCTATTCCAACGGTCCCAGTAAGATGTTGATCATTAGTTAATGCTGATGGCCGTCCTGGACGACATACAGACGAGGGATATATGGATGAGATAGGTCGCTTGTGAAGAGGCACAGTGAGCTTGGTTACGGATGGGTCGCTAGGAGATTTGGTTAGAGAGGGAGTTTTCTGAAAGGTATGTATTCTCCGTCAATCTCAGCTTCAGCTACCTGACCACTCTAGTTATTTTCAGGCCCAAGTGACTTCTTCCAAGGAAGCAGTAGACCTATTGCTATGAAGTGCATCCTCTTGCAGTGAGGTCAGTATCCACACCGAGAGCAGAGCGGCAATTCTAAGGCTAAGCTTGCTAACTGAGCGTTCAAAGCTAGTCAAGAAGTGTATGTCTTCATTAGCATCAAGAAACTATATCATCAGATTCGTTTGAGTGCCTGGGTACGGCAGAATGGCTGGAAATTGCAAAACCGAACAGCTGTCCACAGCGGAATGGTAGCGAGTTTGATCTACCTGGTATTTTGCGATCTAGCACAGAACCAATGGACCTCGAGTGCGCTTAGCAGGCGGAAATTGCCGCAGTACTAGAGGATCTGGTCATTGTCCATTGGCATTCATGTAGTAAGGCTAAAAATCTTATCGGACGCTAGCAAAAACTGATATTAGTCTTCTCAACAAAGGCTTCAAGCGCTTTGTTGAGTTATGAGAGCTTTGTGAACAATTTTATTGGAGTTCTAGGTACCACACCGAAGCTATAAGTTCTCAAGTTAGATCCTTGCTAGACTTTATCTCTTAACCTAATCTAATCTTTCCTTTGCAAGAAGCTCCTCATCTGAAGTAATCGCTTATATCCCACTATAGAATATGGCTGCAATCCAAAGTGATCGATGATATTTTTTACTCAGAAATTTCGCTTATATAATTTAAATATATTTACATTTCCATAAAAAATTCATACCGACACACAGAGCTTTAAGCTCTGGTAAACTCATCAATCTTGCATGGCATCTATGGTTTTCTTGTTGTTTTTACTGCAAATTTGCATTCGCTGTCAAAAAATTTAATTCAACTTCTTCCCAACAAAGTAGAAAATTTATTGATTTCACGGCACGCCGCACAATTTCGACGCTCCCTCAAGCCTGACCAAAGGAGAGGAATAAGTAAATCAAAAACAAAAGCAAAATAAATGAACGATAAAACTTAAATTGAAAAATAAAAGGAATGGAGCAGCGAAAAGCCACAAAAGAAATATTTTTGCAGCGAAGACGAGACACCGAGGGACAATCACATCAACGCAGCTGATCCACAAGCTACCGCAGCTACCCCATCTACCATAGCTGCATGAAATCGAAGGCCGCAGCGCGTAACAAAAGCCCGAAAGAGGCAGCAGTGGCTTGAAATATTGAGGGGAGATCTATGCAGTTGTGCATGTGTGTGTGTTTGTGCGCGTTCCTTTGGAATTTTTGAATTTTTCGAACCCGTTCTTACATCCTTCCGACCATTCGATAACTCGCTCACACGCCAGCTGCACGTATGATTTACGATTTTAATTTTTGTCATGAGAAGATTTGATGCAGCCACAGCTGCTCCTGCTCCTCGTCGACTTTGCTTGGTTGCGGTTTCGGCACATTGCCCCGAAAAACAATTCTCATCGGTCTTTGTGTTGATGTCCTTCGAAGAGATCTTCAGCTTTGCATGAATTATTTGTCAACAGCATGGCGGGTGGCCTTGACGTCAATGAAGCTGGCAATGCTGGCAAACCGTTGCGGATGATAGGTCAGAACGCTTGAATAACTCGCAGCAGGGTGGCGTTTAACTATATATAGATGTATGTAAATACTCGTAGTGGGTTTTGTGCAGTAAATTCTTCGCCTTGTAGCAGTATCTGTGAGAATTGCAGACTTAGCTTGAACAAGAAATTGCTTTATTATATACTCTGTAATTAAGTTCAGCAAGTGAGGGGGTGTTAAGAGTCAAACTGCTTCTTTGAACATGGCATATCTGAAGCTCTGATTCATAACAGATTTATTAGGTCTAAGGCTTGATTAATGAAATTTCAAGGCGGCTTTTTTTATATCATAGAGTTTGGTCGATGGAGAATATTTTTTTACTTGATCCTCTTTAAACTGTTTACATATTAAGACGGAGATCACTATCTGGGATAGAGTTTGCAGATATTCATTTGCTTAATTTTTTTCACTTGGTGGCAACTCTATTTAAAAATATTTCTAGATTCAAAACTTTGGAGGTTTTCTTAAATCGCTACGTTTGGTAAAAATTTTAAATATTATTTTCGATTTTGCTTATCAAATAAATGGCAACTCTCGATATAATTTTAATTAAAATCGCTTCGATTTGTTTCTATAAGTTTTCTTTTACTTTTTCCGCTGGAATAGAGTTTTGTAATATTCCGCTAACCTTAGATTTTTACTGGGTGGCAACTCTATTTAAAAATATTTCTAGACTCAAAATTTTGAAGGTCTTATTACCCGATACATTCGGCGAAAATTTCGATATATAATTTTAAAAATTTTATTTGCTTCAACTTTTCAATAATATGGCAACTTTTTGTCGATATAGTTTTTAATAAAATCTCCTCAAATTGTTTGTATAGGCCTGTTTTTTACGTCTCCGCTTGTAATAAATTTGTGTAATATTCCTTTAATAAAAAAGTTTTTTTGGTGGCAACTCTATTCTAAAATATTTTTAAAGTCAAAGTTTTCAGAGGGTTTCTTAAATTCCTACGTTTGGCGAAAGTTTCAAATATTTTACACGATTTTACTTTTCAGTAAGCTGGCAACCCTATGTATGTCGATATAATTTTTAGCTATGTTTTCTTGTATTGTTTCTTAAAGCTTCCTCTTACGTCTTTCGCTGGCATACTTGTTTATAATATTTGTTTCACTTTCAAATTTTTCTCTTGGTGGCAACTCCATTCTGAAATACATGTCTTAATTAAGGTGTTCAAAAATTATTTATTGATAGGTTTGTGCTGTTTCAATGGCTTGTGTAGGAGGAGAGTAGCTATCCTGTATCCGAAAATCCATATTCCAGGCACTAATATGGAAGATAGAGTTTCCTATAATTGTAACAGAGTCCTATATTTCAATTCTTGTGAAAAGCTAAACATAGTAACCCGAACCACGACTTCTAAGGAAATAGGTGTGGTCGTGCTCGCGCTGCGCCAACTAAACAAGTAGCTCTCGTATATATTTTTAGGATCTACATATACATATATAAAGTATATATCACAGCTCTAGTAAATGCCCCAGTAAGGCAAAATGCATACCGTTATGTTCTACTACCACATATGTAGTTTTGTATATGGTAGTATGGGCAGCCATGAATGCTTTCCTCTCTGTAGTGGCACTCCGTATTTGTTGACAATGGAAAGCAAGTCAAAGACCACAAAATGAAGTAACATGCGGTTTAATTGTTCTTTTATGTCCTTTCTTCCCCTTGTACACTTATATTCTTATTGTGGTTTTATTATGTGTACTCTGATTGTTTGTTGTTGTGTTTTGTTGCTGTGTTTTTTTTTTCTTGCATTTGCGCTTTGGTCAACGCAAGCAAGGCGACAGCAAAAACTCATGGACTAAGTGGTGACCTGCCGCAGCAGCTTTGTGTGTGTGTGTATGGCTTTGAGTGTATTTGCGTGTGCCTTTGAGTGTGTGCGTTTGAGTATTTATACAAATGTTTTTGTATGTATATGCTTATAAACATTTCAATTTAGAATAAATTGAATGATGCAGCTTTTAGGAAATTGTCCCTGTGCTTTCATATACAGTTGCATAACAAATTTATTTATTTCACTATGCATGTGTATATGTTAGTGTGTGTGGATTCGTAAATGCTTTGGTATTTTTGCAAGCTATTCTCCATGCACTTACTCCATTTTACAGTTAGTTGTGAGGCACATTGAAGTGTTACATGTGTCAGGGAGAGTGAAATGTGCCAAGCGCAAAGGTCTCCGGAATTCACAGAACACACACAAACACATGCATAAATACACTTACATACATATTTGAATATTTTTTAAAAAGTCACAGACAAAAGCAACATTTCTATATTTCTAAAAATATTTTGCTCTCATTTTCCGTTTCTCAAATTAGCAGAAACAACATTTGCTTGCCAAAATCAAAACAACCGTTATATATGTAAACTGTATACAAATTCAGTTGGCTTTATAATCTGCGCTGCCCAAAATCACCTTCCGCACAGCAATCAAAAATTTAGGTGCTGGTTACCAAGCGTTATTACCACATATCATCAGCAGCTTGGCCAGCTCCATTGTTGTTGCTGTGCGTGAGGCAGTTGCTCTGTATGTGTGTGTGTGTATATGAAAAGCTTTACTCACTGTTCGGAAAATCTGAAATTTTGTCCAATTGTTACAGTTAATATAGTGACCTATTTTGTGTTGTGGTAGTGTGTACCCCCCAAAATGCGTCATGGCGTCATGAAAGGACCTGCCAATTTGAAGTGCCTGGTTGTATTGAATGAGCGAACGAATGAGTGATGATGGTAAACAATGACAGCGTGTTATGTAATAATGTGTGTACATGTGCGAGTTTACTTTGTTAAGTTTATTGTTGTATATAAGTGTATTGTAGGTTATGTAAGTGCCTTGTAGTGTGTTGCAAAAGTAAAGGTACCACAGGTTAATTTATTGTTTTTTTTTGTCAATTTCTGTTTTCATGGAAAAAATTCGTTCAATAATTCCTGCTGCATTTTTCTGGATTCATAGAACAGGAATCGATTTCTGGATGCATCATATCGATAAAATGTTATCGAAATAAAATAACTTTTTCGTTATCCAGAACAACACTCTATGAGTTTTCGTCGTACCAAATATTGAAAACATGTTATAGGAATATAATAACTTTTTTACAACACATCGATAAGTTGTCTCGATGAATAATATCGATAACATGCTTTCTAAATATAATAAATTTTTTTGGAGTTGTATAAAAGTAATCGATAAGTTTTATGGACGCATCAAATCGGTAACATATTATCGCAATATCTTTATTTTTTTCCAGAACAATAATCGATACGTTTCCTTGATGCATTATATCGATAACATGTTATCGAAATAAAGTAATTATAAAATAACTTTTTCGATTTTTAGAACAACATTTGCTAAATTTTCTTCATACATCATATCGATAACATGTTATCGAAATATAATAATGTTTTTCTTGAACAGCAATCGATAAATTTTCTTGATGTCGATGATGACGTTAACGAAATATAATAACTGTATTTTTTATTTATCGATATTTTTATTTTTTTTATCGACATAAAATAAGAAATATTATATGAAGAAATTAGGTATACAAATTGGTTACATTAACTTAATTGAAGAAAATTTACGATCGACAAGCTTTCAAGAAAGTGTCCAGACTTCATAAAAATCTACTGCAGTATATTTTCTGTTTTTACCAAAACTCGTTACTTGTTAAATTAATCGATAACTTTACTTAAAAAATTAATCATAAATAGCTTAACCCTTTTTACCATCGACATGCTTTCACAAATTTTCGCATATTTAACATAACTTTATTTCACAATTTTCCAAAAATGGATTACTTGTGAAATTTATCGATAACTTGATTAAAATAATTCGTAACGAAACAATATTTATTTATTTTCTATTGTATGTGAGCAACCAAAAACGAGGATTAAATAATGAGCTTTGAACTTTACTAAGACTTTTAACATTTTAACATATAATCGATAAATTTTAACGATATATTTTATCTATAAGAAATATGGATTAATCGGGTTATTAAATTTCTTGTTGAAATGTTTGATGGAACGGTGAAAAGTTACAATTTCATTACACATATAAATGTATCTATTATCGATATATCTTATTGGTAAAGTATATCGATATACACATATTTTAAGTTGAAACTGACTATTTCACCAAAAATTACAATTACTCTAATTATATATAGAAAAAATGTATCTATATATATCTCTTTTTACCATATATATTTATCGATATATATAATCGGTAAAATATAATGATATAAGTATATCTTAAAGTGAAAAAAAATTACAATTCTATTAAAAATTTATTATAAGTCTTTCTTTAACCGTATTTATCTATTTATCGAAGATACATATATCGGTAAAATACATATATCGACAGATATTTTCAAATTGAATTTGAAGGAAAAAATTACACAACCATTTAAATTATGTATATCCACGAGAGCATGTTATTTACTAAATTTATCGAAATATGTCGTTGGTAAAAAATATCGATATAAAGTCTTCGGTATAAATTTATCGATAAAAATTTAATTTATATTTTCACATTACCAACGCCATATATAAGCTGCTAAAAAAAATTATTCTGCAAACAGAGTCTACTATCGAAATCTTAAGAAAATCAATTTTTTTTTAAATTAATCGCAATTTTTTCATAAGATATATCTACATATATTCACATACGATATAATAATCAAGAAAAAATTAATTTGGTGATTCAGTTTCCACCATAAACTCACAACCAATATACATTTTCTTTAACTCCTGTTGGCGCTTAGGACCAAAAACCGTTACTATTTCAGAAATCTCAAAAAAATTTACTTGAATTTCGCCAGGGTTGCCAACTTTGGTAATCAGTGCAATTTCCGAAATTTAAACAAAAAGCTTTCTTCTATTCAAAAAGAACCTACAATCTCTCAACTTCAACTTCAAGACAAACCAACAAAAAAGTGGCAGTGAACAACAAAAACGCTGCTTCGTGACGTCAACAAATGAGAGCAACTTCTTCAACTTCACTGCACTTTCGGTGTCTTAGAAGTTTGCGCTACAACCATTAATAGTGCAGCGAGTATAATAAAGCAGCGTTACGCTCAATTTACGCTCAACCACCTGCGGCTGACATAACGGCAACGGTGGCAACAACAATTTGCAAGCAAATCCTTAGGTATTTAAGCAAAAATGGTCAAATTTATTATGCTTACTAGAGTATTAAGCACAAAAATGGCCAAATGGACGTGGCACATACATATATTTGTTTATATATATGTGCATATATACATATATACAAATTTAGGTACAAAGAAACAGTAACTAAGAGAGCAGAGGCCATGGTCCGGGGTAGCACTTACGGAAAATCATTAATTTGTGCATGGCATTTCACCACAAACCACAGATGGTAATGAAACAAAATGCTGGAAACAGTCGAAGTAAAGGAAATGTGTAAGGATTACTTTGAAAATGAAGAGGTAGTAGTAGAAGGGAGAAAGAGCGTGAGTGAGATTAATAACGATTTTAATTTGGAGCACTTGTGCTTTTGTGTATTTGTTATTTGTGTGCATTCATAACTAAAACACAGGTGTAAATTGACAGAATATAAATACCGTTTTATAAGAGGGCAGGCTCATAAGAGAGTATTTTTAAAGGCACTCTCGCTTAAATCGAGACAAATTTTAAAGAAAGTGAAATATAATGATAAGGTAATCGACACTGCCCATACTACATGCTACAAAAAAGAGAAAGAGAGATAAGCCTTTTTTCTTAAGGGAAAAGAGAGAGAGAACAGACTTTTTTATTTAGGGAAACGAGCAAATAGTTAGATGGCAAAGAGCGTAGAGTGAAGATTACAGATTAACACCATATTGATTTAGCCATGTTCGTCCGTCTGTTTATACATATTTGAACCAGTCTCCCAGTTTTTGAGAAAACGGTCTCAAATTTTGCACACGATCTGCTCTCTCCAATAAACTGCTAATTGGTCGAAAAGGTCGATATCGGATCACTACAGCGTATAGCCTCCATATAAACTGAATGATCGGAATCAAGTGATTGCAGGGAAAACTTCTGCATGTTGCGAGATATCTCCATGAAATTTATTGTGGATTATTGCCTAAAGCAACTATGCAATCTCCGAAGAAATTCTTCAGTTTGGAAGACTATAACATATACTTGCCATATAAACTGAACGAACGGAGTCAAGTCCTTATTTGGGCAATTATTTTATTTGAAGAGATATCTTCGCGAAATTTGGCATGTGTTTTCGTTCAACTTTTCGCTATAATCCCCAAATTTATTGTTCAGATCGGGTCAGTATACCTTATAGCTGCCATTCAAAATGATCCATAAAAATCAGGATAAATATATTTGTATATCTTTTTATGCTATTAAAACTGCATCTGTGAAGGGTATTATAGCATGTAATGTTTTTTTTTTTTGTTTATACATATGTTGTAATATGTGAAAATTATAGGAAGGACGTGAGAGAATTATTTTTATAACTCGAAACCTCGCCACAGACATTGCTTCTTTATCTTTTTTTAGAAAATATACGCCCTGACTGTACTGATTTAACAAGCAGGCCTCGTAAATATTAAATGTGACAAAAATAATGGAATATTCTAAACTACATACACAAATTTGAGCCTTTGTTGACACGCGCTCAGCTGAGTATACAATCTAAATACGATCTAAATCACCTGAGAATCCAGTGTAATAAATGTTGAAAATCCCACGCAATTATTTCCATTCAAACACTAATACCGTTGAATTAAATTAAATGTCAGCTGCGCCTCGAATGAGCAACTGCCGCAACTGACGCCGTCAGTTGTGTCTGACGTGCGACGCTTGGGGACACAAATCAACACATCGTCAAGCCGAGTTGACGCCGCTGGCACTTTGGCAGCAAAATGCTAAGCAAATGTGCACACTGTTGTTGTTGTACAACCATCAGCAGCAATAAATGCGGCTGCAGCGTCGAGCTACCTGAAGAAGTGCGCACCTGAGCGCCAACACATAAACACCCACGACATACAATGTCGTTAATCAAATACACATACAGACACATATAAACATAGCGACACATATTCAGCGTTGCATTAACGGCGTGCGCATTGAACATGAGGCTATTAAGTAATTTATGATAGCTTTAGCACCGCTGCTGCCACACAAGGCGCGGAGTAGCGCATAGCATAGGTAAGTGTTGGCATACTTTTAGGCGCGCGGGCGCACGCTCGCACACAATACAAGCCACAAATGACAACAATAAAGAGCAATTTACGTAAATGCATACAACGAGGCACAGACAATGTGAGCACTTAAGCTGGAAGCAGAGTATAGTGAAGTTGGAGTAGCGTACTCGTTGCGGCCGCGTGAAGGGGGAGTAAGAGTGGAAATGTATATGTGTGTGTGTGTGAAGGCGCTGAATTTTTCTGTGTCAACTATCAAAAGACTGCCGCCACATAACTTATCAAAATAAAGTGAAACATTTGAAAGGTCATAAATGCGCAGAGCAACAACCACACAACTGCTAAAATTGCTTACGGACTACACCCAAGCCACACACAAACACACACTCAGTAATTTTATATTCCAAAAGAATTTAGTTGAATCAATTAATTTAACTGTCATTGCTGACAGGCAGTCACTGAAGGCTTGTTACCCTAGCAGTTTGGCCTACTTTCAGGCGCAGCGGCGCGCTAATGGCCGTCTAAAGGGATTTGTAGTTGCCAGCAGTTGACAAATGCATAGAAAATTAAACATGTGTGTGTTTAACTAAATATGCAACACGACAATACCAGCTTTAACTCGTTTGAAGAGCTAAACTACATTTTTTCCATTATTTTTTTAATTTAATTTATTTTTTATCGATTTTTTTTTGTTTTTTAACGCCCATACATAATTGCATTCGCGTGCTGACCCAACATATGAGCTTACACTTACTCTAATCCATTTTAATAAGCGCTTGCCAGTGAGCTGATAATTCGTTTTGATAGGAAAATTGCGGTGTTAAGCTGGATTTAATTTGATAGACTTTGCTTTAAGTGGTTGTTGTGATTTACAGAGCAAATAAATAAGTAATTGGAATGTTTGAAATAATGTATATATTCACTCTGAGTCAGAAGGATCTCGCAGTGTCACAAGTTTTGGTTGTTGACCAGCGTTTGATGGATGAGCTTACTGGAGGTCAGACGCTAGTTAGAAGACACTGAGAAAGTGAGCCACTTCCAATCGAAAGAAATAGGAGAAAGGGTACACTGTAAGCTCATCGGTTGAAACTGCACTGTATGTATATGATGTATGCTCTGCATCTAGTGCTACTTTGATGGCAGCCACTTCTGCTTGAAAGACGTTACAATGGTCTGTTAGTCTGAAACAGAGTTAATGGAGGGCTCGCGACAGCAGACTCCACGACCCACTCTTCCTTCTAACTTCAATCCATCCATGGAAAAGATCTCTGCGTCCCTTCTCCAACGGCCTCGAGCCGCCCACAAACCAAACTCCTCGCAGATGTGATGTGTGAGGTGATAAGGAATCGCGAAATGAAGGTTCTGCGATGCAGTGATGTAGATTATAAGGAATGCAATCGAAACAGTTGAGCATTTCAGTATGGAAGCGGCTAGTTAGTTACTTGGATATTGAATTCGGTGGTTTGAAAGGATGGTTTTACTATGTGTTTGATAGGAGTTGATAGGAAGGTTTCTACTATGAGAAGTTCTTCGTTGGTCTGTCTCTTAATTCGGAGCTGCTGTACAGTTCAAGATTGAATCGCCTCTAGCGATTTTCCAGAAGCGGCCAATAGAAGATGAATTGTGTTGCATCAGAACAACATTAAGCTATAATACATATCGACAGTGTGGCTAACACTAGTGGCCCTAGCCAAAGTAGGATATTTCTACCAGCCAAGGTCAGCTAGTCAATACGGGGGGTCAGCCCTGCCACAAAAAAGATGTGTCAATAAGGCAAATGCAGTGTCCAGTTTATGCGCCATTAGAGTGACCTGTGAGTGGTTCATGGTTTCTCATGAAGCGAACAGTATCATTTCTGGTCATATGCCGCCAGATTTAATGGCATCAGAGCTAAGTAGAGCCTATTAAAAATCTAAAGCTACGAATAGGAGTCTAATGGCTGACGAGCGAAAAAAGGAGCGACAAGCGAGCCTCGATGAGCGGCAAAGACAATCAGATGCGGCAGAAAAAGGAAGATGGACACACAGACTGATGAAGAACGTACCAGCCTGAGTTGAGAGAGAACACGGGTAGACAGACTTTTATCAAACACAGTTTTCCATGACAATCAGATTGAACATATTTTTTGTCGCCATTGCGGCCACAACAAAAAATATGTTCACTGTGCACCAGTGCTGATGAAAACGCGAGTATATCTTTTTCTCCTGCTCGGGATATGTAGTAGGGAGAACTACCTTGCGACGAATGACAAACCAAAAGATGCCCGACAACATCATAAGTCGCATGCTGCAATCAAAGTTGGTATGGGCGAAAATAAAGGAGTGGGCTGCAATAGCGATCCAAGAACTCAGTATAAAAGAACGGCAGTTGAGAATCTTAAGACTAGCTGAATATTCCCGCAGGGAGCTTATGAAGAGGCATTCTTTCCCAGCTTGCTTAACGGCGGTGCCGCAGGTTCATAGACAAGCTAAAGCAGCCGGATTTAAGGGTTTAGTACGTTGACGTACTGTTCCTCAACTGAGGGTGATCCCGAAAGGGTATTTCTTTTAACGTGCATGCTGCCTTTTCACAGCGGCAGCATCTGTAGAATATTCCCATTCCGAAACCAAAAAAATAAAAAACGCCAGAAACTCCGGCAGCTTAGTTGTGAAATTGTTAGGCATCCACCTTAAAGCCTGGACCTCAGAAAAGTTATTTATTAGCTACTTACTTTGTATTTCTGTATATGGCAATTAATTTTGCTGTTGACAAACTCACATCAAAAAGAGCTTATGATCGAATCAGTCAAGTGTTTGCTAATAGATACCGAGTTTTGTATGGCGGCGTCACTATAATACCCACAAAAAGGCAACAAGCTATCGAACAAAGTGAGGATGTATTTGAATTAAATCGGATCAATCTTCCTGTGCTAAGTAAAACCTTCAGTTTAATGCAAAAATAATGAATTTATTTTTACCAGACCCTTATGTTCACACTCACACACATCAACGCAGATAGCTGCTCACTTGCGGTCTAAACGATATTTATGTCACTATTAGCCGTCTTCAAGTGTTGGCAAGCTTTTAAAAATTGCTGCGAGTAAAACTCATAAGCACAACTAATGTCCGAACGATGAGCAAGCTCACACACACACACACATACACGCATGAATGTTATCAGCGCTTACAGCCACATAGACAAGCACACACATCAGTAAGCCATGTCATCAGTGATATGAATCAAGTGTGCCATTTAAGGTCACTTGGGAGTGCAAAATAAATAGAATGAGATAGATTTTCCGGAAAAAAGCAAAGCCAAAGTATTTTATGTGGGAAAGCGTATTGCGCACAAAATTTACTGCGGAAACGCAAGCTTCACTGCATCCGTTATTTTGTTTTAGTTTTCCGTCAATTTTTTGTCGTCGTCTTCGTGCAAATATGGTGCGCCAACATCATTAGTAGTGGCAACAAAAGCGCTGTGTGACGCTTGCCGGCTGCCATAGTGACTAACGCTTCACACGAGGCTTCAATATGTGTGGGTGGGTGTGTGTGTGTTTGTGCTGCTGCTGCTTGGCTTAGCTGCTTATTTGAGTTAGACGCGCTTTGTAGTTTCCGCTCATACTTCAAATCCTTAGCACATCCTTTTGCCTGACCTTCGCTGGGGTCGCGCACAAGTGGCGCGTGTAATTTGCGGTGCTGTTCAAGCGTCCATACACACACAACAACATACAGAGATGAATAACAGTCAACACACACACACTTACTATTGAGAGGAATAAAAGCGCTTGCTTGCAATCGGCCAGTCCATCAGCTGCTCATGTGTCAGCAAGCTTAGCGAATCACCCGCCGCTGAGAGCTCGGCGCGCAATACACACGTACTGTCTTGAGTGCATGGAACTGTACAAACACATGTTTGTTTCAGTGCGAGTGTGTGTGTGTGTGTGCGTGTTTGCTTTAGCTCAGAAGCCAATGCACGCTTGAGTGCTTGCAACAGCTGCTGCCGCTCAAATGTTTGCCAACGCCATTGTTTTTGCCGTTGTTGTTGTTGTGCTGCTGTCATGCTATTTTCTAAGACGCCACTTGCAAGTTAATGCGCAATGCGTCTGTCTGTCCGCGTGTCCGCCAGCCCGCCTACTCGCATGTGCATGTGTGTCTGCAGCCGCGTTGTTGGTATTTATCTTGAGGATTTAAGTTGTATGCTTTAGATAAACACACAAATACAAGCACACATATACACAAACACACATATTGCGCTTTATATGAACATACACACACAGCCGCCATACTCTCCACACTCTTTTAGTAGCTTGATGAGCATGCGGGTCTATGCTTTCTCGTTGAGCTGCCGCTTAAGTTCTAAATCCTCTGCGTACTTTCGCGCTTATCTGTCGCTTACGCTTCCGTCGTCATTTGTCGGCCTCGCCTCCGCGCGCTCCCCTCTAGCGACCATTTAAACTCAAGTATTTCGTGTTCATTGAAACGCGCGCTCGGCCCTTGCTGCCGCTTACACCAGCGTGTTGCCCTCCAGCGCCGCGCCCTTTCGACTTTTGCCTCTTGGCTTATGGCCTGCGAAATGCTCATTATTTGTTTGTTGTTATTGGCCACACAATTGTTTCACCCGCCATTTGTTCGCATTAGCCGATCATTTTGTTTATTTTCACTTCTTTTTTTGGCTGGCAATATTTTGCACATTTAAGTTGCTATTGTTTGCACGTTTAGCTGGACGCTTCGCAACGGATACGGCGCTTAAGCGGAAGTGGAGCGGCAAGTGGAGTGGCTTTGTTAATTCATGGCAGGAATTCAATTTGAACGCAGGAATTTAAGATTTTATTCAATTTCGATTATATATTGATATAGACACAGCTGTAAAAAAGATCTACAAGTCTACTTTTAGGCACTCAGCCGCGTTCTTTGAATTTTTTGTACATCTTCGGGTGAGAAATTATTATCAATTGACTGAATAAAATATTTATTGCTAAAAATAACTTCGTCGTTTAATTTCACGCCCAAGCAAAGGAGAGTCTCCAAGATAAAAGAGCGAAAGTTACGAAATCGAAACTGGGAACACTGACGGCTTGATCAAATTGGCAAAACATGTTTTCTGCCATCCGAAATATATTGGTATATGAAACTTCCACAGTTGAAAGTATTTTTTGTTTTTTGTATTTTTTTGTAAAGGGTTGCCACCTTTAGCAATTGAAATTTGCTAAAAGTATTTTCTGCCATCCGAAATATATTGGTGCATGAAATTTATACAGTTGAAAGCATTTTTTTTTTGTATTTTGTAAAGGGTTGCCACCTGTTCAAACATCTTGGTATATTAATTTCATGGAATAAAAGAAGTGGTTCAATGTGGGTGGCAAACAGAAGCGGATTAGAAAAAAATTATGACGAAAATATTTTTAGAAAGAGTTGCCAGCTGTTTTAAAAATTTTGCGTCATAAAATTAATAACCTAAAATATTTGAAAAATGTTGCCACGTATTTTAAGTTTTAGTAGAATTAATTAAAAAATAATAATTATTTATAACAATCTAAGCTGGTTAATGAAAAATGTACATATGTATGTATGTATGTCGTTGATTTTGTTTTTGGGAAGAGTTGCCAACTGTAAAAAAATTGTACGCTTTAAAATTGATAACATGTAGAAAATTTGCAATGCGAGTAAAACACTTATGATATTTTTGGGCGTTGCCACTAATTTTAAATTCTGGTATAATTCATTTGTTAAAAAAAAAATAAATTAATTAGTTATGCTTGTAGGCATACATCTTAAGTGGTTTATGAAAATTTTATGACGAAAATATTTTCAGTAAGAGTTGCCAACTTTTTGATACTTTTTAAGCCATAAAATGGAAAAGGTATTACCTAGACTTAAAATATTGGTACTAAACTTGAGACTTTTTTGAATAATAGAAGTTGAAAAAATAATTGTGAAAGGTGGCAACATTAAATTTTAGTATAATTCGTTTGTAAAATAAAATAAAATAGATAAATTAGTTATTTAGGTGTGAAACTAAACCGATTTATGAAAAATTTATGTTTTTTTTTGTTTGGCAAGAGTTGCCAGCTGAATAAAATTTTTAGCCTTAAATTAATACAAAAGTGCTACAATATGGCTACCAAAGTACAACAGACAATAGGTTGCAGGGCAAAATCTCAATTTTAGTATCTAAGATGCCTTTGAGTTTTTGGACTTGAAAAAATATAAGAAAATGATTGCCACCTATTTTAAATTTTTGTGGAACTCGTGGGAAAAAATAAATTAGTTATCTAACCGTTAATCCCAAGAGGCTTATAAAAAATTTTTGACGAAGTGTTGTTTTGGCAGAGTTGCCAACTGCTTAAACTTTTTTACGCCAAAAAATGTATAAGATAACTTCAATTTTATTAGCAAATTAAAACGGCTTGCGAAGATTTAGATATATACATATGTAGATATTTTTGAAAAAGTTGCCACCTATTTTAATGTATATTTTGTTATAATAAAAAGGTTTGTTTTGGACATCTGGCAAGCCCAATATATAAAGATATCAAAAGATATTTGTAATAGGTCGGCATCAAGTGTAATAAATCGTATTAGAAGGAAAGTCACATAAGGGAAGTGGTTTTTTTTTAAAAACCTTCAAATGCGATGCCTCAAAA
Organism: Bactrocera neohumeralis; assembly: GCF_024586455.1. NCBI lineage: Eukaryota > Metazoa > Arthropoda > Insecta > Diptera > Tephritidae > Bactrocera > Bactrocera neohumeralis. The sequence goes on from NC_065920.1 coordinate 12,764,801, forward strand.
ATTACCTAAATTTCCTCAAAAAGTAAATAAAGCTATTGTTCCAGAACTTTCTTTAGTAAACACCGCTTAAGTCTGGCAACTTTCCTCAATTTTCACTCAATATTCAATTACAGCAACAAATTTGGTATCAGTTTTTGCCCTTCACGCAACGCCCCTCGCACAGTCAGAAGTGTCAAAACCGCACAAATTTCACTTCATTCAATTTTCGTTGCTGCGACGAGTTGCCACTGTGGCTAACCGCCTGAAATCAACACATGCACAAAAGCAAAAAAAATGCTGGGCGGAAATTACAGCAAAAACAGCCGATCACCATTACACATCTGCCAGCAATCATCTGCAACATGGGTACATATGTGTGGCACTTGCCATTTTTTTGCTGCCTGCCACATGTGGCGTGGCGTAGTCGTGTACCGTTATTTGTCGGTCGCTTCAAGTGACTGATGACAGAACAAATTGCAATTAGGCACAATAATGCGCGGCATAAACAGAAATTGTTTAGACACTTGTCGGCCAAAATGTGATTGTTGTAGCTTTTGTTGTCAGCGCTGTTGTCGTCGTTGTTGTTGGCTTACCCAGCCACCGTTCACAAATCCTTTTAGTCCGTTAAAGCTTTTCGGCTTGTTTGTGTTTACGCACTCAACGCGGTGTGCTTGTTATCTTGTTGTTGTTATTGTTGTTGTGTGGTGAGTGTGTTTTGCTGCCTTTTAGACAGCGGCAACATACCGCATATGCCACATGTGCCGCATGTCAACAGCCATTCGCTTAGCGCCGAGTTAATTAAGAGGTAAACAAAGCTCTGTAGCTCAGCTACTGTTGTTGTTGTTGTTTTCATTGAAAGCATTGTTATTGCTTACCGGTTGCATGTGTGTGTGTGTGTGTGTTGGCCATAAAATCAAGTGCCAACCGACGGTTCCGTTGTCAATATTGGTCACATCGGTCGTATCGGTTGCATTCCCCGTGGTTACCCGCGCTACTTGCCCCAACTGCAACACCAGCCAGTGTAGCACTCTGCCGTTGCGAATTCTATCTCGCCGACCACACCTCTTCGGAGATCATGTGTACCATTCAAATGGGCTTTTGTTGCATTTGTTGCCTTTGCAGTGGCGGTTTTGTGGCAACTGGCTGGGCGTGGAGTGTGACTGCATGCACGTTTGCATGTGTATGTGTTTGTTTGTGTGTGTGGTGTGCGCACCTGGCATATCCTCCGACCGCAGTCGGCTTTGGTTGCCACGGTTGCCATCCCATTGGGGCGCCTCAATTGCATTTGTGTGCTTGCTCGCTGTCAATAGCTTAACGCAAAAGCTTATTTGCCACAAACGTGAATGAGCAATCAAGTTTGTCTATGTATGTGCTTTCACTATGCGAAGTTTGAAGCTTGCATCCTTCGTGTTATTGATATGGGTGTGACCTTGAAGCGTCTCTGACATTTAATATTCGCTTCGTTTTAGTTTGAATTGCGGCTTTGTGAATGAGTTCTGTTCGTTGTTGTTGTTTTCGGTGATGTTTCAATACTCTTGCAACATGTTGCAACAACTAAAGTGGCGTACTTCATCTAACTGTTGTTGGTGACACTATTAAATATTCGAAATATACAAGTATATAGTGATCAATTCCGGGTTGATTTTACCATACATAACCAATCGTCAAGCCAGCTGTCTGTTCGTGCAACGCCAAACTTGAGTTGAAATCTATGCAGCATGCAAGCAACTAAGAAATAAAACTCGGAAACGAAATGAAAAATGTGTTTTTGTTTCAAAATTAGTGAGTCTCAGTTTATTTATATGGAAATATTGTATTACACCACTCAACTTCTCACCATCCATACACCGGAATACATACTTCAAATTTATTAGAAATGCAATAAATATCTAGCCAAAACTGGAACCACTTCTTTTCTGATACAGCCTTGATATCAATCTTGCCTCTTGCTTTACTGCTTAAATATCGCCATTTTGAGTTACATACATCACTCCTTTTCACATTACCTATAAATAAGAGATACAGATACTTTGAGAAATCTATGGAAAAAATCCCGATTTTTTATTGAAAATGTCGGGAAATATCTGAGTGGAATATCTGAAACATTAGTGGAATTCAGAGATAACCTTTATTGGCCTTGTGCTGACTATGTATGTAAGAAATCGGGTCAATATTTCCCCTAGCTTCCATAAAATCAATGTAAAGGTTTTCGGAATTCCGATAGACGTTATAATGCATTATCGGTTAAGATCAGATTTATTCATAAAATCCCGATAGCAACTTTTTCTATTAATTATATGATCTCTGTGACACAAAGCTGATTTTACAATGAAAATATCAGGAAAACTCTGAAAAGTATTATCGAAATTTAGCGAAAATCTGTACTGATAATAACTTTCCCTTGTGTCTTTTTGGACGCGGAATAAATAGAGAGATGCTCGGAAATTCTCCCATGCCCCATTTCAACGCCTCCACTTATTAAAAATAATCATTTTGATGATTTTCTCCTTAAAAACCGGCGATTTGGAACACATTTTTATTTTTTTAAATTTCTGGGTAAATCAAAATTTAAAATTTCCTTAATCAAAAGATGCCCCATGAGATTCTGCAAATTTCTGCATTTTTATATTTTCTCTACGACCAGTGGTTTAGAAGTTATAGGCATTTTTGTATTCGGCGGCTGCTTTCTACATGCTCCTGGTCGCCTGGTAGAAATCTGAGATTTTGGCACCAAATTGAATGCAATTTTTCAGCAGCGACGGGCGGATGCACCAAAAATTTGCGTGGGGCATTGCATATGCAAAGGGGCCAAATTGGGAACACGGAAGCGGGGCATACCCATGGACCGGAAACCGGAACAGGCCATCGACCGGAAATGGAATAACGGTACCGCACTTCCGGTCTGGAACCCAAACCGGAAGTCACGAACCGGAAACGGATCCAAATTTGACTTCCGTTTCCGCCCGGCATCCGCTTCCGGATTATCACTTCCGGTTGGGTTTCTAAACCGGAAATATGGTTTCATTTCCGGAAGCTCTTATCCGTTTCCGGTTCGCGACTTCCGGAAATGTGGATCCGTTTCCGGTTCACGACTTCCGGTTTGGGTTCCAGACCGGAAGTGCGGTACCGTTATTCCATTTCCGGTCGATGGCCTGTTCCGGTTTCCGGTCCATGGGTATGCCCCGCTTCCGTGTTCCCAATTTGGCCCCTTTGCATATGCAATGCCCCACGCAAATTTTTGGTGCATCCGCCCGTCGCTGCTGAAAAATTGCATTCAATTTGGTGCCAAAATCTCAGATTTCTACCAGGCGACCAGGAGCATGTAGAAAGCAGCCGCCGAATACAAAAATGCCTATAACTTCTAAACCACTGGTCGTAGAGAAAATATAAAAATGCAGAAATTTGCAGAATCGCATGGGGCATCTTTTTATTAAAGAAATTTTAAATTTGGATTTACCCAGAAATTTAGAAAAATAAAAATGTGTTCCAAATCGCCGGTTTTTAAGGAGAAAATCATCAAAATGATTATTTTTAATAAGTGGGGGCGTTGAAATGGGGGCATGGGAGGATCTCCGAGTAACTCTCCATTTATTCCGAGTTCAAAACTTTTAAATTCGAACAGTTTGACCATAAACGATTAGTTTTTGATGACAATATCCAACTTTTTGTTTGATAATTCTCTTTGACAATTAGGCAGTCCAGATCTGATGGGCCTAGATGCCATAAACATTTATGTCTAAAATTTGAATCGCGAACTCAATGCTCAAAGCTGAGTTAGCAAAATTCTACCACTAAATAATATCGGAATAATATTTTCTTCACAGCGACAAGTGTGAGTCAAATGCTTCAAAAGTACTTTAAAACTCAAACAATCAGTTTTTATTTAAAAATCTAATGAGCTTTTCAACATACGAGTATTTTGCATATTTTTTAACAAAATAAATTTAAGTAAAACGAGAGAGAAAAAAACATTTCAATTTGCCATTGAGTGCATCCATTTCTGTGAAATTAACGCATTATAATAATGATGAGCTTTAAAATTATTTAAATGTTGCCATTAAAAGTAATATGTATACTCTCTCTCTCTCTCTTCCACTTTCAGCGCCGCATATAACCGTTTCTCGCGCATATAGACAATTGTGAACTTGTGAAACACAATTAGGTACGTAATACATTGTTAATACAAGCACTTTAATGTTTATGGCAGTGCGAAATTTATAAGCTGCATAAATGTATGCAAATTAAATGCAACATTTGCGGTCATTAAGCGCAAAAAACGAACGGAAGAACGGAGATAATAATAAAAAGTATTAATTTGGAATTCCATAAATCAAATGTGCGCGTGAAAAAAGTGCGAAAATGGCAAAATGAACGCGAACGTGTGCGGACAAATTTAATAAATTGCCAAAGCGATTTTTGTTGCCGTCAAAAAGCCACCAACCCGTACACCCATGCCGCGCCGCCAGCGTTTGTCTGTTGTAGTAGCAGTGACAGCGCAATCAAAAATAATTTATTTGACAATCCCAGACTCGAACACTCAGCGACTGCAAACAGTTGGGCTACACGCGTTGGAGTGTAGCGTTCCAGGCGAACGCTGTGTATGTGTGAGTGTGTGTTTGGGTACTGCGTGCTTGCCGGGAAATGTGAATGATTGAGTAGACATATTTCCACGGACTTTTGGGAATTTAACTGAAATTGAAACAGATTCGCGAATTGTCAGAAGGAACTTTAGGGCGCTGAAGAAGCACGAAGATTGGAACTATAACCGCCTGATTGTGAGTCTAACTCTCGCCAGGAGCCAAATGAGCTCGACTACTATAGCTTTTTTTCTATTTGCCACTGGGCGAGCTTTAGAGGTTCACGGATTTGAGACTACGGATTAGAACGGAACTAGAGGAAATGCGCAAATATAAAGGAAATATATAAAGCGATCCGGTTGTTAGTTGTGCTGAACTAAAGCCGAAACAGTTCGGAGTCCATAATTTTTCTGCCTAGCACTGCGGAACTCACCAATGCCGCAAAAAATTTCAGTGCGAGTATTCGATACAAGCAAGGTAGATGCTCACAAATCAACAACAACTGCGTGAAAGAGCTCTAGGCGGAGCTATAAAGATGCATTTTTCAAAAAAAATTTAGTTTAAGGCCTGCAGAGTAATTTCTGGTACTTGTATATTGACTGAAAACATAGAGCATTTCATTTCATTCAGGAAAATTCTTTCAAGATAAAGCTTCATTCCGAAAATGAAAAATAATCTAAATTTGGCTAAGCCAAGATAAACAAATTCTAACAGACGTTCTGCACTTATAAAACACGTCGACAAAATGAGCTCTCGATGCAAAGATAGACGGCCTAACTAGACACTGTCACATGTGGTGATCCTAAAGTTTATAGATGCCAAATTTTATCAATGTTGCAATGGTGAAAATGAGATGGAAAGCTCTAGACACTTTCAACTCCAAGATCCACCCTTCGCCAGACAAAGGTTGACGCACCTCTGTTGCCATGTTTTTTACGCGTCCGACGAAATGGCTGGAATTGGTGGATTCCAACAGCGCGTTCGTTCTTCCTAGGATCCTTCCTGTCCTATCCCCTCTCAAGGCAGTGGTTTATAATTTTATTTGCGGCCAAGGACTGCCAACTCTGCATCATTCGTCCAGAGACTCAGTGAACCATTCGTAACCGGAACGGACCCAGATTTTTATCCGGCCAAGGACTGTCAACTTGGCAAAACTCTGCCGTTATAATAACAACATTACTTTAGGGGTGTCTTCTGCCGCTACAACAACAAGAACATAGGTTGTTAGAAGTACCAATCGCCTTCAAAACGGAGCGATCAGGAAAATTTGGCTGCATAAGCTGGGCTTCCGTAGGATTCCTAAACTTCCACGAAGATATCGTTGCAAAAAGCACCGTTACGTGTAGCGTAGACAATATTATTAACCGAATGCAGGTTTACAGGGTCTGAAACTCACTCTGAGTTACTCGAGTTTTGCTCTTCAGACAAATTGGCGTGCTCATATTAAACCCCCATCGCTGTTGCTGAATTGAAATACACTCGAATACAAAATGCTCCCTCTAGTCGGTACTTGGTACTACAAAAAAGCAACAACAGCAATAATGCAAATGGTTGATGGCAGCAACAAAGCCTGCGTCAGCGGACTACTTTCCTCCGTCTGTGATTGCAGCAAATATGGTTATCGCATAGAGTGCGCTGTCTGTCTGTCTGTCCGTGCGCTGAAGATATGCATTTCAAAGATGCCAACTCGCAACATGGCGAGGCACGCATATGAAAGACACCACATTGCGTATGCAGACACAGACAGACTGCCGTGACGATGATGGATACGCTTCATTTCACTGGCGGCCACAGTGCGGTGCAACGTGAGGCAAGTGCCACTGCGTCGTGCCACCCCGACTACAATACCCACACATATGCGTGACAGGATTTGATTAATGTGGCATGTAAGGCATTAGGGTGTGTGTGAACACACTCACAGGCTGAGCGCAGGCAAGGCGGCCAGCGCAGCGTCAGACAGCCGACGAATCGGAAGTTAACGGCGCTCCGCATGGATGCACGCTGACAAATTTGCATATTAATTCGGCAGATTCCACTTGGTGGTTTAATTTCATATCGCCACACACACACACACTCACTTGCCACTTGCTGCATACAAAAAGCGCAGACAGACATGCAGCGCTCTGCTCATAAATATCAATAGCTAACGAGTCAGCTTATGCTAAGTTATGCAATGCTATGCGCTGCAAACTCTTTCCAGAACCTCAAGCGTTCTCATTTCATTTGCGCCGAAGAAAAATATTTTCCAAAGAGCCACAAGCGCTTCTACTGCAAGCAAGCACACTCACATGCATACACACACACATACTTACATGCAGGAAAAACATATGTTTTCACTATCTTTCAGCTGTTATTTCAGTGGCAAATTGCCGTTCTTCAGCGAGTTTGAGTTTGAGTGGGAAAGTGGCCAAGAGTTCCTCATGCAACGGCAGCGAAGTAGTATTGGTGCGTGTGTGTATGTGTGTCTGGCACCACGTAGTGGCTGTCAGCAAGGCAAAAGTCGTCAAAAGTAAAGCAAGTGCCGAGCAATTAAGGCGTGAAAGTAGACGGAGAGTAAGTATGATAACAAGGAGAAGAGTAAAGGAAGACGTAGAAGCGTGAGAAGAAGAAGTTGCAGAAGAAGTATAAGAACAAGCGGTGGGAGGTGTTTGAAAAACTTTTAGCAAAGTGTTCGTGATTTATTTGCTTTGCCTTTTGAAGCGTGGCAATGTGCAAATAGTCAGTGTGTAAATGCTAAATCAAAATGTTATTTTTACTAGAATAAAAATGAGAAGAATTATGCGACTCAAACACAACTATTTGTAAGTAGATTGAAGCGTAGGCTTTAAATGTTTATAGAGAATGCATTTCTGGGTCCTTCACAAATACGAAAGATTCCTTTCATGAATTTCTTCGGTTATAGTTGTCCGATTTGAACAATTTTTTCTGAGTTTGCACCGTTGGCTTGAGCAATATTCCATGCCAAATTTCGTGAAGATATCTCGTCAAATAAAAGAGTTTTTGTTACAAAATCTTGATTTTGATCTGTCAGTTTGTATGGGAGCATTATGCTATAGTGGTCCGATCTGAACAATTTTTCTTAAAATTGTATTGGTACCTTAGACTAGAACTCGTGCCAAATTCGGTGCAGATATCTCATCAAATGAAAAATTGTCTATGCAAGTAACTGATTCTGATTGTTCAATTTGTATGGCAGCTATATGTTATAGTTATCTGATATCAGCCATTCTGAGAAATAAGCAGCTTTTTGGTGGAAAAGGGACTCATGCAAAATTTCAGATCGATATCTTAAAACTGAAAGACTATATATCCTATACTTTACATAGTCTTCGATGTTTCCTTTTGGGAGTTATAAATATCCTGGTAAACTTATAATTCCTTGATCGGGGTAACAAAATTTAAAAAAAGTTCGGAGATTGATGAGAAAGGAGTAATTTTAATACAGCAACAATTATCTAGGCCTTTCCGAGTTATGAATATCTTAGTTTAGTTTCTAGACTATGCAACAGCTCTATCTACCATCTCCTAGACAGGCTTTGATCCTTATGGTTGTTAAAAATTTTTGTGGCAAACAAATGGCAAAACCATATAACATTATTAGAAAGACGTCTGAGTATAGCAAATTGATATTCGTCTTCATTGGCAAAACTGGAGTCATTTTGGACGATTCTCTGGAAACTGAAGTGTCTAAACTAAAAAAGCGAAATTTTAACTTATTGAATAGCTTACTGCTCTCTTTTAATTTGAGATCTCAAAGCACCGCAACTGCTTCGAACAACATCAAAAATTTTCTCCTTCAACCGGAGGGAGTAACTTTAACACATTGGCGGCCAGTTTACCACTGGTGGCCACGACAAAAAACTACGACCAGGTGCCAATGTATTACCGCTGATAAACGCCTAGGACAAATCGCAACATTTATTTTTTGCTTGGCACCTGGGAGTAGATTTTTATCGTGATCACCGATGCTACACTGGCAGTCAACGTGTTAATCCGTAAAACTATTCACCTACTCTACTCCAAACACATGTCACTTCCACGGAATCACCCGATTAAGTATTACTTCATGAATTAAGCACAAGTTCAAACAGAAACAGATGTATAATGTAATAATCGCCTAAAAGTAGGCAATACGAATAAAATATGGCCTACATTTGGGCGGATTGTGAGCTAATATGAACTGTTAGAGGAAAATGGATTAAAGAATAAGCATTATTAAGGCAAAAATATTACCAATACAATAAGCATAATTTTTTTTTAATTTCAGAGATTTAGCAGCATTTTAGGCTTCATAAGCAAAACATAGTTTTATGCGCATATTTAATTTATTTAAGCCTAACGGTTCAGCTACTAAGCAGTATATAACAAAACTAAGCATGCTACACCGTAGACTACAAGGCTAATTCAATTTTCGCAAAGAAAACAAATAAATTTTCACTTGCAGCTGTTGCATTTGTACTAACAGGGCTCCAACATATACTCTCTCCATATATGTTTGTGCATAAAATCAACAAAAAACCTTGCTAAACTAAGTCGTATTGTATGGAGCCACAGCTGCAAATCTCCGCACAACGCATTTACATAGAAAACTTGCAACAAAGCAGCAAAAAACACCAGGCGGGCTTAAAAGTTTTAATATCTGCGCTGATTTAATGGTTTCTCCAACTGCAAATATTCACTTCAAAGGCGATGCACGTACCTCCACACACACACCCATGTGTTTTATATTATTGTGTATTTGTAATACCATATGTGTGTTAAAATCTGCATGTCTGTTTGTGGGCTAAGCAGCGCCTAGAAGCATCACTAAATCTGCTCAATTTTCACTTTTCGCACCAAAAGCAAAGTGCATGTGCTTGTATGTGTGTTTGTGTGAGCGTGAGTGTGTGGAATTTGCATTAGAAACACAGCTACTCGATTTGTGTTTGTCGTTGTACAGTTTTAGCTGCTAGTTGCTGTCTTTGCACAAATGCCAAGAATGTACATAGAAATATATATGTATATGTATATACATAAGTACTATATACATTAGGGTGCACGTTATTTCCTAAGTTGATGTCTTTTTGCAAGCGGTTGCAGGCTCTTTACTCTGCCCTCAGCAGGACACATTCATTTTGTCATTTGTGGTATATAAATAAATGATAAGCATGACGAGCGAATTAGTCACAGAGTCTTAGACTTAGCGATCTGAAATTTTGCTTATGATCTTCTCTCTCCAAGAAACTGCTCATTTGTCGAAATCGCCGATATCGGACCACTATCGCATATGGCTGCCATACAAACTGAACGATCGGAATCAAGTTCTTGTAAGAAAACTTTTTCATTTGAGAAGATATCTTCACGATATTCGATATGAGTTATTCCCTAAGATAATGTTGCAATCTCCGGAGAAATTGTTTAGATCGAATTACTATAGCATATAGCTGCCATGCAAAATGAACTATAGCAATAAAGTTTGTGTATGGAGAGATCTTTTATTTCAAGAGATATCTTTAAGAAATTTTGCAGAGAATATCATCCAAGGTATCGCCACATTTTTGTAAGAAATCGTTCAGATCAGATCACTATATCATATGGCTGCCATACAAATTGATTGACCAAAATTAAGTGCTTGTATGGACAATTTTTTCATTTGATAAGATATCTTGACGAAATTTGGCACATGCTATTGCCTAAAGTAATGGCGTAATATGGAAAGAAAAAGTATAGATCGGATTACTATAGCATATAGCTGTCATACAAACTGGATGATGGTAAACAAATGCTTGTATGGAAAACTTTTTCATTTCTAGAGATATCTTGCCGAAATTTGGCATCTTTTATTGTCTAAGACAATAACATAATCTCTGAAGAAATTATCCAGATCGAACTACTATAGCATATAGCTGTCATACAAACTGGATGGTCGTAAGCAAGTGCTTGTATGGAAAACGTTTGCATTTCCAGTGATATCTTCACGAAATTCGGCACTGATAGTTATGTGGGGCAGTTATGCAATCTCCGAATAAATTATTCAGATGGGAACACTAAAGCATATAGCTGCCATACAAACTTACCAAGCGCAATTAACTTCTTGGCAGGCATCTTTTATATTTGTGAAGGGTATTATAGTTTCGGTGAAACTGAAATTAATGCTTTGCCTTGCTTTTTCTATAAACACATTCCTTTAAAAGTTAAATCCAGTTAAAATTATTGAACTCGGCATGCATAGAGTACGCCGTGGCGTATGTGCAACACAAAATTTATAAAGCACTTGTATGAATGCGCAGTATATTTGATACATAACTTAAAATGCGTATAACTTTTAAAGCAGGGGTTGTATTGAAAAAATTATTATGATGTTTTTTAAAGAGTGTTAAATTTTGTAGTAGAATATCAACTTTTCATACTTATAGGATTACTATTATTATGGAAATTATCAAAAAATATCATATTAACTAAATACTAAGGATAATAAATATGATTTGAGCACGTTTTAAATGGAAAATAAAGATCTTATTCAGGTTGTATAATCTTCCTAAGACAAAAACTTAAACTTTAAAAACCTAAAAATAAATCAAAAATAATACACACCCCAATATACATATGTCAACATTTTCACATACATATATGTATTTATGCAGATATAGCAACATCCTCATACGCTTTCGTACATACTTTACACACATACATTTTACGCAAATATAATTTTGCTTTTAATATTGTTTGCACAAAACTAACTTTGCATCGTTATTAGTATATTTGCTTTTACCTTGTACGCATGTATATGTGTGTGTGTGCATGTATATCTTCATTTATGCGCGTGTATGTGTTTTGTCTTGTTGACTTTTACAGCGCCATTGGCAATTGTAATTTCATTTGCTACCGACTTGCCATTCACTTGTTTACGCCTGCGTGCGCTTGCGCCTGTGTGTATGCTACGCTTTATTTGTTTTGCACATAATAACTTCGATTCGGCTGCTTGGCTGCTACACTTTGTCGATTATCTCCTCTGCATATACTAAGCAATAGCTCAAACGTGTGTACACACGTTGGTGCAAGTGTTGTTGTTGTAGAAATGTGTGTTAGTGTTTTATCTCTGGTGATTATTACCTCTTGCAAGAGTCAAGCAAGCGCTATACATAGTTAGTTGTTAGCTTTAGCTTACTGCTGCTGTTTCTTCTGCCACTTCTTCTGCTTTCTCTACCTCTACTTTATCTTCTTCTGCTACTTCTTCTTCTTCTTCTTATATTTCCTTTGCTTCTTCTTCTTCTAAGTGGTAGTTGTTTAATGTAAGCATGTAGTTAACAGTTTGTGTAATCAATGTTTCCATGTTTCCATGTAATGAAATTCTCTTCTCAACTCTTCACCCCCATCGTCGCTTGTCCTGCTCAGTCGCTTGCATTCTACTCCACATTTCCATTACACACGACCATTATTTTAGTTGTTTGCCCTGATTTCGCTGGTTGTTTAGCAGTGTTGTTGTTTGTTTTTGTTGTTGCATTTTGTTATGCTTCATTGTGCTTGTGGTTAAGCGTGATTTTGTGCTATAATTCACAGTTAACAGCATATTTGTGCGAGTTCTTGGAGCAGAAATGTGCAAACTTAGCTAGACATACATACAAAAACAGAACATACACACTTGTATACAAACATACATGCATACATCCATGCAAATAATGTATATGCATATATATCTATATTTACATGTGACGCTTTGCAAAAAAAATTTCTACAAAATGCCACACAGTCAATATAGGAAGCAGAATGTAAAGCCCCAACTGCTTAGCACACACATTTGCAGTTATGTAAAAACAAACAATCGCACACATACTATCATACACATACTCTCCATGATTATGTTTGCCTACTCTCAGGCGCCGCTGGCTATTTGTTTGTGCACCTAAAACTGCTTACCAACACAGTTTGCCTTAATTTAATAAAGTCCATTGATTTTTCATGCTAATTTGCGGCAATTTTTTCTCTTCATCTTTAACCTAACCTCATTCGCCGCTTTTTACGCTTTCCACTCTCTACACTGCACCCTACTTACTTAGTTTTCAACGTGCTTTTTACCCTTCTTTCTTTATTAATCTTTAACACTTTTTCTTAGTCACTTAAATGTTGTAGTCTTCACCCTCACCCTCACACACACGCCACAAATAAGGAAGCATTCGCTTTGGCAAGGCAAAAAGCGCTTACGCTTGTTGTTGTTGCAGCGCGCGCTGAGCGTAAAAGAAAAATCGAAAGTGGGTAGCGGTAAAATCGATTAGTAGCGTTTGATTAATTAACTGGCGCTTGGGTGGTAGCTTAGCTCGTTAGCGGAGTAATTTAGACGACAAAAGCACGAGCGATGCATATATGGAGGAATGATGTGGCGAATAGTGGCTGAGTGGGTATATGTAAGTATAATTTTCGTATAAATATAGAATTTTGGTGGAACTATTATTAGTGTAGTTGGCAAATGAGGGGTATAAATAGTAAGTTATTAAAAAAAAAACTGTGACATATGGAAGATAATAGATTCGACCGGTACCGGATACTAAATAATCCAGTGAGTTTTTTTAGATTTTCAATTAAAATTTGGATTAGTAGTTCAGACTATTTTTAGGAGTGTGCGTAATCTAAAAAAAAAAAAAAAAACACAAAACAAAAACGCGTTAACTAATCGAAGCTATAATATGCTTCACAAATAAAAGGTTTGTGCGGCAGCTATATGCTATAGTTAACCGATCTAACCATATTTTGAAAAAGTGTACCGTTGCCATAAAAAATAACTTTAGCCTAATTGGGTGAAGATATCTTGACAATTAAAAAGGTTTTCCATACAAGTACTTGATTCCGATCATTCAGTTTGTATGGAAACTATATGCTATGGTTACCCGATTTGAAAAATATTTTGAAAGTTTGTAGCTTTGCCTTCAATAACAACTCGAGCTTATTTTGGCGAAGCTCTTCAAGTCAAAAAGTACTTGATTCCGATGGCCCAGTTTGTATGACAGCTACATGCTAGAGTTGTCCGAACTACATAGTTTCTTTGGAGATTACGTTATTATCTTAGGCAATAATTCATGCCAAATTCCATGGAGATATCTCGTCCAAGAATAAAATTTTCCATACAAGCACTTAGTGCCGACCGTTCAATTTGTATGACAGCTATAACCTATAGAGGTCCGATAGTGTCAATTCCGACAAATGAGCAGCTTCCTGATGAAAATTGGACAGGTGTACAATTTAGCTTGTTACGCCGATCATTTAGTTTGGTTCATCGAAGTTTCCTTCTCGGTATTATGAATTATGTGGCAAACTTAAGATACCTTGTTTACGGCATAACAAATAAGGAGCAATATTAAATTCTCATCAAAGTTCTAAAAACTAAAACTCGTGATCTCTAAAAATGATTGCTTAAAAATGTAAATAAGGGAGCAGTAACAAGAAATACATGTGGAATTGTCAAGGGGGTCCTAATATCGATTAGGACCTCTATTTGGTAGTGAGGATATGTGACCGCCCCTGTAAGCAAAGCACGGCCGTCAACAAACACAGGGAACGTACGACGGCGAGAAGTTACTATTACAACCGATAGCGAAACGGGTTTCTACTCGGCTTGCACTCCTGCCCTCTGAAGTCACTCATCAGCAACTCAGTATAAGATAATTGTGAAACAGCTTTTCAGGGTTTCAGGTTTTCGTTAAGGTCGAAAGAACAGCTGGTACTATGATGAAGTATGTTGGGTGGCAGTGAAGTGAAAGCAGACAGCCTCCTTGCAATATTGCTATCGACCCTAATACGAGCGGCGACGGATAGATGTCGAGAGTTGAAGAGTGAGTGAGACGCACAAGCACACAAAAAAAAAAGAGTCCGGTATTAGAGCAAGTATCCTCTGGGTAGCCAAAGTGAGAAGGCGAACAATCCCTACTCAGGATTGTGCGCTTGGTTTGGCAACCGCAACCGAAAACGAGTTTAGACCCGCAGTTCCTTAGACACAGCTGTTCAGAAATCCTTAGAATAGTTATCGTTTACGCCATTTTGTAGGAAAAACATCGACTCGCTCTATTATATATGTATACATATAGCTATTCTGCTGGGTGTATTAAATTAGCAAACTAATTTTCCCTCTAATAGCGAAGGTGCAAAATGTTTTATTTCACTATCAGCATCTCTAAAAAGCAGAAGTATAGAGTAGATGTATACATTTATTAGGGTAGATCCAAAGAAATAATATTTTCTTTGCTTGGTACGCTTAAAAATAAGTTATCAGTTATGAAATTTAAAGGAAAAAACAATTGTCTTAAAATAATCAAGCTACAAAAGTTAATAACTTTTAAACAGTTAGGCTTACAAAAAATCTTAAGAGACTTTTTTGTAGCGCGGTCAATTTTCTACCAAATCTATGAAACGAGATATTTCTTCAAGAAGTTTTAAGCGAGATTTGAATTTTTCTATCTGATAGTAAGAAAAAAATAGAAAACTGTAAGGCAGAAGAGCTTTCCGTTGCAAGTAATAGTCATAGAGTCAGAGAGACTTTCTTGTAGGTGTCTAAAAAGCTTTTTAGTAAAGCACCAAGCGCAAAAAACTACTAAATTTTTTACACACCATAATAAATATACATATACATTTTCAAGTTTGCGTGTTTCTGTCTTGTTAGCCAGGGCGCGCATTTTTAGCAGCAATTTAGGCGAAAAATCGTATTTTTGGTGTTTCTTATTTGCCATTTGCGTTGAGACAGCTGTCATTCAGCGTCATAAATTCTTTGATTAACTAATGTAATTTGCCAGGTTTACAACTTTAATATTATGAATTATTAAGTTGGTTAACTGATGCAAAATTTATGATTTTTTTGTCGATATACTTTTTGGTTACTTAAATATGTATGTAGTTTTCTTAGTAAATATTAAAAAATAATAATTTTTACTGGCTAAGCTCGTAGTTTATATATTTCAAGTAAACTTTCACTGGGTCAGCTTTTTAATGAAAAACTCCGCAGAAATGTTGCAAATGTAAAAAAAAAAATTACCGTTAGTGTATTTGAGTGCTATATATTTGTCTAGAAACAAATATTTTTCATGACCTGTTCAAACAAAACACAATTTCTCAACCAGTTATTCTCCGAATGCCACAAAGCGGTCAGTGCGCCTGTTTGTAGGCTAAAAATCAATATAACATAGCTTTATAGAAGTGCTAGTTTTAACTTGCTTTCAGTTTCATTTTCATCTCTCAATTGCTGCTATGGTACTTCGCTTTGCGGTAAAAGCAATACGCGAGCAAAAATTATAAAAAGTTAAGCTGACAAACGACGAAGTGACGGAAAAGCGCACACCGCACAAAAAAGCGGTGGAGCGTCAAAGAAGTAATTATCAAACTCGTGCTCGGCAAAATACACGGTCAAAGAGTGCTTTCAGTTTTTCGGCAGCATCGCGGCCTTGGCGCTGCAACTGTAAACTTAACTGTATTTGCACAAATTGTATGCAATTTCGCTTAAAAGCGAGCGGCGAGCGGCGAACTGGCGAAAATGTGGCAAGAAAATATAAAATTGTATGTACATATATATGTGTGTGTGTGCGATTAAGGTGCATTCGTACTTACGTTAGAGCTGAAATCCAGCAAAGTCAGTTAAATGCAAAGAGAATAATTAAAATTGCGCGAAATCTGCAATAAAAAAGACGGCGGTGCAACAGGCCATAAAATTAAACGCAACCAAGCGCTTCGTGATGCATTTTAATTATGAAATTTAACATTTTTATATTAATTTTTTTTACACTTGCAACATGTTGCACGAGAGTGTAATTTTGCCTAGCCGTATTGCGAGAACTGGAGATTTTGTGTTGTCTCTTTGTCAATTCATTTGTCTGTCCATGTAGCGGATTACTGAGAAAACACGGAGATATGTAGATGAAATTTCAGGCATAAAATCCCTGTTACTCTTGGCTTGGTGAGGCAGTATCACCATCTGCGCCAAAAAATTCATATGTCTGTGTTTTTTTCTTTAAAAAAGTGGGAAATCTCGAATTGGATCACCCTTTATATGGGTGTGTGCCGTGCGAACATCTACGCTTTTCTTTTCTTCTTTTTCTTTTTGGCCAGTGTCAAAAGAACCGCTGGTGTTGCGGTTAGTGGGAAAACATTTCAATTATCTATATTAACGGTTTAGTAAAAGAATAATGCGATATTAAAAATATTAAAAGTTTAAACAAAAATAGAATTATGGTATTTACAATTTTTTTTCTAAATATGGCAACTCAAGTTGAAGTTTTAAACTGGTAAAATTTTTAAAATATTTAAATTATTACAAATTGAAAAAATTAAGTTGCCATATTTATATTATAAAATATTTTCTTCACTTAATAATGTAGTTCGGGTTGTAATTTATAAAAATATCAAAGTTTAAAACATATTAAAAATATGGTTACTTAAAAAATATTTTTTATTAAATATTCCAACACGGGACGTAATATCTGAATATAAAATATTTAAATTTTAAAAATGTTGTGATTCCCACAATGTAAAAATAGTTATGAAAAGAAAAATATATACTTTTTTTTACTAAATATGGCAACACGGTGTGTAATATTTGAAAATATATAATTTTTTAAATTATTAAAATTCTTACAATGTGGAAAAAATATGGTAATTTTTAAACAAGATTAATTTTTTACTAAACATAGCAACGCTTGTTGAAATTATTAAATATGTTAATATTTCAAATGTATTAAATTCTGATAAAACTAAACAATATGGTAACTTAAAATTTATTTTTTTACTAAATGTGGCAACTCAGGTTGTAATGTTTGAAAATATACATTTTTAAAATATAAGGATTCTTATAATGTAGAAAATTATTATAGTCAATGAAAATAATTTTTTTTACTAAATATGGCAACTCGGGTTGTAATATTTGAAAATACCAAAATTTTAAAAATATTATAATTCTTACAAATTGAAAAAAATTACGGTTATTTTAAAAAAATATATTTTTTAGTAAATATGGCAACGCTTGGTGAAATTATTAAATACATTCATATTTCAAATGTACTAAATTCTAACTAAACTAAAAAAATAAGGTAGCTTAAAAATTTCATTACTAAATATGGCAACACTTATTGAAACTGTAAAATATATTATAATAATATTTTCAATATAATAATTCTTACACAATTAAAAAAACGGCAGGTTAAAATATATTATTTTTTTTTAACGAAATTTGGCAATTATTGTTGTAGTTTTGAAGAAAACTAACATTTTAAAGATGAAAAAAATGATAAAAAAATTAAAAAATGGCAAAATACACTTTTTTAAATTTTTATTTTATTAAATATGGCAACTCTTGCCATAAACCATATGAATGCCTTCTAGTTAAATACTTGCTTGCATAACTTGTGCATAAACATTTTACTGGCAAAAATAAGCCAATAAATACGACCGCTGCATGTGCAGAGAATATTATTTGTGACCCTGAGCATAAATTTCAAATAATTCTCTTATTGAATGACCATCACATTCAATTTCATATGCACTAAACATGAAAAGGAATGCAAATAACGAATTTACGCACACACACAGACACACTCACATTTTGTAGGTACATGTACGGACCGTTATGCTGCGCCAATGCTCGGAGAATATGCTTAAAAATGCGAATTTAGTGCCCATTTCATTTGCTCTGACGACACTATTTCTTAACACACTATTTCATGCTTAGCGACCACATACAAACGTACACTGGCATAGGAGCACGCATACACTCACAGCGCTCGTTTTGATGTTACATAAATGCACACAAATAGCAAGACGGCCATCAACCATTTTTACGAGCAAAGCGTTGTTTACCTACACACATGCATACACAGTCACATAAACATAAAAACATATAAGCACTTGAGTGTGCGTGCGCGTCTATGCATTTCAACACCAGCAAAGCGCTGCGCAGTGTTGGTGTAGTGGAAATTCGATACGCTTCCGTCCAATAAGCTTTCATAGCAGACAATTTCATTTTGTCCTCATTTTTCCATCGATGAAATATTCACGACGCTCAGCGACGGCAAGCGGTGAGGTGGCGAGGCGTAGAAGAGCGGGGGGCAAGCAACTAAATAAATAAATTGACAAAGTGTGGGTCGCCAAGTAAAAGCCATAGTGCAAATAAGACTAGACGAAGAATGCCATACACGCATACAAACAAACACATACACATATATATGTATATTCATACTACACGTCCATCCGTGTGTGCGCTTGTACTTGTACAAGTATGAACGATAACGGCAGCGTGATGGTTTAAGTTCTTTGCTACTAGTCGCTACTCATAAACTATTTACATACATATGTGTATGTGTATGTGTTGGGAAATTTAAGTACGATACTTTTGCGCGCATATACTCATATACTTATGTAAATAGTTGGGTATGCTTGCTTCAAGTGGACGGGTAATAATCTAATATGCTTTTGTTACCGTCTACGATTGTTGTTGTTGTTATTATTGTTGTTTTTGCATTAACATATAGCAATGAGCTTGTATAATATTTAGGTTAGTAATGTCATTTGTAGGTTTTACAAATAAATATAACCATAAGCGTATGAATAATATTACGAAGAAGTGCCGCAAAGCAATGAAGTAGAAGCAAGGAAAATAGAAAAATGTTGGCAATATTATATTTGACGGTTATTTGCATGGTGAGCGACGAAAGTTGAAATGCTGGTACAGCTACCTTTTACAATAAGTTGATTGCTTAATCGAAAGGAAATGACTGTGGTGAAAATTTACTGTTATAAATGGTAATAAAAAACGACTTAAGTTTGAGGAAATTGATAAAAATTCACAATATTTTTTATAAAATAAATTTTTTTTAATTAAATAATTTTTTTCTAATTTAAATAATTTTTTTCATAAATGAAATATTTTTTTTCTTTTTAAAAAAACATGTACACTATTTTTTGAACATTTTTATTTGATAAAGTTCAACCCTTGAATGCAACAAATTTTTAAACCAAAATTAATTAAAATTCTTTATAAATAAATATTTTAGTATATTAGTATATATTTCTAAAAAGTTTTAATACATTTTTATATACATCTATTTTATTTATAAAAAAAATTTTATTTATACTATATATACAAATATATTTGAACAATTTTTTTTATTATTTTTTGATTTTAAATTTGCTTGGCAACCCTAGGTATGTAAACTATGTGATATGTTTTTTTTTGGAATTTTTTAAATTAAAAATCTTTTCTCTGAGTTGTATCAAAACTTTTTTTTTTAATAAATTTGAACACATTTGTTTCTGGCATACATTTGGCAATCCTGTAACTGTTAAATTTAGTAATATATTTTCATTATCTATTTTTAACTAGGCTTTCTTTGCCGACTTTTAATAAAAGCATTTTTGTCCACCAAATTTGAAGAACTTTAGTTCTGATTAATAATTGGTAACCCTTTTTTTGTTAAATTGTTAATGTGATATATTTTTATTATATTTTTCCCACAGACTTTTAAAAAAAATAATTCGTTTTTAGTAAATTTTAGCAACTTTTGTTTGAAAATACATTTGGCAACCTTTTTCTGGTTAAATTTTGTGATATATTATCATTATATATTTTAAAGTTCTATATTTTTCAATAAAAAACCTTTTTTTGTAGTAAATTTGACAACTTTAATTCGAGAATATGTATATATGGCAACCCTGTTCATGTAATTGTTTAATATTTTGTGACATTTGGCAACCCTGCTCAGAGAAAATTTTGCAAAATACACAGTTTTCATATACATACATATATTCTAGATAAAACTTATTTTTTACGAACATTTTAATTATTTTAGTTCTGTATAATACTTGGCAACCCTGTTAGTGTTAAAAATTGTGATGTATTTTAAATATATATTTTTAAATAAATATATAGTTTTAAATTCTATATTTTTCACTAAGGAAAGTTTTTTTTGTAGTAATTTTACCAAATATTTATTGCAACTCAGTTCATGTTATTTTTGATATTTTTTAGGTTCTGATATATTTTTAGTATCTATTTGAATTTTATATGTTTTTCATTGAATTCTAATAACAGTATTTTAGCTATCAAATTCGAACAACTTTGGTGCAGAAATACATTTGGCAACCCTGTATTTGTTAAATTTTTTGATATATTTTCATAAACTAGCTAAAATTTATATTTTCTTCACTGAATTAAAATAAAATAATTTTTTTATTAAAGTTTAATTACTTTTGTTCTGTATAATATTTGGCAACCCTGTATTTGTTAAACTTTTCATTATCTATTTGAAATTAAAATATTTTTCATCTGCGCTTAACTTTCTTTATTTTTATTTTTTGAGATAAAACAAACTTTTACCAAATTTTTGAAAAAAAAATGGCAACCCTTTATTCAAAGGAACATTTTCCTTAAGCAAATGCTATTTTACTTAAAAAAACAATATAAATATATTTTTTAGCACAAAAAATTTTAACACTAGTAATTTTCAAC
The DNA here is from genome assembly GCF_024586455.1 of Bactrocera neohumeralis. Taxonomy (NCBI): domain Eukaryota; kingdom Metazoa; phylum Arthropoda; class Insecta; order Diptera; family Tephritidae; genus Bactrocera; species Bactrocera neohumeralis. Next base: position 12,785,810 of record NC_065920.1, read on the forward strand.
TTATTTTTTATTTAAGATAGATGGCAACCCTGTTAAATATTTATATAATATGCTAATAATTGCAGACAGACATATATTTTTAGGGCTTCAACTGCGAGTAATAAATTTTTGCGCAATTTTTTGTGGTGGCTCCCGTGTTTTACAACTTTGGCAACCCTTTAATTAGTATAGTACATATGCATGTTGGCAATCCTAGTTTTAAACATTTTAAAAACATGTTTTATAATTAAATGTTTACTGTTAAAAACATATTTTATGGCAACAAAGGACTTAGCAGTGCTTTGACTAAGCTCCAAAAATATGTTTACAAAAAGGAAATAAAAAATAAAGATGTTTGCTTATACATAGCTGCCTTGCTTTAATTTCCTAAATTTTTTATATTTTGTATATATAAAAGATGCTTAAAATATTTTATTTTATCTAAGTCGCACTTTTTTACACAAAACTGAAACATTTTTACACAAAGTGCCAGAATAAATATAGACTACTGTCGAAAATTTTGCAAAACCAAAAAACGACGAACATGTGCTTGGCTAATTCGCTTCCCACTCGAGCACCAACTTTTGCAATAGCAATTTCGCGTCGCTGCTGAACTTTAACAAACAAAGTTCCAAACTTAAAGTTTTAGATATAATATACATATATATATGTATGTGTGTGTGTGTATTTTTGGCCGTCAATTTCTCCACCGCCCTTGTGGAGCTTTATAGCTTTATGGCCACTAGTATTTGCGCAGACAGTAGAACGGCAAGGCAGGGAATACATAAAAAAATGTTGTTTTGTTCACAAAAATCTGCTTAACTAAGTGTGCATAATTCATAATTTAATTAAAAACCCAACCGAACGAAAAGCACACACACACATACAGACACAGTTACATGCACACATCCACATTTGCATTCGCTCGTTCAACCAGCAGCGACTGCAGTAGCGGAAGAAAACCTACAAAGCCGGCCGACTAAGGCAAAGGCGAGGCAAGGCAAAGCCAATGGAAAGTGAATGGCAGTCACACAACAACAACAATGACAACAAAGAGCATAAAAACACAAAAAAAACATATGCAATTATGCTACACAGATAACGCTCATAAAAATGTTTAAGCGGGGCTGGTGGCGCACAAATTGCGAGTAAGTGTGGTATGGAAGGCTGGGGAGAGGGTTGGTGGTGCTTGCAAAGGGTAAGCAATGTAGCTGGCGACCATGTTCGGTCCATTAAAAAGTTTAGCCCTGACTATGGATACACCCATTCATTTTAGTAAGTTTGCGGCCATGCATATGCCTGTTGTGTAGGTGTATGTATACATATGTATATGACTATATAAGTGTGTGTGCATTTGTGTACCTTAGCTGTCTGCAATTTCGTACGTTTGCACTTACATATATACTTTACAATGGCGCTTTTAACCATTGCGTTGAGCATATTGTAAAATTAAATATGCGCCCAGTCTACAAAAGATCTGGAGCCCCGAAGACTTTACAACATTAAAGGCAAAGGCAAGCAAAAGCAATTTCCTACACAATTTTAGAGTTTCTTCTTCTAAAATTTGGACCGAATATCTAGAAAGTGCTAGGGTAGCATGCAGTCTTGACTCTTCTTGTCTCAAAGACAACCAAATGTCTTATGAACAATTGATTTACAGCGAAATACCTTTAGGCAAGCGCTTTGCAAGAAGTCATTACAAAATTTTCATTTCATTTGGCAACATTTTCTAACGCACCGTTATACTTTTAATCTATTTTTTCAAGTAAATACGAAAATAAGTCTTTTGGACCATCCTGTATTAACAATTATTTTGGTAATCTGAAAGAAAAAAGTAAATTCCGGTAGTTTTTCCGAAAACTGCTGGTATTAAGACCGTAAAAAATATTAATATTATATAAGACTATAATTGAGTACATAGCTCTGGTCGTAAAGCCTTTTTATGTGTGTAATTCCATTCAAAATTTAGTGTTGCTTGTTTACTCTGGACAATTTTATGATTATTTGTATAGCAGAACTTTCTTTCGTTGTCATTGATTTGCTATAAATTTGGCTTTCAATTATAAATATATTTTTGAATTTTGTATATGTGGCAACCCTGCTAGTACTTTAACAAAAAAAAAATCAGCTATTTTTCGCCACTTTTTTTTTCAAAACACAACCCTAGTAATAAATTGTCACTAAGTTGCTTTGCTAAACAAAATTCTATTTTAATATACATAGTTGGCAATCCTAGGCAGAATCAGTATATGAAAAAGTTTTCTTCGGTTAGTATTTCGGAGTATTAAATTATTTCTTTATTCAAATTAAGTTTTAATTTTAATTGTGTTGTCACGGCGTAAAAAAAATTTAAAAAAATCAGCATTTGGAACTACAAGAACTGCAAGCAATAAATTATCTTTAAGTTGCTTTAATAAATAAAATTTTATTTTGAAATAGTTGGCAACACTATGAAGAATAATTATCTTAACAAATATGTTATAATTTTAATATTATTGTTTTCGATCTTTAATAAAATTTATAATTTTTAATTTTTTTATTAATTAATTATAGCAAAATGGCAACCCTAAACTCTTTCCAGCTTATATATTTCAATATTGCTATTTTCAATATGTATCAAAACTATAATTTCTTAATTCGGGCAAGCTGGCAACCCTAAACCAAAATATTTTTGTTAGGCATTAATATGAAAATATATTTTTTGAATAGAAATTTGGCTTAGCTCTTTTACATAATATATGTATATAATTAGTATTTTTAGATTAGATTTTGAGAAATGTGGCAAGCCCAAAATTTGGCTATGAAAGTAAATAAATTTTGTTAGCTGCTTATGCAAAAATATATGACTTCTTTAAATTTTGATTCAGTTTTTTTTTGGCGTTTCAATTCAGTATTATTGTTTTTAAATTTTATAATTTTTTTTAATTGTAGTAAGCTGGCAAGCCTACAAAAAATATATTTGTTTAGATTTCGATATAAATATAATTGAACATTTCACATTCGTTATTTTATATAATAAGTTTTTATGTTTCTGATTTTGAAAAAAAAGAAATGGCAACCCTACACAGACATATTTCTTGTTAGACGCTTTTATAAAAAAAAACAGAAATTTATTTCAGAATGTTGTTGTCTTAGTTCTTTTACAGAATAACAATGGTTATTGTAATATTTGAAATAGAATAATTTGGCAACCCTGAAAGTGAAGTATATATACTATGTATGTAAATATTTTTCGCTAGCTACTTATATTAATAGTTATATGTTACTTCAGTGTATTTTGCTTTAATTTTTTCAGTATTTTTATTTCAATATTATTTAAAAATATTATTGATTTCCTTGTAGTAAGCTGGCAACCCTAAAAAATATTTTTTTAGATTCCTATATAAACATAACTGAATATTTCACATTCGTTATTTTATATAACAAGTATTTCTGTATTTTTTTAATTTTTATTTTAAAAAATTGGCAACTCTGCTTCAAAAACTTTCCAACAAATTGCGTTGAACCGCAATCAACTGCATGTGTGTGCGAAAAAGTGAAATTCCCTGCAAACATTCATTACATTATGGCTCACGGGGTTACGCCGCCCACAGCCGCACTCGGTCAGAGTGCCAATTTAAAAAACAAGTTGACGCCCAAAGCTGCGCCGGCAGACGGGCGCGTCGCACAGCTGGCAAAGCTATGATGAGCAAACAAACTCGTCGGTGTCGTCAAACTTTTGTCATCAACATTTCAGCTGGCTGGGGCCAAACAGACACAGCCATTGCCACCAAAATATACGCACACACATGCTTACATATGTATGTATGTGGGGAAAGAAGCGGGGCGCAGCCACAACGGCTAGCGGCAGTATAAGCGACCAGAAGCAACAACTGGCAGCTACTAGCTGTTGACGGGACTTAAGGCGAGGAGCGACAAGCGCCACCGGCGAAAACTTCAAAGTAAACCTAAGCGCATAAACATAAGCAAACACACACACATAAACTTGACTACTTATAGATTTATGCAAAGCGACTTGCTTGTGTGCGCGCCCATGTATAGCCAACTGTGCTCATGTATATTTAAATAATGTGCCGCTGTGCGTCTGAAAATGTGTTTGCGCTTGTGTGTATGTATGTGCGCCGTCACTGTTATTTATGTGTAGGTTTTGTCAAGCGCGTTTGTGTGTGTTCGCCGCTTACGTATGACGTTGAAGCTGACTAGTTGCTGTTGCGCGCCTACTTGTATGCTTCCAAAACAAGACACACACATGCACACATATACTAGCGAAACTTATTCAACAGTGTCATACGCTATAACTTACTTGTGTTTGTGTACTTGCGCTCGTGTTTATGCCTGCGTTTGTTTGCGCGCTGCTTTGGCGAAAACCGATGAAATTCCATGCGTTGTATACATTTAGGCGCGCGCACATATCATAACCATACATGCCGAGTATCCTTTGTTTGCTTGCTACTTTAATCGCAAGAGCGCAATGTCCCTGCAAACACGAGCGCCCAAGCGGCCAAAAGCGACAGCAGCACGCACACAGGCGCATAAATAGCGTAGTTATAGCAGGGGCGTGTGTGTGTGTGTGTGTGGATAAGTGCGCTTAAGCACACACATATATATTTGTTTGTTGGCGCTTTAGCATTTCACTAACGCGCTGCTACAGTTCTGATACGATCCTTTCGAACGCCTACAAGTCGACTTTAAATAAGCTGACAACCTTACACGCTCGCACACACACACTCGCTCGGCTGCCCGAAACGGCAGTTACGTTTGTGTAAACACACGTCAAACAACATGAAGATATACAAATGTTTACATCGCACATTGTTTACTACGCCAGTGCCACACACCCACACATACAGGCAGCGCGGCGTAGATTCTCTCTATTATTTAAAGCACTGCGGCACACATATGTGCTAAGCGCGCCGCTTTAAGTTTCAATTGTTGGCGCGTCGCTGCTTTCAAGGGTAAAATAAAATTTAATTTTTAAACATGCGTCGACGCTGTTACGCATTGCACAGCTGTGTAAATAAGACTTGAGAAATGCGTGCTGGAATAAACACCAAATACTCTTTATGAAGACCTAAACTTTGGTGTTCATTTTCCTTGAGTTCGTATATACAAGTAAATAACAGTAATATGAGTTCGTGGCTTCAATATGCATACAATATATGACCGTTAATACTTTTTTTTATGCACAGTCGTTTTTTTCTTTAAGGCGACGCAGCTCCAGAAGCAAAAGCTGCTCAAATATAGCTTCGATAGCTTCGCGGAGGCGATCCGTCGCTTCCATTTGAATAAAGTGACGCGCTTTCCAAAAGTTATATAAAAATTTTCATTTTATATTTACATAATATATATATTTTCTAAAATATATATTATATATATATGCTCCTAGTTTGACCAGGTGTGAAAATTTATTTGGAGCAACCTTAGAGCAGTTTATATATAATAAAAAAGAACGTTGCCACTTATTCGAAATAACTAAGTAAAAATATTACATTGGATTCAATTTTACTACATGGTTTCCAATCTAAAAAGTTGGCAAAAATATTTCTTTATTAAAAATAAAACTAAAACAGAATGTTGCCACTCATTTAAAATAAATATAAAGTATATGTATAAACATATATATAAATTATGTATGAGGTAACCAACCAAACTGAAAAGCTTTTAAAATTGTTCCTTTATTTCAAAAACAAAAATATAATGTTGCCACTCGTTTCAAATAAATAAAAAAAACATATGTATATAAATTAAATATGAGGTTATCATATATTATAGTCAGCAAGCCAAAGAGGTTTTAAAAATATTCGTTTATTAAAAATAAATAAAAAGTTGCCACCAGTTTCAAATTGCTAAATAAAAAATATACATATGTATGTATATTTGTAAGTAAAATATGACAATATGGTTACCAAGCTTATGGGTTTCAATAATATTTGCTTATTACAAAGAAATATATACATAAGGTTGCCACTTATTTGAAACAGCTAAGTAAAAAATATTGCATTAAATAAAATATATAGCTACCAAACTAAAAAGGTTTTCGAAATATTCGTTTAAAGAAAATAAAAATAAACAAGGTTGCCACTCATTTAAAATATCTAAGAAAAAATATGGTATTAAATAAAATATGACTACAACCCATACTAAAGAGGTGTCGAATATATTGGTTTAGGCAAAATAAAAAATATAGAAGGTTGCCACCTATTTCAAATAGCTAAGAAAAAATTATGGGATTAATTTTAATATTGGAATAAATTTGATACGTCATAAGACTTTACAATGAGGTGATGTAATTAAAGAAGAGTCAGAACGTCTATCAAAATATTTTTTGTATTTAAGCGCTTATTGGGAAATTATGTATATAATTAAATTAGTGAGGTAGATTGAGTATTCATTCCAGCGGGATATTAAAGTAAATAATACTAAGATTTAAGATTTTTCGGTCAAACATATTATACATAAGGGTTGCCATCTATTAAAAATTAGTATACAATTTAAGGGCTACGTAAAAATATACTACAGTATTTTTTCAAGATCTTCTAGCACTCTTTATTATGGTTATATAATTAAATACTTATTAAAGTGTTGCCATATGTATAAAATTTTCGTATAAATAAAATAATACATATATGATAACAGGAGTATTCTTTTAAAGAGATTATGCTAAAGAATTTTGAAAATATTTATCCGTCACAAATATTATGCAAAAGAGTTGCCATATATTTAAAAATTTGCATTCAAAGTAATAGCTATGTAGGTTGAAATACGCTGCAAAAATTTTGCAAGACCTGTTTGGAAGCATTATTATTGTTATATAATTAAATAGTTAAAAAGTGTTGCCACATGTTTAAATTTTCATATAAAAAAAATTTAGCATAACTTTAAGGATATCAAACTAAAGAACATTAAGATATTTTGGTCGGTCGTTACAACGGTCGCAGATATTGTATTAAAGAGTTGCCATATTTTTTAAATTGTTTTAAATATTGTACAAAACAGTTGCAATATTTTTTAAATTGTTTTCAATATAAGAAATTCTAGAACGGATCGGTTGCAGATATTGTAAAAAGAGTTGCCATATTTCTGAAACTAAAAAGTTAGTTAAATTACAGTAAATCATTTTACAAAATTTCTTTCAAAATAAGAGAACGCATTACAAATGGCGGTGTTGCCATATGTTTACACATTTTGTTTAATTATATTAGTGAAATATTTGAATTATAATAACAGGGACATTAATGGCTTTCAGTTGGGAATTATATCAAAATACTTTTAGAAGTGGAGCCACCCGCAGTTCCAAAAAAATTAATTTTTGGAAAACATTTGCCGCTTGATAAGTCGATACAAAAATGCTTCCTAATTGAGATCATCTTGTCCATCAATTAGAATCAGAAGTACTTGTAACATGCAGAATTACTGAGAAATGAGCAACTGAAAATTTGCATTAAAAAAATATTATTTTCGTTGGCGTTGCAATTTATTGGCTCAAATTACAGCTTCATTTGCGCTTGAATAGCACTTTAGTTCACACTTTAAATTATCAAGCAATTCATAAATGTAATAAGACTTAAGATAAGAAACTGATATACTCAAAATATATATGTAGGAAATTATGAGATGAAAGACTCGAAAAACCAGCAGCTTGCAGCAAATGTGTCGGCTAGAAAAAAGTCCGCACGAAAACTGAAATAAAAAGTGCCTTCTTGAGGAAACGTTACTCAGCAAAATTGTCGAGTCGCAGGTAAGGCAAACAGCAAGGAGACAGGCAGTCGAGAAAAGGTGCCACAACTAGCGTATGCGCTGCATGGGGAGCTGGAAACGCCAGAGTATACGGTTCAGGAAATGAAAGGGCAAGCCGAAGAGTAAGGCTAGCGCACGGCAGTGAGTGCTGAGCGCTGAAGCAGGTCGCTTGAAGACATCCCGAGGTGGGGAGCAAACAAGCGTACCGGATGTTGACAGGCACTTTGCCATGAGTGCTTGCATATGGACGAGGATGTGTTATAAAACACATACTACATACGAATATGTGTGTATAAGTGCTCGAGTGTATGCGTGTATGTATGTGTGTGTTGGAGTGTGCAGCTCGAGTAGCATTTCCCTTGTAATTGAACAAAAATTCTGCCACTGTGCAGTATCCATATGCTTATAAACACTATAGGAGCGTTTCTATGTGGTCCCCATACATCTGTGTGTATGTGTGTTTGTATGTGTTTGCTGTCGCATCACTGCTTGTGAATTTGTGTGCTTGTGTTTGTTTACAGCCCGGCGCTTGTACGCAAGGAAGGTGCTATAAACAAGTCAAAGTTTCACTTGCCCTGCACTAACGGTATTCCAGACTCAACACCTAGCAGCAGCACTGACACACACACACGTTCACACATATAAACACACACAAGTGCATTCAACACTTTTCTCTTGCGGCTCGGCTGCAGGAAGTGTGGATATGCATAAAGGAAAACTTAATGTTTGTAACCTTTACGGAAAATACAAAATTTTCTGGAGAAAAAACCACAACAACAACAATAACAATTGCATTATTTGCCGCTCACTTTAATCAGTGAGTGGAAATGACAAAAAAAACGCGGCAAGTGAAGACGAAAACGTGTGCTATGGAGTGGAAGGCTTTCCAGTGAGTGCCCTAGCACAACAACAACAAAACACATAAAGTATTTTTTGAACATTTTTAAATGTCTCTGGCATGTCGCTGTTGTGTGTTGGTTTTGCCTTCATTGTGTTAAGGGTTTGTCGGTATGCGCGCGGGTCACAGCTGGAATGTGCGGTTAAAGATCAAATAGAGTGTAAAATATAGAACTAAAGCATAAAAAATTGATGATATATAAACAAAAACAAAAAAAAAGAATATAAACAAAATCGGCTGCACCGAAGCTATGGTACCCTTTACAAATACAAAATATTCCTAACATGAATATCTACGGTCAGTTTGTATGGCAGCTATATGCTATAGTATTCTGATCTAAACCATTTTTTCGGAGATTGTACTGTAGTCTTGGAAAATAAGTAATGCAAAATTTCGTGAAGATATCTCGTCAAATGAAAAAGTTCCTCATACAAGCACTTGATTCCGATCATTCAGCTTGTATGGCAGCTGTATGCTATAGTATTCCGATCTAAACCATTTCTTCGGAGATTGCACCTGAGTCTTAGATAATAACCCATGCCAAAATTCCTAAAGATATCTCGTCATATAAAAAAGTTTTCATACAAGAACTTGATTCCGGTGCTTCAGTTTGTATGGCAGCTATATGCTATAGCGGTCCGATTCAAATAATTTCTTCAGAAAGTGTATCATTGGCTTAGGCAACAACTCATGCAAAATTTCTTGAAGATAACTTGTCAAATGGAAAAATTCTTCTTGTAAGCACTTGAATCCGATCTATCAGTTTGTAGGGCAGCTACATGCTATAGTGGTCCGATATCAACGATTTCTACATATGAGCGATTTTTTTGAGAGAAAAGTAGATGTGGAAAATTTCAAATCGATATCTCTAAAACTGAAGGATAGTTCACATACATACATCCTGACAGACAGTCTAACTTGGACTTGATGCAGATCATTAAGATACATATTTTACAGGTTCTCCAACATTTTTTCTGGTTGTTACAAGCTTTGTGGCAAGCTTAATATACCCTTTATAGGGTATAATAAAGCATAACAGCAGGAAATAAAGTCGTCTTATAAATTCGCCATGCAACAACAACGTGTGAAATTTTTCTAAAATAACGAGGCGGCAACGAATAGAAATAATGGCCTTTTATTGTTGCCTTAATGGGATTTTATGGTACTTGCACAGCAAATTCATTACATTTTATTTTTATTTGCCGGGCTTGTGGTAGTAAAATAATGGTTAGCTATCCGGCTGACCGCTGAAAAAATGGACAAAGTGATAAAGGCAAAGAATTGCCATATGCTGGAGCGAATAAAAACTGAAAAATTTAACATACATGCCACAAATAAATAACGGCAATATGTAGAAAATAATAAAACGCCTACAAATTCCACAACTAAGTATACTTAAAGGCGTATTATAACTAAATTCCGCCTAAATGTATGCTACAATTTTGCCTTGGCTATATGCTTCACGAAAACTTTCCTGTCAACTAAGCGCGCTGCAGCATCTACACACAACATATATCGCTTGTGCATCGAATTTTATATATGTATTTCGCCTTATGTTATGTTTTTATTTTTACACGTGCGCGCGCTCCTAAATGTATGCAATATTCACGCGCATTGCACTTCGCCTTTATGCTGCCTTCCGCCATTCAATAAAAGCTCACGTGTTTAGCTTGGCGCACACAGCTTTATTCGTCACTTTTGTTGGCATTCAAGCAAAATGGCATTAAAACGAGCACATTGAAAAGTATATTGATTGAAATTTATTGCAGATGGAACCGACAGATTGGCGTATAGAATTTTTGAAAGCAAGCGTACACGTTTTTGCCGCTGCCATTTCGGTGTGTGTGCAAAAGGAAAATGGGGAAAAAATCAGTTTTTCTGCATAAATTACCGACGAAAAGGAATGTGTGAACTTTTATTTGGCAAAATGAAGTTGATTTATAGACAGTCTTTATTGAAAGGCCACGCTGCATGTATCAATTATCGACGAAATGGAAAAGATTTTTGTAAAAAGTGATTTTTCTGAACGTGTGAATTTATATTTGAAGTGCGAGATTGAGTTTGGAGTTGAACTATTTGAAGAGCGCGCAAATGTATGCAGCCATGTGGAGTTTATCTTTAATACTTAAGTGAAGGCAACAAGGTAACAAAGCCAATAGTAATTTGTTGCCTACCATTAGGCGACTTTTGTTTTTAGTGAAAAATGTTTAACTGTTTAAGATTTCAAGCTGTGAGAAATTAGTTCAGATATAATTTACAAGGTCTTGAATAACGGATTTTTTTCTTCAATTACAACTATTACAAAAAAACGAAAATGCCGAGAAATTTTCACTAGAATTTTTTTTTTTTTGTAAACGTCTATCTTGGACAGACAATTTTCACTTTTTTTTTCTTCGTTCAATAACTAGTTTATGGTCCTAATTGAGGCATATATATAATATTATCCTGTAAGAAGTTCTGTTTGCATCGCGTTGCAATCTTTATTTCGTAATTTCGCATTTTTCATTGAAAATTTCACAAAATCTTTGCTAAATATGAAACTTTGAAATAGTAAAATGCTTGAGTTAAATCCTGCATTTTGAAAATACATCGCTTTTGCTCAAGGAAACCCATGTTACTCCTTAATAATCGCAAATTTTGAAGCAAAAGTGCTTTTTAAAAACTTGCTTAAGGCTATCACCGCATTAATGATCACAAAATTTTTAATTGATATAAAAAAATAATAAATGTAAAAAAATCAATTAATTACAAATTTTGTGCAAATAAAAATTAGATATTTTAAATTGGTTACTTAAATTGACGAAAAAATTAATTAAAATTTAGTAAATAATCAAAACATGAAAGTATCTGGTTTTGTAACGTGAACTAGGTATATTAAGTTTGCCATGATCTTTATAAATATGTTATGTAAAATAATATATTATGAACGCTCTGAACATGGTAAGTTCGTTAACGCATTCTCGACCCTTTTTGAAAAATTAGTACCAATCAAAAATATTTGCTCGCGACAAGCAATTACCACCGAAGGCCCTTTTCACCATTCTGAACGTTTCGGCACCAGAAATTTGTGTCCGCACACAAAATTTAATGGAACTTCTTTGTTGAATAATTTCACTCATCGTAAAAATCGCCGAATGCACTTTATGTACTATAGAAAGACAAGCTTATACTAAACAGTTATGATTATTTTGAGGTGAGATTTGACACAAATGTCACCGACAGTCATACCAACCTGGAAAAAAAAAATACTTCGACGAATGGGGTTTCGCGCGAGGTTTAAATTAAAAAGTCTTACTATTTTTTGCCCACAGTAGTATATATAAATGATCAGCATATGCAAAAATTTTTTATTGGATCACTATAGCATTACATAGCTGACATACAAATTGAACTTGGAAAATCAAGTTCTTGCATTAAAAATTATTTACTTGTAAGGGGTATTGAAACTTGACATTTCTTTTGCTATTTTTCTTAAACTATCATAATCTAGAATTTGTGATAAAAATGTTTCAAATATTAAAAAAAAACTGGCAGAAGAAACAAAAAAAGCTAAAATATTCATAACAATAGCATTTCTTTTCGCAATTATGTATATAAACAAAGCAGAAAACGGTTTCAGCCAACGGAAAGAAATATTTTCCCTACAAAAACTTAGCCGTACTCTGTTCAGAGAATAAAAATATAAATAAAGAAAATATTATTTGTTTAATATTAATTTTATAAAATATTCTATTACAAATATGAGAAATGTATTTAAATAAAATTAAATGAATATATATATATTTTAAAAAATGGAAAAAAACATGAAGAAAAAAAGAGAAAGATAAGAAGGATAGCTAGTACCCTTTACAAGTCGATAGTGAGGACGCAGAGTTCGTTAAAAGTCGCGCCAAACCAGGTATTCCAAAGGATGACTACTTCTCTTGAACCTAGCAGCTGAACTCCATCTGGTATCGCAAAGGAATAAAACTGGTCTATGAGTGGCTTATTGGCCCACCAGTTTAACCTAACTTTACCTCACCTAAACCTTTACAAGTGCTTTCTAAATGTCATACCAATTTAAAACGAGTCTATCTTACAGCCAAAAAATTCATAAACGAAGCCCTAAAAAATAAATTGGTCGCTGAAGATGAAAATTTCGAGCTTCCTAAGCTATTTGCAAATAATATTTCTTCCGAAGTATTTAAAATCAACTCTGATTAAGTAAACTAACATATGTATAATTTTTTAAGATTTTGTGTTATATATTGATATTTAAAAAATATTTTTACTAAAAAAATAAAACATTTTGCAAATAATATTCTAGAAATTATATAAAATAATGATTTTGGATTAAGTTAAAAATTTGATAGAAATCAAATTTCTTCAAAAACATACTTTTAGAAGACATAATTCAATAAATCTTGCGTATATTTTACACAATCGGTTACGGTTCACTACATCATATTATATACATATGTAATTTCATAAAATTTCTAGCTTCCGTTCACAGATATAACCAATACATACCGAATTTATAACCAAAACCCAAAATTTCTTTCAATATGAGTGGTTTCGCTCGTAACATCACTTTTCATAAGTTTGCAGGCGCAGAAAAAACGATATAATAGAAACCTTTTAGTTGAAACACAATTTGAGTTTTGGTTATAAAATTGTTATATATTACTTATAGATTGGTTATAGATTGGTTAAATCTGACAGCGGCAGCTGAAAATTTTATGCTACATATATATAATATGTTGAAGTGAATGGTAAGCAATAAAAAACTAATTTGTATTTTTTTGATATGTTGTTTTGCATTTTAGGTGACGATATATATACATATATATTTATATACAATATATTATAAACATACATATATATTATTGTTGAGATATTATATTGAGAATAAGTTGAAAATATTCGACATACCTATCAGCTTAGGTCATTATACTCCACACACAAAATAAGGTGCCAGCTTAAGAATGTTGCTTTTAGCCAATTAAGAAGGCGAAAATAAAATAAACGTTGCCATGCTAACTGACACGGAAAGCAAGCCACAAAGTGTATCGCTACGGAAACCGCAAAGAAAACGGGCCACAAACAAACAAATTAAGCCAACAGGCGAGCACAAATTCGACTTCGATTTATACACTACACTTTGACACAGAATATTATTCACCGATTTTACCGATTTATACACACTGAAGCGCTTTGCTTGCGGCTTAAAAAGCATATATTTCTATAGTGAGTGGCGAGCGCTTAGAAAAAAATCGAAATAATTTTTAGCGCAGAAAATAAGCACTTTTAGCTTAAGCAACAAACACGTGCTGGCATGCTATTTACACTCTTCTTGTTTTTTTTTTGTTTTTGTTCCTTAATTTTTCACTTCTTTGACTTTTGAAATAAATCACAAATGAACTACACTTTGCATTAGCTGGCGCTTGCAGCTGTAAATTCAATGTAACTGTAACACGTCACACACTTTCGCTTAACAATAATTGCTGCTTGCACTAAGCAATAGCGCGCTAGCGGCAATGTATGCGCTCGTTATCCTTATTATCCTTTTTGGCTCAGCGCTTGCTGGCTTTATTTGGTTTTGCTTTGAATTGCGTTACGCAGCGCACAAACGTAAGCGAGACAAGCACGACGTTACGGCATAGCACGTCACTCATGCAACGCGACACTACCACCACTGTTGGCCAACCAACGGATGCAACATGCATTTAGGCCCGAAAGTGTCGATTCACACCAACTGCCTGCCAAACGCCGGCGCTAATGTGGAGCGCGCTACTCACCGCACTAAGGCAACTCAACTGTTCAAATTCAATTCAAAAATGCTGTAGTCTGCTGTGGCGACGGCGAGCGCGCTAACTCTGACAATGCGACCGTTCGTAACCGTGGCTCGTCGACAACTGCTCGGCCAAGGGTGTCGTACGCATGCAAAGAACCACCCCCGAGTGTGGATTGTTGGAAAATTAGTGCGCGGCGACGGCGAATGCCAGCCGATCGCCCGACTGCAGTTATGTTGTTGTCACATGTTTGTTGTTGTTATTATTGCTGTTATATTTGTCATGCCGCGCGCCCACATAGCTGCACTAGCAGACCGCCGTTTATAGGGTGCCAGCGTGTGGCATACACGTCAGTCGGTTAGTTTGTTGTTTGTGCGCGCTGCGCTGCTGCTTTCTCTTCTGCTTCAGGTAACTGTTAATCACCTTTAACGGTTCAGCGCTGGTGTAGTTACGCTCAGCGCACGCAATTATGCACCGTCTAACGTGCTCTTTCTCTGCTTCCTTCGGCTCGGTGGTGGTGAGTCGGCGCAGTTTGCATGCTCTCATTTGCATACGCTCTTTTGCTCACTCTCTCGTTCTCTTTAACGCTTTCCTTGCATTATGCTTCTTCAATCTCTATTTCTCTCCAGTTCTTTTGTTTTCTTGTTGGCATTTTTCCGGTTTGTTTATGTTTTCTTTAGCTTCTGCAACCGGCTTTTTAGCACAGCACGGCGTATACGTAACCCACTGGCTTTTGCAATCATTGCTCGCGAGGCACCAAACAGTCGTTGGTTGTTTTCATACGCTACATATATGTACATACATATGTTTGTGTGTAAAATTAGCGCATCGTTTGAGTTATTAAATTGTTGTATTTTCTATTTATAGGCAGCCTCCCCAACATTTTCTTGGGTGTGTGCGGCGTGTGTGGCTTATTTGTGTAGGTCTTTTGCTGATTGAGTGACTTCGATTTGCTTACCAGCTTTGTTTGGGAGATGAACACATATTTACATACCGAATTTATGATTTTATACTTTTTCTACAATCAATATATCAATTTACTCGTAAATGAGTTCTTAAGTTCGATATATTATAACATACAACCAAAAAGGGTGTGAGAGGAGAGTTGTGACGCAAATTGTAGATAACAGTAGATTATTATAGTATTCGCTAATGAAGTTGTTAAGTATGTCAATTAAGTGACAACACAAATCTATATTTATATATGTAAATATATGGACTAATAATAAGTTATCGAACTTTCTCGCCATCTCTCTAACACTTGCCTGACCTTTTTCATGCATGATATTTTTCAGTTTTTTAATATTTTCATCAGTTGGAAAGGTCGAAGGTCGTCCAGAACGAGGCATGTCTTCAACGATCTCTCGACCGTCTTTGAAGGGTATGTACCACTCCTGACGAATACATCCGTCAAACTTTCATTATTTTTGAAATATTGTTCAATAATGAAGGCACATTGTTCTATCGCAACGCTCTTTACTAAGCCCACATCATCTGTTGACTTTCTTTTTGGGGGTTGTCGACACTTTACTGCATAAAAGACTCCAAACTTAAATCTTGTTAATTTTTAGACAAACTGTATTTAATTTAAATCTTACGTTAGTTTTGAACACTGAACATAATAAACATGCTTCTTTATTTTTCATACACTTTTAATAAAATATGAACAATATTTAGTTTACACATACGGTACTTACTTATGTAAGTGTGTCATTTTGAAGAAAGAAGAAAGAAAAGTCTTAAACCCGAATTCTGAAGTAATTCTTTCAGAAAATTGAAATTTTTCCAAAAACGTCTGGTTCAATTTTTCAGATAGTAAATCACGCTGAAAATAAAAGGACATAAGCGAACTTATAGTTCCTCTATGTATCAAATTATGACATTTTTAATTTAATTTTTAATTTAATTTTTTTTGTTTTTTTATAGCGATAAATTTTTGTCAGAATAAATTTACAAATAATTTTTACAATGTTTCGAAGTCAAGCTACTCAAATAAAAAAAAAATATGTTGTATATGTTGTTGGCATAAAAATTGAAAGTTAAAAATAAATATTAAGCGCTCAAATTTTAAAATTCTTCGTATTCTACCGTCTTGAAATGCTTTTAGACTGTTTTCAACTGAAAAAAATAATGCCGAAAAATTTCACACTCATTAGGGCAGTTCGATCTCTTCTATATAATCACACATGGAGAAAATCTCCCTTGAATAATTCTGAACACCTTTGGCTTAGAGGCTATGGATCCAAAACTGGTTTCGAGCCACCGATGATCCAGTCAAAGTTTATCTTTAAGAGAATTTTTTATGTTAAGTATTAAGATATCCGAATGAAATTTAATCCATTGGTGCATTTTGAGTTTCTATTGATGATTTGTCGGAGTCGCAGTCTCTCACAAAACCATTAAGAACTGTTCTCTAATAAATGCAGTGAAAATAAAGAAAATCGGACAACTTTTTGACTCCCTGCAAATCAAACCGCTGTAATGCTCATATATGTGTATACATACCTCCAACTATTTATGCAGTCATGTCAGAAAAATATGCATTAAATTTCCGAACACAGAACATCTCATCTCCTTGGAGAGTTTACTATACTAATTTGCTTGATTGGCCAGCTTGTTGCCCCCGTTTCGGGTGGTCTTGTCATGCCAATTGTCAACGTTAAATACCCGAGCTGCGTTACGCATTGTTCCTGCACGCCGTGTAACTTTCAACGAATTGTCAAAGCAAAAGCAAAAACAAAAACCAGGGAGGCAGCGAAAGTTGAGGAAAGGACAATGTGTACGCCACCAAAGTGCGTACGAGCTCGACTCTACTTGCATACGACAACTACAAGTGCGGTGGGCTCAGTCCTAATCAGTCGTTGTTGGATGAAATTGGCAATAAACTCCTTCTCGTTAGACCGCTTTCCGCGCCACTCAACTGCGTCCAATAATACAAAAACAAAATGGACGGGAGATTGTCACTGAATTTCAAATATTTGTGGGCCATGCGTTTGAACGAGGGCGGAACGAAAAAACAGTGGAATATAAAGGTCACATTTTTGTTAGTTGTGGAAGCAGCTTAGTAAATGTCATTTATTGATCTCGCTCATTCAGGTTAGTCTGTATTCTTTAGAAGCTGGTATTCTTCAACTTTTTCTTAACACAATTTTAGGAAAAAGTTTCGCAAATTATGAACTTAGTTCGA
This sequence comes from Bactrocera neohumeralis, assembly GCF_024586455.1. Classification (NCBI taxonomy): domain Eukaryota; kingdom Metazoa; phylum Arthropoda; class Insecta; order Diptera; family Tephritidae; genus Bactrocera; species Bactrocera neohumeralis. Next base: position 12,803,382 of record NC_065920.1, read on the forward strand.
GTGATTTTTGAAAATTTTAAGATAATCTAGGACACCGTACTTCAAACTATAACAAGATGTGTCTTACTGAACATCTACTTAGTGAGGTCCGCATGTTCCCTGTTAATGAGCATAATAATCTCTTTGCACTTTCTGCTTGCGTGTTTTTGTCGAAACTTGCAGTTGTCTGCTTGAAATGGAGCCACCTCTTTTGAACATCAGGAGAATATTGCCTTAGCCCATTGACGATCTGTCACAATATACCGACCAAATTTCGTACATGACCAACATCCGACGGTTCCTAAACTCCATTCATTGTGTGCTTAACTCCTTCATTAACTTCCTCCCTGTGAATGGCGTACTTGAAGTCCAAAAACCATCCGTGGCAGTACAAGAGCTCGAGTTGCCGAATGAAACCTGAGAGACTCTGGTTCTGGATAATGTAGCAGGTTGAATTCTTACTTATCTAAAATACACTCTAACCAACAAAGGTCCTACATGCAATGTGTCCCCGCATAACTCTAATCAACTCTTTGCAAGCCAAATGCGACCAGGTCCTTTAATACTCCGCACCCAATGATCCGAACCCGTCGCAACAGCGTTTTTTTCTGGGCCTACCATTAAGTGATCTCCATGACAATTAATATATATATTGCTTTCCTTCAAGCAGGGATTTGATAACCGACACTTCATAACCGGACTCCGGTATTAAAATTTCGTCTCTGGCACAAAATCTAGCTTAGCATTGAACGAAGTGCAGTAGAAAACATCTTAAAATGGATTTCATATACATCGAAAAATCGTTCAAACTTCAGCGATCTTATATTTTTACTTTTCAGCGACCAAGCTTTTCATTTTGTGCTGGAATTATCAGCTGAATATTTATGAACGATCCCAACATTTTCTTCATTTGTCAAAGCTAGAAATTGCTTCGGGTTTGAGCAGATTGCTGCGTGAGACTTTGACATTAGAAGTATTATCTCCTCTGTCGCTCTTGTCCATCGGAGATCTTCCGATCGTTAAATGTAGATACGAAAAAGGTAGACCTAACTTCCGGACAACTTTGACCTTTGAAGTTTTATTTCATCGTTTTCAGTAATGCTTGCCGGATCAAGTGACTTGCTTAGTTCGCAAAATTCATCTGTCTTGTCCATCGGAGATTTTCGGGTCGTCAAATGTCGATGCGAAAATGGTAGGCGTAACTTTCGGATAACTTTGACCTTAGAAGTATTATTTCTTCTGATCTAGAGATGCTTGCAGGATTCAGTGACTTACTTAGTTAGCGAAATTCCTCTCTCTTGTCCAACGGAGATCTCCTGATCTCCAGCCATAGAAAAAAATTGAGAGATCTATGTTTTTTTCCAAAAACAGCATTACACTTGTACTTACTTTGAATATCTATCAAATACTTCAATTCTTATCCAATCGTCCTCGTACTAGCTGCTGTAACTGTCGCTGGCACGTTGGCGCTTGTTACCTCCGATTGGTTTGGCTGGTTAAAACCCGGCTCAATGGCTAAGTGACAATGAATGGCGAGTGTTTAATATGCCACAAAAGTAGCTGCATTCGCTCGACCGACGCATTGAGATTGTCAGCTGCTTAGCGCAAAGCACACGCAATATTCTTGTCAACTTTATTTACAAGGACTTTATGTTTCTTTGCAGGATGACAACAACCATAACAGCATAGCGGATGCGAAGCGACGATAGCAGCACGATTACAAACGGATAGCACGAAAACACGGAAGATAGACCACAAACAGAGACCACGGAAGGTACATAGCAGCTGCAAGTGGGTAGTGTGAAGTGGCACGGGGAGGATACGAGAGTAGCCGCGTGAACAGCAGAGACCGCAGTAGGCCAAGCATACGGCAGCGGAAGCGTACGCAACGTAATAAACGCATTGCCGAAAACATGTTGGCTGCAGCAACAACAACATTGACAACGACAAAAACACCAACCGCTGCGATGACAACATTGACAACGAACGGCACAACAATGCCGACCACGAGCATGCTGATGACAACAACAACAACAACTGAAATGAGCGATAAAGCACGAAGAGTCACTAAACAAACAACACACAACGCACAAACACTAACAACAACAGCGGCAAGGGCAACAACAGGCACAGGCAGCAGATCAGCCACAACAGTAACAGCAACAGCAACAGCAGCAACAACAATTACCTCAGATCCAGGCATTTTATGCTTTCATCATTGCAATGTAAAAGTTTTCTGCTTCCACTTGCCACATCGTTGCCCCAAATGCAAACAAGTATTAGACACCGGTGTCGATGTGGACGGCAAGAACGATGCGGCCGCTGCGGCTGACGACGACGAGGAGGACGTTGTACGTGGTAATGAATTGGTTAGCAATGGCTGCAACGGTGAACGTACACGTGCCGCTAACGGTGTGCCGGTTGGTGTTGTTGGCTCCACGCGTTTGTTGCCTTTTCGCTTGCCCTATCCGTTCATACGTGCCTCGCAATATCCCTGTGCGATTGTTTTACGTCCGACCACAGGCGATTTTCTCAAGTGAGTATATTTATGCACCTATACACATACAATTTATTTCTCTGTTTCGAATACAAAGGTTAGGGAAAAAAGATCAGAACAGGCACCAGAAGTACATTGGCTTAATTGGAGCATACATTCGTGTTTCGTTTGAGAAACCAGAAAATACAGGCGGGTATTGAGCTGGAGACTTTCCGAAGCCACGCATTCGCGGTAAAAATGTTCAGTATGCCCTGAAAAGGTTATATTAAGTTTACCACGAAGTTTATAATACCCATAAATTAGCAGCATGATGAGTTGAGTCTATTTAACCATGCTTGTCCTCTCTGTCGTTCTGCCTGTATTTACGCGAACTAGTCTCTCGTGAAAACTTACACACACGTCCCTTTTTTCTTGAGACGCTAATCATTTGTCAGAATCGCCAATATCGGACCAACATAGCATATAGCTGCCATACAAACTGAACGATGAAACCAAAATTTTTAATTTAAGAATATATTTTCATACAATTTGGCATTTATTATTCCTCAAGGAAGCGGTGCAATCTAAGAAGAAAAGGTTTCAATCGGACTATATAGCATATAGCTCTCATATAATGATCGTAATCAACTCGTTTTTGTATACGAACTACTTTTTTATTTGATTAGATATCTTCTCGAGACTTAGAAAACAAATGTGACCTCGGCAAATGCAAACTGCAGGGCCATTGATTTCCTAAAATGTAATCGACAGTGACCCCAAACGTAAGCAAAGGGTTTTGACTTGACTATATGTAAACAAAGGTTGTGAACTTGGCTAATTGTAAACAAAAGGGGCATTGACATCGTAAAATGTAAACAAAAAAATCATTGGCCTCACAAAATGTAAAATCTTGTTTCGCTAAAAGTAAACAAAGGTTGTGTAGTGACTAATGATAAACGAAAGTATTTTTGACCTTACAAAACTATAAAAAAAGTACCACATGTTCTTTTTTTCCGAATAACTCCTCATTACTATAAACCACCTATATCGGACTAAATACTAGAAGATTTAGCTGCAATACAAAGTGATTGGTCAAAAGGTTCTTAGTCATCTTTGTTTGTTATTTGACAACATATATATTTTTATAAACTTTGGTATGGATTATTGTCCAAGACAACGCAACAATATACCAATATGTTGTTCAGCTTGGATTACGTCATATGAACTGATTGATCAATGCAAAGGTTGTTTTAACCCTTTTATACTCAAAGAAACGCCCCTGGTAAGGATATTAGAGCTTCGATGGAACTGAAGTTAAAATTTTTTCCATCATTGAGGACTATAACAGCGAGCAACTTCAAAATATTAATCACAACTTATACTATAATAGGCTCCACAGACTAGAAAGCCGAAGTATTTTTCATGACCAGCAGTTAACTCTAAAAGTAGAGAGGTTTCACTTGGTTCCGGTAGGCTTTTATCGGTGATCGATTTATTTACGCGTTCTTCTGTCTCAAAATATATGCTTGGCTTATCTTGTTATGGCGGAACTTGGTGTTGCAAGCAATTGTGGTTCAGGCTCCAAACCTTATCTTAAAGATTGGTCCTTACCAAAAGGTTGGTCCTAGTCTTGCGAGGTGCTAAAAATATATATTCCGATAGTATGGCATCGATATTAGCATTGAGTTCGCTGACTGTTCACTCAAGATTACTGAAAAGATGCCAAGACTTCTTATCTCTACCATCGAGCTATTTTATCATTAGGCTAGTTTGGGTGCTTGACCACAGTGGTATTGCAAAAAACTGTAAGGCTAATAAATTTGCTAAGACAGGTACTTTAGTCCCAATAACTGTAGAATGGGAACGGGTGTAGTTTACATGATTGCTGGGCCGCAGAGCAGCACAGCAAGTAATGGTCAACTATCAGTAGCTGTGCAGTCGCAATGTTCTTCTGGAGTGGGGTAAATCGAAAGAGGTCTAGAAAGATCTTTCCCCTCAGCAAGGTTCATCTTTCCATGGTTCTAACTGGATACTGTCTGATCGGGTTTCATTTAGTAAGATTTCACAGTTTACCTGATGCCAGCTGCATCAGTTTTTTGGAAAAAAATGAGAAAAATCATCTCAAAACTTCTCCTCGAAATTTGCTAGAAATACCGCTCATACATTTAGATATGTACTCTAAAAGAAAATCTAATTGTAGTCTTGATATTCAGCCATCTAGCTAAGCCAATCTAATCTAACCTAATTTCCCCAAATTCAGTCTACAGTGTAGCAGCGTGAAGGTTGGCATTAAAGTTCGTGAGCAGTCTTCATTTTTTAGGAATTGCGGCAGCTACCAAAGTCTTTTCACGTTGCTTGGGAGTCGCAAACTCGGTTGTCAAGACAAGCAGACCAGTACTAGAATACTATTTATGAACTCAAACCAAAGAAAAGCAATGCCTGTTTTGGACTCTTTTCTTTAAACAGTAGTTATATAGAATATAAATCAACGAGAGCTCACTGGTAGGGGTGGAAGCTTCAAAGCTTGAACTTAAACCAAAAAAAACAAACACTAACTGTTTCAGATTTTTTTTTTTAATATAGAGTTCTCCCCATTCCTTAAAAGCTCTTAAAGCTGTAGAGAGCATTCAAAACTTCAGCAAGTTTGTACCACCTATACCTCACCGCTCAAAATTGAAATGAATTGCAATACTTTCAACTTATTAGTTTGTCCTTCATAGGCGTTCGATCTCAATTTGTGGCCCACATTCTAACCTACGCAATACGACAAATTAGTTTCCTTCGATGCTACTTAACCGCTAAACAAGCACACCTATACCCACACACACACACACACACTAACACTAACATATAAGGGTTGATAAATTTATGTGTTGGTCTGTTTCTTTATTCCACAGCGACTACAACAACTCAACCGATTTGCATATTGCCGTGACGACCTCAACGGGCTGTGTTGTGGAATTCGATCGGTATGGCTTGCGGCGCCACCGGCCCGATAATACACGCATGTCCGATTGGTGGCAATGTCTGCTGGTCGGCGATGTCCCCGAACCATGGTATGACTATTGGGATGATATATTGCAGCAGGTGAGTTATGCACCGTTTCACACATATACAAATGCGTGCATGCATGTATGTATGGGTGTGTGTCTGAGTGTCTATGTATGAGCATTGCCGCAAGAAAAGCGCAATTAAGCGTAACACCTACGGCTTCGATACGCTCCGCTACATGCCAGCTATGAATGTTAGAGCCATTTGTGCAGCCACCACAAAATATTGCACATACACATACATACAAAAACACATACATATATACATGTATGCATACTTCTAGATATCTCTATATATATATGTGTGTTATCTGACATCTGTTTGCTTGCCCGCAGATTTGCAATCAGCCGGATCGCTGGACCGTCTCCCATTACCAGGAGGATAGCCACAATTGCTACACATTCGTATTGGCATTCCTGCAGGCGCTCGCCTATGACAAGCTCAGCGCTGCCGCACGCTCCAAAACCAGTTTCTGTGAGAAATATATAGTTCCTAGAACCACAACGGCCGGCAAGTATATATCCTTGTATCGCAAGTTGCGTGATACGGGCATTTATGTGCATCCACATCCTCATCATCAACACTATCAACACCAAAGGCATTTGTTGCTTAACGGCAAACAACAGCAACACCAGCACCACCAACACTCCTATAACCAGCAGCATCTACAAGTGAAGCCGTCACGTGGCAAGTCGAGAAACAATGGACACTTGAATGGTCATGTGGGTGCCACTTCCGCTCTGCTGGCCAATGGCGGCAAGGCGACCAGTATCATTTTGCGTGCACCCAATCTCTGCACCATCGAAGAGTGAGGCACACCAGCACTCCTGCAACACTTCTTTAGTATCGGTTCCTCATCCATCCATTCACTCAATCATTCATTTAGACCATTTCATTAATTTGCATATGTACTTAGTAGGTGCTCGGCAGCAATGTGTTAAACAATTATGTAATTGAATATGCGCTGATGGCGCGCTTTAGAGACCACCACAACAACACTGTCTACGTAACGAGTTGCTGTCAGGCAAATGTAGTAGTTAGGAACCGGTTTGTTACTAGGGTTTTTCGAGACATAACATATCGTGTTTCAAGCTCTTAAAGCTGTCGTCCGCCTTTCGGTACTTCCGAACTAGCAGGAAGTGTTCAAAATTTCGGCAATCCACAATTAGTAAATTCCTGTTTCAAAGACATAACCCTTCAATACCTCCGAAGTTCCGAAGTCCGAAGGAAAATTTTGAAATCTCGGCAATCCACGAGTAGTGAGTTCGTGTTTCAAGCTCTTAAAGTTGTCGTTCACCTTTCGGTACTTCCGAATTCGTACGAAGTGTTCCAAAACTCGGCAATGGACAAGTAGTAAGTTCGTGCTTCAAGCCCTTAAGCTTTCCAGTACCTCCGAACTCGTACGAAGTGTTCAATCCACGAGTAATAAGATCATGGTTCAAGTTCTTAAAGAACTTTGCTCCTTTCGGTACTTCCGAACTAGCACGAAGTGTTCAAACTCGGCAATCGACGAGTAGGAAGTTCTTGTTTCAAGTTCTTAACCTTTCCTTCACTTCGAAACTAGTACGAAGTGTTTAAAAACTCGGCAATCAACGAGTAGTGACAGAGCCACTAATAGTATTCAAAATTTTGTTCAAATATTGCGGTTAGCGAGGATTTATCGATCTAAGCCCTAATTCCTAAACTAAAGAGTCATGTCCAAATAATTTGAATATTTTCGCCGAAATTTCTCGGGTTCTCAATCACAAACTTGTCTGATTGCTCATCAGTGAACGTTTCCCTACTGGGTAGTTACCGTTACAAATACTGCTGCACATTCGTCAATATTCTGTCGATGAGCGACTCTGTCCATGAGAGTGGCACTTCCTGCCAGCCACAGCTGATGTTCTTCAATATTGCATCCTTTGTTCGGACCCTTTGTTTGCAACAAATACACTTCGTTTTAGTAGTTTTTATTGTTTTCTTCGTTGCTGCACATTTTTATAGTGTATTTTTTCCTATATTATGTTTCTATTCTTCAACTTTGGTCTCTTTTGTCTTAAACTTTTAAGTTAAATTAAGAAAGTAGTTCATTTTTATGCGAAAAAATTTGCCTTTTGTGAATTAAAAGTCAATAAAATATATTAATTTAGTCAATTAAAAAATGTTGTTGTTTTTTCTTTTAATTTGGGTGGAGGAAAAATGGTCGGCAATTAATATCTATACTGATAAGAGGAAAGTTGTTAAGTTTGTGGTAAGAACAGCAAACTATTAAGAAACTGTCCTAAATTAGGATGGTTTTTTTAAATTACTTGGTTTCAGGATAAAACGTTTTTTCAAAAAGAAATATGGTATATACAATATAAATATAGGTTAGGTCCTAGGACTTAGGATTGATTCAAAATTACTGAATCTCACTTGGGCAGATTTTTGTACTTTATGAGACCCATAAACGATTAAAAGTAAATCAACAGATCCTCTTAGATCGATGAAGCGTTTTGAGCTAACCATAAATTTATTAAGGCGGTTGATATATCAAAACCAGCAATTTCGTTGAGTTTGCCAAAGGTGTGTCAATCGAGATATTTCTAACTCAGTCTGGCAAAAGCTGGGCTGTAGAAGATGAAGTAACAGCCATGGAAAAGAGCAGAGCCATACTATTTCTTTTCAACGCAGGTAAACTTATTGGACTGTGAGCAGTCATAACGCCTGCAATTGCGTTGAGATTGACTTTGCGAAGAGCCAATAAACCGGAGGATCTCTTACGGTTCACTCTAAGCCAGAAGAATTTCGCAGTTGCACAAGTTTTGATTGTTGACCAGCGCTTGCTGAGGTCATTAGAGATCTAAAGGTCCAACACCAGAACGCAAGAAGACATCGGAAAACCGGCTGGCTTCCAATCGGTTGAAATTGAATAAGGGCTCATCGACTCTACAGTTTCCGGTATAACCGAGCCCTCCTACAAGTCTAATATGGAAGTAGCGGAAAGCTATTGTTAAACAGCTCATACACTCCTTGACTGACCTTGACTGATTTTGTGCGCATTGTAAGCGAGCTTTTAGCCCGGAAAGCCGGTCAACTATCGGGTGAATGAACAGATATCCGAAGGAAGATGCACTTTGGAGCAATATACTAATATAATATAATAATAAATATAATAACAAAAGCTGAGATTTAAGATGAGATGAAAATGGCAGAAACCCTATAGAGGCTGCCTTGCATTGAATGCACTTATTGTCTAGTGTGATTTGCATTATTGGACCATTGGACCATATGAAAATGGAAATATGTGAAACTTTTTATTCCAGCAATACAATTCATAAAGTCAGTAAGGCAAAGCGCTTGTAAACATCACTTCTTGGGAGGAACTTTTGATGACAGCATCATATCAAGAAATAGACATTTTAGTTGTTCATCTATGTCAAACCAAACTGAGTTCTCATCTATCTATTTCACTTAACTCTTTCCATCATATGCGATTCCACGTTTAGGAAATAAGTCTAACGAATCCATCGCATATGATGGAAAGAGTTGAATGCAAACGATATTCGAGCTAAGGGAAATATTGTATATATTTATTGCCGAAATGGTGAAAGGGATCGGAGAGTAAAAGAGCTTATGTTTCCAAAACCTAGCTTGAAGTAACCGGGTTGAAACTGGATTTGTATCTGATCAAGAACTGTCTTCTCAGCCTTTCCCAAAAATATTGGTCTAAAGAACGACTCGAGCGTCAAACGGTTCGTTTTCAAGGCCTTATTTGAAGCAACCGGAAAGGAAACGGGCTTCTATTTGATCTAAAACTGCCTACTCGGTGTTTCCCCAAAACTATTGGTGTAAACACTGATTAGAGTTTCGTCTGGTTCGTTATAAAAACCTAACTTAAAATAACTGCATCGGAACCGACTTTCTATCTTATGTAGAACTGTTCTCTCAGCATTTCCACAAAATTCTCAGAGAATATTTTAAGTCGCTACAACAAAAAATCGTTCCACAAGAAAACACGGTCTCTGTACCTTTTCGGTCTTAACTTTCTTGAAAGTGGAGTTCCGTCCAAAGAATTTTTATGGTTCCGGAAACCTTTGTTAGTCACGATGCCAGTCACTTAGTACTGTATATGGATTGATGGATGGGGATACTTCAAATACTTCAAGTAAACGAAAACTTACATTACTTTGTAACCAGTGAAGCTTAGCTAAATCACATGCTATGTCATTTATGGTCTTACACAGGGAAGCGCCAACAGTTTAAATAAAAAAAATGGTTTATTTATGAAAATTCAAACAGATTTGGCGTGTCTTCACTTTAAGCCATATTGCTGGCGATAAATAAGAACAAATTTTGTAAAATGCAGTGAGTAAGTGGAGCGCAACTTGATTTGAAAGGGGCCAACGCCGAGGGTGAACGATTACCTCATAACCTAGAAAGAAATGAAAGGAATAACGAACGAAAAGGAGAGCAATAAAAATAAATCCGATTTAAATGCACAGCGCGAGCAAAAGTCAGGCGTTCGCATTGGCACCGCGCGCGCACACACACACAGGCGCACTCACCCAGAGCGGGGTACCTCGCCCGCCGGCGCGCACATTATCCACACCTTTTGCAATGGCAAAGAAAACAATGCCAACAATTAATGCTGCAGCAAACGGTAAAATGGTGAAACAAAAGCGCGCAAATTATAATAACAACAAAAACAACCGAGCAAGCGATGCAAAAATGCGATGGCAACAACAACAGCGATGACCTCGACAACAACAACAACAATAATAAAAACAACAACAAAAGTTAACGGTAAGCACGAAGGCAGTGAAAAAAGCGTCTACAACAACAATGACAACCTAAAATGTAAAAGTGCAACATAACGGTATTGAAGGCGCAGGGGGTGTTGGACGTGCGCTCGCCTTCATGGCGATGATGAGCCGTGCAATGTTAATAATAATAACGCCCGCGTTGACTCTTCAGCATTATTATGTTTGTCGCGTTGCCATTGGTGCCGTTAACAGTTAAGTACGCGCATGCTTGTATGTTTGTGTGGGTGCGTGTGGCAACAATGATAACCACCATTTGCAGCAATTATGTATAAGCGAAATTTTTGCAATCTCCAGCAGCGATTGTCGACGTCAACGGCACTTTTAACTGCAGGGTTAGCTGAGGCAAGGCAGGTGGGGGGTGAGGAGTGCCTTGGCAGCAAAGGAGTGTACCGTTAGCATTGCAACAACAGCCAACAATTGCAGGGAGGGGAAAACCATGCAGACAGATAGACAGACAGACAGAAGAGTGAGAGCGCCATTATTGCAACAAAAAAAGAAGAAGCAAAAAAAAGAGTTGCTGCAACAATTGCAAGAACAAAAATGCGCCAAACTTTTGCTAAGAACTGCAGCAATTTCAATTTCGTCGAGCGCGAGCAAATTGCAAACAACAACTGCGCCAGTTGCAACACTGAACACTGAGTTGTTATTGTTTTTGTGCAAATGCTGTTAGCGCGCACTACAACAACAACAATAAAGTGACTTTGCTTCAACCACTTTTTCGTTTAATTATTTGCGTCGGCATTGTTGTTGTTGTTTTTGTTGCTAATGTGAAAAGTATGCGGCATGCAATAATTTGTGGCATGCAGCCATAGAAAGCGAAAAGAAACCTCATTAAAATTTGTGTCAAAATCGTTTCCACAAAAAAAAGCTTGCTGATGCGATCAAAGAGACAAAGTGGAAATTTGGTGACGCGTGCGTTGCAAACAAACACGCACCGACACACACACACACAAATAAAGTCTTTTTTAAAGCTGTTAAGGTTTGTGGGGCAGTGTTGTGCCTTTGGTAGATTTAATCTGCACTTCGCTTATGCGCAGAGAAATGGTTATTGTCGGTGAAATTTAAGCGAAGCGCTTTTGTAGCGATAGCACCCTCTAGGAAATTCATACGATACAGAGTATGTTTAACTTAAAATATAAAATTGACATAAAAAATGAGTTGAATTAAGTAAGTCAATACAAATATTTGTGCAATCGCTATTTCTGCTATTTCTGTGTCCAATTGAGCAAAATAAACGCAAGGATGTATGAAAAACTAGTTACCAACTAGTTACTTTATAATTTTCCGCCTCATTTTTTTACTTTGGATTTTAAAATAAATCTTCCAAAAATATTTTATACAAACTTGTATATAACTAGTTACCATCTAACTAGTTGGGAATGGGACTTAAAAAAAATTACTTTTGAGTAGTTTTCTGAAAATTTGTTTTGATTTCATATTTCAATTCGAAACTTAAAAAAATTTTTTCTAGAAATTGGTTTTCCACTAGTTAGTTTTAAATTTTAAATTTCGAAACCAATTTTTTCAAACTAGTTGGCAACTAGCCGATATGTAATTAATTTCGGAGTAGTCTTTCAAAAATTTGCTTGATACATATTTTTTATTGAAAAAAGTATGTATTTTCTACAAAGTCGTTTTCAACTAGTTACGTCTTACTTTATTTCAGAGTCAGGTGTAATTTATTTCAGAGTAGTTGAAGCTTTTAAATTTAATTTGAGTTTGAGATTTGAATATAAAACTTCGATAAATATTTATTACAATTTATTACTGGTATGCAACTAGTTATTTGTACACAATTTCGGACTAGTCTCCCTAAAATTTTTTGCTACTATTTATTTTAATATAAAACGTGCAAAAATATTTTCTGCAAACTGCTTTGCAACTAGTTGCTTTGTAATTTGTTTCGGCGTAGTCTTCCGAAACTTTTTTCGGATTTTACATTTTAATATAATATTGTAATTCGAAAAATATTTTTTGGAAATTGATTTGAAGCCAGTTAGTTTGTAACATATTTCTAGAGACTTTGGTCTTAAATTTATTTTGGTTTTATAATTTAACTTAAAACTATAAAAAATATTTTCTACAAACTGGTTTGAAACTAGTTACTTTGTAATTAATTTCGGATTAGTCTTTTTAATATTTATTAGGATTTGTTGGGAGATTTCTAAATATGAAATAAAAAAATATTTACTACCAACTGGTTCGCAGCTAGTTACTTTGTACTGCATTTCGGTATAGTCTTCTTAATTTTTTTTTTTTTTATTTTAATTTAAAATTTAAAAAACTATTTTATACCAATTGATTTGTAACAAATATATATTTGGATTTTATATTTTAAAATCTAATATAGTTCAAATATAAAGGGTGATCAATTTGGTGGTTCACTACTTTTATAAACAATATTTTGTATCACCAATTTAGAAATTCTATATAGTTGGCAATTCCCCTGTAACTATTTCTAAGAGAACAATTTGGTATCTAGTCAAACCTTGCCATATTGCTTCAATTTACTTATATTTTTCAGCAAAATGTGGCAACGCTATTGAATATATACTTTCTTTTATACCTTTTTTAAACCTTCTCCAAATATTTCTAAGACAACAATTTGCTTTGTGGTCAGACCTTGCCATATTGTTTTAATTTACTTATAAATTGTTCTACGAAAAATAGTTTTACCAAACTGGTTTGCAACTAGTTAATTCGTGGTGAAGAAATTTTCCCTCAAAATTTTTTTACACTAATGCTTTAAATTTTTGCCCAATAATATTATTAAAAAATCGTGAATTCGAAAAAAATTTCAACTGACTTCCAACAGAGGAAATCACGAAAAAATTTGATATAATATAATATAAGTTCTACAAAATGACATCAGCCTTGCTGCTAAAAAGGAAAAAGTTGGCAACTCAATGTTTCGTTTGGTTTGTGTCAAGACTAGTAGTCAAGTTTAGAATCAAACTCTCTCTCTCTCATGCAGACTTTTAACATTTTAGCTTTAAATTCCTACAGGGTCATTTAATTTGCACCTGCTGGCGAACAACGCTGGCAGATTTAAATGTAATCATGGAAAATGATGAACTTTGCAAAAAAAGAAAAAATAGATGTATATATATAATACTACAATTGCAAACGACGCAAAGGAAGCAAATGTACAACAATATAAGCTGCGGAATGGCAGCGACGGCAGAGATGGCAGAGATTGTAATGCCGATGCGTATGAGAAATTTAAATTTAATTCAAGGTCCTTCGCCATTAAAGCGGCCAACGAAAGCCTAGCAAACACACACACCCATACATATGTATGTATGTAGAAATGGCTTTATGCTGCCACATGCGCGCACCTACATTCATAGTCGGAGGCACAAGTACACAGCCACACACACACACTTGCGCTGGTGCAGTTTATATTACAATTGTTCTCAGTTTGGCATTCTCTTTTTGCTTTTCGTTGCCGTGTGTGAGGGTGTGAGTGCTTAAGTGTGTATGTGTGTGCGTGCGTTTGCGCTGCTTATGGGCAAGTTGGGCTTCGGCTTCGGCTTGGACTTTTGTAGGCCGCCTCGCTTTGCTGTGTTCCTTTGAAATTTAATTACAAACGTTGCCTCTTTCAACATTCATGCGGCATTCATATTGCCCGCATCCATATATGCATATGCAAGTGTGTGTGTGTGTGGGTGTGTATTAAGTGAAATACTGCAAGAGAGCAATGGCAACGCAGAAAGGCATTGTAAAATGCTTTCGTTTAACTGTAAATTTAGCGCTCTTCATATGCGCGTGCATGCAATTGAGGCTTAAATACACACATACACACATGTACACACACATGCATACATTTATTTAGAGTGTGCACTTGAATGCGAGCAAATGCATTCCAAAGTTCAAAATTGAGCTGCGGCATCAAAAGGTCGCACATTCCTACGCATTTTATGCATTTGTCGCCCCCCTGCTGATGAAGCATGCCACATTGATGTGACGATTTTGGCGACTCAGTTTTTGAAATGAGGCACATATTTTTCGGGTCATTTCACGCACTTAATTAAATCTTAAGAAGACCGCCATATTGCTCTAATATCTGTTAACCACTTTGATTTATGTTATGTTGCTGTTGTTCTGTTCCTTTATTCTATGAGCTCGTCTTAAGCAACAAAAATGCTCTAGTGCTTCCTCGTGTCAAGCAGCAGTAATCGTCATCGTATATTTATACACCGAGAAAAGTAAATCATGTCTCTCCGATTGTTTTAACACCCATATGGAAACATCAGAGACCCCATAGCATGACGAGCTGGTCGATTTAGCCAAGTCCCTCTGCCTGTATATACGCGAAATAGTCTCTCAGTTTTTGAGATATCGATGTCAAATTTTGTATACGCCCTTTTCACCCCAAAAAACTGCTTATTTGTCGGAACCGATATTAGACCATTATAGCATACAATTGTCATACAAACGAACCGATCGGAATCAAGAGCCCTTGTTGACAATTTTTTCATTTGAGGAGATAGCTTCACTAAATTTGCTATGAAACTGACAGACCAAAATCAAGTTCTTGCATTTGTGTGAAGTTCTCTGAGCGCCATTCATTTGGGAATGGCCATAAACCATTATTTCCATACAGCTCAAGCTGCTCACGACTTCCGGCTATAGACCAAATAGCCCAAAAGAACATCCGTTTGAAGGCGAGCTGAAGTGAGAAGGCGAAACATCCCTCCACAGGGTTGTGAGCTGGGTTTGGGACCCGCCACGTAAAGAAAACAGCCTCGAATGAGAGACTACCCATTTGATGACGACCACTGCAAATGTATTAAGAATGACGATCCGTCCTGCTATATGGTGCAGGGGCATGGTTCATGACAATATCTAATTAGTCAGCGTTATGCGTTTTCGACAGACAATGGGGGATACCGCAGTCGATGAAACGATGACATTGACATCCGAATGAATGGAAACACTCCAGCTCTGAGAATATTCGGAGTAAATAGAGGAAGAGAAAGACCTCCACTCCGTTAGAAATACCAGGTAGAGAAGGATCTGGCTACACTTGAAATCACTAATTGCCGCCAAACAGCGAATAGAAAGAACGACTGGCGCGTTGTTGTAAACTCGGCTATAACTTTAAGCGGTGTCAACGCCAATAAAAAAGAGGAAGATTATAATTTCAGTGCAGCCTAAGTTAACGTTTTTTCTTGTTTTATAGTCTGCCGGTACTGCGTTCAAAACCTACAAGTTGAAGCTTAAATTTGCTTGCTTTTTGAAAGAGAATCGGTCAATCCGAATATCTATGCGGTTGTGGATCGTATTTGGACAATTAAAGAAATACTTCGAAATGAAAAGAACGAATTTGATTCCCATTTATCTGTAACACTCTTCGAATCGAATTTAGGTGATTCAGTGATTCCAGTGCCAGTTCCATAAAAAAAAACTCGCGGAGGGTGAGCATTAAATTCTTAGCTTAAACAGTTCTTGACAATAAATTCCACTATCAACAGGCCAGATCAATGCCATGATTAATTCGAGAAGATTTGCACATGAAAGCCTATCTAGCTATAGCAAATGGGTCATTTTCTGACAACGCCCTTGAAGCAAATTAGTCCCACCAGATGCAAGCAGCTTCTTATGTGGCACACGGAGGTGAAATCCTTCAATGTAGGTATATTTTTACAAATGAAAAATTGTTTACTGTTGAAGAAGCTTTAAATAGGCAAAGATCAAAATATACGCGAGAACTTCCAAAAACGCCAAAAATGTTATTTCAAGGGTTCTTCAAGGTCACTATCCAGTTGATTAATGGTTTGGTTAAGAGTCTCTTGTAAAGGCATTACACCTCTTCACATCTGCGAACAGGAAGTTAAAACGTGCACAAAAGTGTACCAGTAGGATGTTTTAGAAAGCCTGTTAAATCAGTTAAGCAATACTTATTCTCTTCGATGGAGATCCTCTAACAAAATTCCAGCAAGACAAAAGCCCCTCAAAAGTTCCTTAAAAGCAATATTGCTGGTTAAATAGCTGCAAATGATTGGCCGTCTGGAAGTCCAGATTTAAATTTATTGGACTACAGTTTTTGGTCGGTATTGGAAAGCATGGTCTGTCGGATACCCACTAAAAGTTTGAACTTTGTTGTTCCTACACCTATCTAATAAGTCTTTAATTCTAGTCTGATCATACTAGGTGCATATCTGCTTCGTTCTATTGTTGTTGGTTATTATATTTCTTACTCTGAGATATTTGTTCAAACTGCGTATAAAGCTCTCGTTTGATCGTTTCCAGCGGACTTATCCATACCCGAAAGTCGCTATTGAAATCTAATCTTGTATAGATATAGCCAGACTTACTTCTTTTTAAGCTTTCCAAGTGGGATCCTTCTTAGGAGCAGCCTCTAACTTCACCTAAGTTTAGCTGGCCCAAGATGGTGCTATGCCCATAATCTTTTTTGTTCCAGCCTTCTAACGCCCTTATTCTTTTAGCGGACTACTACTACTTTTCGAGAAAAGACGTCTATGTTCAGTTTATGCAGGAGTATATTGCAGGCTGCTTTCAGTATTTCATTTAATTTTCTGATATTATAGTATTTCTATAATGCTGGCCATCAAACCAGTGCTCCATGTGTCAAAACTGATTCGTTTCCATGACAGTCGGGACTAAGTAAACGGAATGTGCCCGGACTTTTATCCAGCTAAGTACTTAGTTTGGTATCGTTTCCAACATCCAGGTATTTAGCTGTGCGAAACAGAAAAATATTTGTACGAGTTTCGTTTAAACCTAGTTCATTTCTTGCGGCCCACCATGATAACATCATGTACTGCGCTCACCTCTTTTCCATTGCGCTTACAAAAAATAAAGTTATCTTGTTTACTTTAAATTCAAATTAATATTAATTTTAATGTAATTAAATAAAAGGGTGACACAAATATAAATAAACAAATTTATTTTTGTGCAGAAAATCGCGATAATGTCTGCCTTTAATTAATTTGGGCTAATTTTTAAGGACAGCTTAGCTGCATACTAAACAAAAATGTATTTAATTTGAATGCTTTTAATGTCGAAGCAAGTTTTTTCTGCCGACGCAGCGCCAGATAAGCGCCTAGTCGCGTCCCAAAGGACAACAAATTCGCGCTGCGCATGTGCGTCTGTATAGGTACATGTGTATATGTGTGTGGGGGATTTATTTGGCGCACGCATTTGTATTGTACACATGTAATTGCTAAACCGACAAGATAACAACAAAAATGAGTTTGTAATTACAGCAAATACCAACATAATTACAACACATGTAACACCAGTAAAAAACAGACAGACAGACACCTCAATTGCACGAGGCCATCGCTACGCGTCGCTAGTTATGTGTGCGTGTGAGTGTGTGGCTGTCGATGGCAATTGAATATGCGACACGTGTTGTTGGTAATAAATGTGAATATGTATATGTAAGTATATATATTGGCAAATATTAAAGCAACAACAATTAGTCGTGTATATTATTTTAGAACAGATTATAATTAAACAAGTTATTAGACTGAGCAGCAGAAAAATATAAACAGTAAGGAGTGTTAGGTTCGAACGAAACCGAATAGTATGCATCCTTGCCTACTGGGATACTATGAAGGATTAAATTTCTGTAAATGTATCTGGAAATATCTGTACCAGTTTGATTTGAGGAATAAGTTGTATATACTAATAACGGGTGATCCAAGTAGAGTTACTTTTTTTTGACAGATCAGGCGGGACTCATGTCGAGCTGTCATCTTATTTTTATTCAGTATTGTTTGGTATTTCATCAAGGAAAGACTAACGCCTGAACAATGTTTGCAAATCGTTCAAATTACGAAAATTCAAGAATGTATTTCGCTCAATTTATGGTCAACATAATCGGTCTACTGAGTGTACTATTCACTACACCATCACCCATCTTGAGAGCCACCATTCATTATTGGATAATATTCGGCCGAATAGACCACGTCCAGCACGCAGTGAAGAAAATATAGCAGTCGTAGCTGAGAGTGTACACGAAGACCGTGGAGAGTCGATTCGGCGCCGTTCGCAGTAACTCGGACTAACGTATGGAATGGCTTGGCGCATTTTACGTCGAGATCCTGATTGAAAGTATACTCCTTGTGCTAGAACATAAGCCGCTCGACCTTCCTAAGCGATATCGTTTTGCTCTATGTGCTCTTGAAAAGTTCCAAGAAGATCCGACGTTTTCGAGCCAAATTTTGTTCAGCGATGAGGTCCATTTCTGGCTCAAAGGATGTGAAAACAAGCAAAACTGCTGCATTTGAAACAAAGAGCAACCTGAAGAGATCCAAGAGCTCTCATTTCATTGAGGAAAAACAATGGTTAGGTGTAGTGTGTGGGCCGGAGGAATCATCGGTCCAAATTTTCAAAAATGATGCCGGTGAGAACGTAACCGTCAATGGCGACTGTTATCGCACCATGATAACCGATTATTTGATGCCTGAAATTGAAGATCGTGATCTCGAGATTAGAGAGCATTAATCATTCAATTTATTGAGCGAACATTTGGGTGAGCAGTTGATATTATGTTTTTGGCCGGTCGATTGGCCAACAAGATCGTGTGATATCATACTGTTAGACTTTTTCCTGTGGGGGTATGTTAAGTCTAAAGTCTATGTGGACAATCCTGCTTCGATCAGGACTTGGAGCAAAATATCATGCGTAAAAATGTTCATAACCTCACTTTCAAGTATTAATAGGAACCCCCAAAATTCCGTAAGTCGTAATTCAGAATGTTAATGATTCGCTAAGAACAGTAAAGGGATGTTTCCACTATTGGTATGAAGATCCTCAGTCAAGTTAAAAGGATTAATTGTGTGGTTAATGTGCTTCCAAAGCATTTTTTGTAATCTTTTTCTGAAGAGGCATTTCATTTAACAAATAAATAAAAAAAATGTGAATTTACGGATCAGTGAAAGCACGATTGGTTCCAAAATCTCTCATTTTTTTTCGAAAAACAGCGTCGCGTTAATGTCTGTGAAACAATGCATTCCGACTACCAGAATGTCATGAAACGTATAATTACTGGTAATGAGTTTTGATCTACGCTTACGACCCGGAAGCAGTGGATCAATCGGCCGAATATCGTGGCAAAGGAGAGCCGAAGCCGGAAAGAACACGTCAAAGCAGGTAAAATTCAAGGTTATGTTGACAGTTTTCTTCGATTATCGAAGTGTAGTGCATTCCGAATTTCTTTCGACCGACCAAACTATCAACGCGATGCTAATCGTAAAAAGAGTCCGAAATTATGAGCCGACAACTCGTGGGTTTTGCAGCTCGATAATGCACCGTCGCATACTGCATTGATTCTTCGTGGGGTTTTAGACAAACTTTCAACCAGTATGGCGCACCAAACACCGGATTTTTGCCAGACTTAGCTCCGTGAGACTTCTGGCTATTCAGCAAACTCAAACGACTGCTCCAGGGAAACTGTTTTGAGTCAATTGAAGACATTATACGAGAATCGCTACGCGCATTGAAGGCTGTTTTCGAAATTGATGTTAATAACTGTTTCGAAGGTTGGAAAAAATGTTCGAACGAGTGTATTGGAACCAGGAGGGATTGCTGGGATTCCTAAAGACGATACAGATTTTAAAGAATAAATTAAGAATTTTAAAATTACGAACAAAGTCTTACTACTTTTTGCCCATAGCGGTATGGAACAATTTTAGTATGAAATTCGACAAGTTCGAAGCAAGATAGTAAATAATTGCAATAATATAATGCTAAATATTGTACCTTGGTTTACAAAAACAAACATATACACATACTAATGCGCTGGAAGCCGAAATATATTTCATCTAATTGCCAGTAGGTATAAACGTATGTATGTACGAGTATGTGCATGTGTGCGTGGCATAGAAAAGCAAACAATTAGGCGTATGGCAGCAAATTCAATCAGCTTAATTTCAAATTTAATTATCTCGAAAGCATTACATTTAATTGCAACAATAATATAAATGGCTTGCTCTCTAATAATCGCATTCAAATATTATGTGCCTTCCAATATGTATGAGTGTATGAAACCACTTTTTGGTAATTATTCGCTATGTGTTTGTGTGTGTTTGCATGTGTGTGGGTGTGTCCACGAAAATGTTGCACTTTAAAGGCGCACAACAAATCAATGTCAATTAGCCAGATTTGTAATGAGTTAATTAAGTCGCGCCATTTCGCGCTTCGTGCGCGGCCTGCCAATGGCCAACTCCGGCTAATGCAATGTAATGCAATTATTGGCAACATTTTATTACCGTTAATGATAAGAGAATTCGCATGGGACGTAAGTAATAAATTTCCAATGCTAAAAGAGTGAGTGAAAGCCGCAATAAAGTGAACAATATGAGAGAGATAGAGAGAGAGAGAGAGAGAGAGAGAGAGAGGGTTTAGCGCGATAGAAAACGTCAGTTACAGAGAAACCGACAGTCAGACTACTTGTTGTTACTGTAACGGTTATCTGGTCCCCTTTAGGGTGGTAAGGTTCAAATAAGTTGTCATCGAGGTCATCCAGCGGTAGACCCAGGAAACGTGCTGTTTCGACGGGGTCGGACCACATGGAGAGGGATGTCAGATTTGTAGGATTAGCTGGGCATGCAAAGAAGCGATTAGTGTCATGTGGGGACTAGTTGCACGCTTGATATGTATTTGATATGTCGGAGTCGATACTGGATAAGTAGGAGTTTAACCTGCTACAGTATCTAGAACAAAGCTGCTCTTGATTCTCGCTGTATACCTTCACACTAGTCGCTTTATGCCAGTTGGCGCTATAAACTCATATGAGAAGTTGTATTTATTCTTACTACGCACTGGTTGTCGTATATCAGAGTTGTATTCCTCATTTCAGTTGTGTAATTCCGTCGATTTTTTGTAGCGGTCTCTCTCTAAAGAAAGATCGTGCTTGGACATCTACAATCAAGCCTGTTGCGACGCCAAACAAACTTCGACAGATCTTTTGAACCCTCAAATATCGTTGAAGTACCTGGAGCGCATTATAAATATGTTAACGATCGATTTTGAGTTTCTAACCAAATTTTTATCTTGGTGCAGGGTGCCAATGACATGTTTAAGGTTCAGCTTGAATTAATTAGATAGCAACATAACTTGTTGAGAGTTATGATCTCTCCGATTTTGAGGTACACCCTATCACAGCGCCCACTCAGCTCACTTTTTTATACCGAATTCTTTTTTTTTAACATTGCGTTAAGATACTACTTAGTAATGGCATTCGGTAGGTGGATAGGAAGAGCGGCAAAAATACACTCATTTAATGATGTGCTCTCTGAACCACCCCGTGCTTCCGACGAAGTTCAGCCATACAAAAATGTTTGTTTTGCAAGCTCTGAAACATCGTCTAGAAACTCTCGTCTGATAGTTGCAATTATTTTCCTGAACAAAGCCTTGCATTCACAAAGCAGATGCTCTATAGTCTCTACTTCCACTATCTTCTGACAGTTTCTACAATAGTCATTATATGTGTTCCTGGTCTGCTAGCTTGTCTGCCAATAAGAGCACTCGCACTAGACTTCTTCTGTCATTCCTTTTGAATTTGAATAGTCAATATGGGCGGCCCTTGTTCCATTCATGCCCCGTTTGCCTACTTGTTGAGCAAATTAAGGATTGACTTCACTGAGATTGAGCTATATATATGTAAATTTTGTCGTTTAAATAGTCAGAGATATACAAATTCCTTCTTTTTCGAAGTCCAAATGTAGAGTGATGACTGATCCGGCTATTTCATATGCTGCGCAGTTACTAGGAATAGGACTATGTCACGAAACCCATTTCAGGTTTATCGTGAAATATAATGTTAGGTTCACTAAGAGATTAAGTCATTCTCGGACTTCACAATACTCTCGCTTTCCTTCAGCAAAATAAAGCTTTTAAAGTGTTTCATTATCGTCTCCTGTGTTCCATACAATAAACCTCAACGAAATATTTCTTCCGTCAATAATAATTACAAAAACAACATTCCCGGTATGAATTTTTTATATTATCAACAGCTTCTGCCGCACTTAAACCTTCCTGATTTGATAAATTCGTTTCATTATATATGCAAAAAATCAGAATAAGTGTGCCACTGATCGGTCACTAACCCCTTGTAGTTTATTAGTATAAGTAATTTGCTATAGTATGGATGTGACTTTATAAATTTTTATCAATTTATTTAAAATTTTGATAATATGTACTTATATGTTCTAATTGTAACTCATATCAATTTATTTTCACTTAAACGGATTCAAATATATCAACGTTTAAAGAAAAGGGTCTGTGGTACAGTGAGCAAATGAGTGCGGTTAACCATTTCTGAAATTAAGTTCTATGAAATATATATGATTCCATTTTACCATATTACAATAGCAGCATATTATTCTTCAGTCATAGATTTCAAGTTATGAGGCTGAAGAAGAACCCGCACCAACAATCTACCATGATAACATTGTCGTTCTGCCGCTTGACCGAAACAAGGTGAAAACAGCACTAAGGCGGCTTAAGAACAACAAAGCTTTGCGGTGTGAGCATCACTTTAGCACTGGCCAGGCAAGGTGCCTCTTTCCTTATACATATAGAACTAGCTGGCAGCCTTCTTTTGCAGTCACCGCGTGACATTCAAATCACAACACTTCGCGGTGCGAGCGTCACCCAAGCACTGGCCAGGCAAGTCGCCTGCTTTTCATATATGAAGCCAACTTGCTGACAGCTACCGTGAAGTCACCGCCATCTTAATCCCATTTTAAATAAACTGATTCCACGTTATTGGTGCAGCCTTTGACCTGACAAGCCCATGATAGACCAGATTTTCACAGCATGTCAAATTCTGTAGGAAACTCTTGACAAACATATCGACATCCATCACCTTTTAGTCGACTTCAAGTCGCTTTAGACAGCACTGACAGGATCTGCTTATTCAAAGCTCTTCCTAAATTTGCTTTCCCTGCGAAACTCATACGCTTATGGAGAATGACGTTGATCGCAACCATCAGCTCCGTCAAAATCGGCATGAACCTCTCCGATGCCTTCCACACCAGACAAGGATTTAGACATAGTGATTAACTCTCGGAACAACATAATGCTGAAAAAATTTAAACGTGCCGATTATCTCAACCGCTGGACACTGTTTGCTCTAAAACTACAGTGATACTGAGGTACGGATACCGAGGATATTGACAGCATATGCCTTAGGAACAGCGCTGTCATCGCAGTATGCTCCAACCAATAAAAGAAGCGAAAGAGGTTGGTCTTGTGATGAACGAGGATCAGACAAAGTGCGGGGAGGCCACACAAATAATTTTCCTTCTTGGAAACTAAGCCACTATTGGCAGCTATAAATTTGAAAAAGTTAAGAACTTTGTATATCTCCAGAACCAGAATAAATTCTTTAATAATTTAAGCTTGTTCTCTAAACATGGTTTTTGGAGTCGGTGAGCAAAATTTGGCTTGACCGATCGGTTTGAAATTTGTACACTTCCTTCAACATGTATAGTTTTCTGGTAATTAATGATTAACGGAATGAGGTTTTTGATAAAAATTTGTATTCATTAAACTACTCTGCAGTGCACATTTTTGGATGAAGGGAATCCAAGATGATGATGAATTTTCGGTACGAAGTCCTTCCGCAGTAGTCTTTTTTGGATGCCTGTGCTTGACGCGAATTTCAACAAGCTCTGTGACCTCACTAACCGTCGCTCTTCCAATCGCTTATATCGTGGAGTACACAAAGCTTAAAGCCAATCTTCTTATATAATTATCAGGGTTCTAGGGCAGTAAGTTCATCTGGAAGCTCCAACGGAAATTTTAAAATAAGTGTAAGCAACGTTTTCGATCTTTCAACTTGTGAAACGGTTCTGTATATAAAAGTTAGTAAAGCCGCAGGAGGGTTTTAATTGTCTATGTGGTATTCTAGGGGGGTAAGTTCAACTGGAAGCACCACGGCAATCTTAAAATATGTACAAGAACCATTTTCGAACTTTGAACTTGTGAAAGGGTTTTGAAAATATGAGTTAATATAGCCGCAGGGGAGTTTGAACTGTTCTTGTGGGACTCTCGGAACATTTATCAGTGAGTTCAGCTCAATAGTTAACTGATAAGTATATAGTCTAATAAGTAGGTATTTATTAACGACAATAAAATATAATTTCCTATAATTTCACTAATGCTTTGTATTTTTAATGAAATCTCTGTTTTCTTGTAATAAAACCTAAAAGTCTTTACAACTAATTTCCATCAAACATTGTTGTTTCTAATGACATAATATGAATTGCTGTTCAATGTTCTAATTTCTCTATAAATTCACAGTAACAATGATTTGTATGAAATCAAAGCAGTTAACAGTAAAGCGACAGATTAGTAAAAAATTACCCGTTAAGCGAGCGTTTCAGCTGTAAGCGTGTCATTACACGCCAACTGGAACCCCTGGGGAGCAATAAAAACTGATACTAAATGCAGCTGCAACTTGAATATTGCTAATTGTAGCGTTTTAATTGGAATCTACACGCGATCACTGCAGCATACTAATGGAGAAAACCTAACAAAAAACTCACCTGCCACGTCATTTTCAATTACTCACTACTTCGACGCGCGCTAACTACATTTCCCCAAAGAATGAAATGCATGAATCTACTGACTTCGGTAGTGACAGAGTCGTTTGCCAGGAAACTGCCATGCGTGTAAATGCCGAAAAAGCACAAGCGTAAACGGCAAGCGCAAAAAGTACAAACAAAAGTCGAATTAAATAAAAATTGCAATGTCGATGATATTAAGGAAGGAGTGTAATTCCCGTATTCGTGCGAAATAAAAGGCGATTTAAGTTTGGTTTTCGCATTCATGCCGAAATTGCAGATAAATATGCGCGTTAGCAGCCACAGCGACGCCGCAGCCGCAGCCGCAGCACATTTTGATTCGCATGCAAGCGAGCGAATATACATACATATATGTGTGTATGTATGTACATATATATATGTATATTAGGATGGGTCTAAAATAATGAATATTTTCGATATACGAGTATTCATATACATTAGGGAGAGTCAGAACAACTGATATTTTCGATATACGAATTTTCATATACATTAGGGTGGCTAAAAAACGAATGTTTTCGATATACTAGTATTCATATACATATATTAGGGTGGGTCAAAAAATCGAATATTTTTGATATACATACGTTTATTAATATATATTAGGTGTTTTTCAAATATCCACATTACATTAGGTTCAAAAAAATTTATTTTTTTTGTTTGGTCCTTAAAAATAGGTTCTTTATCTTCTTAATTCTTTGATTTTTTTAACTGATGTTTGACGTTAGATATCTCGTAATCGTTTAACATAGTCGAAAAATTATACAGACCATTTCTTTAGGGCTTTCAAATTGCTACAAAACTATGAAACAACATATGTTTTCGAGTAGCTGGCAGCGTGAAGTAAACTTGTCTATCTGATAATAAGAAAAAAGCAGAAAACTGTAAGGCGGGACCTTCCCCTTACAATTAAGAGCTCATACTTGGAGAAACTTTTTAGAGGTGTCAAAAAACACATTTTTGAGAATTCCAAAAGAAAAATAAATTTGGATTTTTTTTTGACCCACCTTAATATTTATGTATGTACATATGTATATCTATATATCTACTCCCAAACATATATGAGTAAGAGTATGAGAATGCGATTTGGTGCACTGTTTTGCATAGCTCCACAAATAAATATAAATACTTGTATGTATGCGTTTGCAGTTATATTTTTTATCACTTAATATGCATGCAAATGTGTGTGCGTATGAAAACGTGTACGTTTTTTGTACAAATTTATGTTTTTTGTTTTGCTTTTGTGAATAGTTTTTCCCGCCGCTTTTAGTTGTCTTTCAAAAAGCACAAAAAAATATCCAAAAAAAGTAAAAACTAAAACAAGGCATGAATGGCACGCGCGGGAATCCCATGAATGCACCGATTCGGGTTCTGACACATTCACTCATTCATTTCGATTTGCTGCTGACGTCCAACTGAGTGCTTAATTCCACTTTTTTTACGCATATAAATAAAACTCCCGAGCTTGATGTAGATATGTATGTATATTTAGTAAAAAAAATCAATGAAAAAATGCCACGAAACTGGTTGCTCCAAAAACATATTAAAATACAAATAAAAGTTGCATAGAGACAGTTATGCATTTAATTTGCGGAACTATAGCAAAACTTAGACTTGCTTAATTTAAGCGCATAAAACGGGTTCTTGAATTGTGTTAGAAGTTAACTCATATACATATGTATATAAATATTTTACACATATTTAATTGTTTCAGTGTATATACAAATATTTCTGCAACAACTTACACTTATTTCATAAATTTTGGTTTTAAAACATGTGGCAACACTGCCAAAAAAATATTTTTAATTATAAGCCTACACTAGCTTGTTGCCATTAGTCTAGTTTTATTTTAAAATTGAATTCAAAATTTTGTAAAATACGGCAACTCCGCCGGAAATATTTTCATTTTGAAGCCTTTACATTGATATAGAGATTGTAGGAAAATTTTTTTATAGAAGGTTTTAAGCATGTGGCAACGCTGTTAAAAATATTTATTCCATATTATTATTTACATTTTCTTTTAAAATCAATGTGGCAACACTGCCAAAACATTTCAATTACAAGCCTACTCTAGCCTTATACGATTATTTAAATTTTATTTTATTTCTGAATTTAGTTTAAATTTTTTGAAAATATGGCAACTCCGATGGAAATATTTTCAATTTTAAGCCATCTATTTAAATTTATATCGAAATTCTAAAAACTAATTTTTTAAAAGAAAATTTGAAGCATATGGCAACACTGCTAAAAATATTTTCAGCTATAAGCTTTACCAAACTTTTTTAAAATTATATCGATTTTATTAAAAAATTAAATCTATGGCGACCTTTTTAAATTTTCAGTAATTAGCTTTCTGCAACAGAGTGGCAAACCTTTTCAACAAATTTAGACTGCGAACTTTCTTAATCCTTTTTAGTTTCACATCGCATGCGCAAACATATTTATCCTCATTTTAGTTTATGTTTTTTCGACAGAAAGCTTTCATTGAAACCCAACTTAGACGCTAGAATAAATAAAGCACCCACCTTTACACCAGTACCATTAAGAGGATGGTGGAGCTCAACTGAAGACTAACGTCTCGGGTAACTCGTTGGCTTCACGCAGCAGTTGTATGGTCGCTTATGACGTACGGTATATTGGTGTGTATGGTATATGAAGACATGCCAGCGGACTGGGAACACCATATAATGACTTTTGAAGAAGCTGTCAAGAGATAGCAGAAAATAATAGAAAGGCCGAGGGTTCCTTTCTGATGTATCTTAAGTTGTTCATCAGGAACAGAGAAGCTTTCATCGAAATATAAAAGCAATTTAGTAATAATTCGACGACAGCGCCACCTAACGGACAAGTATTTGTTTTCCCTCCACCAATCTATAGTACAATCTGAATATGACCGAAAACAGTCCAAAAATATACCGTAAGTGCCTATTTGTATCAGAGCTAGCGTATAAGCCGTGTTGACACGCGAAAGCCACGAGCATTACGCTTGCATAACTTATGTAATCACATTTATGAGCTCGTTTGCCTATAAACACACACACACCCACACACAGATTCGTGCATATGTAAGATCGCTTGCATTTTCACAGTAAACACCAATGACAGCGGAATTCCCTACTAATTGAAAAGCTTTAATCCGTACTCCATGCCGCTCCACCCAGCGCTGCATTGTTTATAGTTAGCAATCCGCCACCCGCGACCCACAGGACGCAGCACGCGATAATACCCGGACAATTTTGAACTTGTGCAATTGGCGAGCGCGAACAAATCGCAGTTACAACACAACAAAAACAAAAACAAAAATGCACGATACAATAAAAACAACGCCGCACTAACACACATGCACTTATCAAACACACTCTCACACACACACAGCATTCTCATGCAGTAAAGCACTCGTCCTCTAGTCGCACGCGCCGAATGGCAGGTTGTATAAAAGTGCCGCGCCCATGACGGCGGCCAACAGAGTTCAATAGCAGCTGCTGCTGTGATCAACCGGCAACCGGGCAGAACAAACGCTGAGAGCGCGATATCGGCGAGCACAAAGCCGTGCAGAATAATTATTGTTGTTGGCCATTGGCGCTTTGCCACTGTAAAATCATATCCGCGTTATTGTTATTCTTGTTATTGTTATTGTTGTGATTGCGATTGTGATTGTTTTTGCTGCGCTTTACGATTGAATTGCTCGCGCAAACAAGTTGCATCAACACACAGCGCGCTTGTGGCACGATTGTAGCTGTTGAATAAAATATTATAAAATAAATTAAAATCGGAAAAAATTAAATAAAATTAATACGCGGCATTTGCACTGACGTGGTCTCGTGGATTTAAACACAACACTAAATCAACGGTGAACTAGCAGTTTGTGGAACTGCTGAGTTATCTGGTTGCGGAGTGAGCAGTTCGGAGCAACGAATTAGATTTTTTTAATTAAAATTTAGCACACTTCTTTGTTTTTGGTTTTGCAAAAATGTCTACTAGTCACAAAGCTTCGGATTTACTTTTGTTGCTTTTGGCTGTGGTAGCGTTTATCAGCAGTAATTGCGGTAAGTGAATGACTTCATTAAGACGAATTGCTGCCTGAAGGTCACATTTAATTGAAAAAGCTTTAATTTTATGGAAATAGCAGTAAAAAAATAATTTAAACTGTTGTGGATTAAGAACTGGAATTAAAAAAGGAAAGCAAAAGCATTTAAAAACTAATTTTCAAATCAAATGCTTTTAAATCCAAACAAAAATTTTCGAAACTGCCAATTCGAAATTTCAAAATTAAGTTTAAAATAAAATTTCGCATGTAAAAATTAAGTTTAAAATTAAAATTTCAAATTAAAAAATGTTTCGAAAATCAAAATGGGTTACTAAGCTGTTTCAGCACGAATTTTCAAATAAAGTATTTTAGATGAAAACCAAAAATTCGAAATTATAAGGAAAATTTCGAAATTCCAAAATTAAGTTTAAAATTAAAATTCGAAATTAAAAATAATTTCGAAAATCAATATGGAATGGAAAAATAACACTAATTTTGAAATCAAGAATTTTCATTGAAATCCAAAAATCGAAATTAAAAAAATTTCGAAAATCAAAATGGGTTGGTGAACTGTTACAGTCGAATTTTCATATAAGGTATTTTAAATGAAAACCAAACATTCGAAATTAGAAATTTAATTTTAATTTTTTAAATTTAAGTTTCGAAATTCCAAAAAAGTTTAAAATTAAAATTCGATACTAAAAATAATTACGAAAATAGAAAGGCATAGAAAAATAGAATAAATATAATAATATAAATAAATAAAAATTCTCAAATCAAATATTTTAAATGAAAATCGAAAATTCGAAATTTGAAAGGAAAATTTCGAAATTCCAAAAACAACAGCTTCGAAATTAAAAATGGTTTCGAAAATCAAAACAGCATGCAAAAATTATTTCAATAAATATTCTTACGTCCATTACTTTAAGTAAATAGAAAAAAAAAATCGAAATTAGAAAGGAAATTTATATTTCGAAATTCCATAAACAAGTTAAAATTCGAAATAAACAGTGATTTCAAAAATCGAAACGAAAAAGAATTTAAATGAAAACAAAAATTCGAAATTAAAAAGCAAAACTTAAAATTCGAAAATAAAATTTCAAAATTAGAATTCGGAATAAAAAAAGGTTTCGAAATCAAAACTAATTGCAAAAAAGTTCAAGTCAAGTATTTTCGAAATTTGAAAATCGAAAATAAAAAAATAATGTTAATATTAAAAATTAAAAAATATTTCGAAAATCAAAATGGATTGCAAAAATATTTCAACAATCATTTTCAAATTGAAATTTCGAAATAAGAGAATTGAAATTCGAAATTATAAATAATTCGAAACTAAAAATTCGACATTCCAATAAAAAAATGTTCGAAGTTAAAAAAGAAAATATATAAAATCGAAATTCAAAAATTGGAACTCATTAAAAAAAAATTTGGAATGAATACCTAAAATTTGACACTTATGTACATACAAGGAAAAGTCGGAAAAGCTAAAATTTTTAATTTATAATCATAATTCACTTTTGAAAATTCGATTATTAGTAATATTCGAAATTTCGTTATTTTGAACTAAAAGTGAAAACTCGAAATTCGATTTTCGAATATTCGAAATTTCGTTATATTGAACTAAAAGTGAAAACTCGAAATTCGAAGTGTTTTACAAAATCGAAATTCTGCCTAAGAATTCGAAAATTTAGATTAGAGTTTCCCAACCAGAACACTAAAAACTAAAATTAGAAAAAATGGAAATTTGGCTATCACATATGTAGGTTAGGTTAGTCAGGTAGGATATACATATGTATATTTTTTGTAAATATAATTGGTATAAATTTTCCACATAACTAAACTATACACTGTTATATAACTACAATACCTGTTATCCCACAGCGTTCGCTGCGATTCTAGCGCCCATGCGCGAAGTAAAAGTCGTGGACGATATCGCTTCCAATGTGCTCACCAATCTCGAAGTGGAGGCCTACCATCATCGTAATATGGAACGAAACTTCAATATGGATAAGGAATTGGAGGATGAAAGCGAAGACGACAAGTTCTGTGTGTGGCATAGATGTGATAACGATTTGCGCGAGCCGCGCGGCTTCAAGAAATACTTTGATTTGTCATTTTTGAAGAAATTTATGAGTCATTTGAATCCCTTCGGCATGTCGCGCATGAATATGAATTTCTACCTCTTCAAACAGGACTTCCCCGAATGTGGGCGTGAACTGCGCATCAGCGATAAGCGCGCAGAATTATTGCGCGCCGGCTTCAATCCCAGGCAACCAACGCGGTTAGTATACAGACGACAAAAATAGAAAGCGCACAATTAAAAGAAGGCGCGCCAGTTCAACCAATTAATAACTGGTTTTTACTTTTATTCCCCCACCAACAGCATCATCATACACGGCTGGATGAGTCAGTCGCGTGGCTCCTTCAATCGCGACGTCAAGAATGCTTATCTCAAGCGCGGCGATTACAATGTGATTATCGTTGATTGGAGCGCTAGCGCCACCAATGTGAATTACTTCGCGGTTGTCAAAATGATTGAGGGCTTCGGCGCACAAGTCGCACGCTTCACGCAACACTTGCAGCGCACAGTTGGTGCAGATTACGATGACATGTATCTGATCGGTCACTCGTTGGGCGCACAAATTGCCGGCGCTGCGGGCAAACTCATTCAACCCGCGCGCTACAACACAATCTTTGCTTTGGATCCCGCGGGTCCTAAGTTCCGTCATCGTAGCGCTGAGTTTCGTATAGATCCCACAGATGCCAAATATGTCGAGTCGATACAGACCAGCGGCAATTTGGGTTTCCTTGAACCCACCGGCAACGCGACGTTCTACCCGAATTATGGTCTCTACCAAAGTCGCTGCTACTATGTGGGTTGCTCACACATACGCGCCTACAAAATGTTTGCTGAGTCCATCACAACCGATGTAGGTTTCTGGGGCACACGCTGTGAGCGGCGTGAGCCGGAATGGCAGTGCAATGAAGAGATGTCACCTGCGGATCTCTATCGAATGGGCGGTGAGCCTGCCCAACTGAAAAGCGGTATATTCTATGTGAAGACGGGCACGGGCGCGCCGTTTGCTTTGGGTCGCAACTGGCAGAATGAAGAGGCGTGAAGCGGAGTTTATGGTTGAGGGTGAGAGTAAGGACTGCAAAATGTGATACTTGTTCTAAAGCTTGCCACTTTTTTTATTTTTATAGAATAAAATTGTTTTTAAATCTATTTATGCGAATATGGTTATTTTAACTTCGAATAAATTTTTAAACGAACTATAATGTGTTTATTTTTTTCAAAATATTTTTAGATATTCACGTTGCCATATTTTTGGAAAAAATATGTAAATGAATTGAAAAAATATGGCAAAAAATAAAAAGTATATTGAAATAATATGACAAGGTCTGACTAAAAAAATCTTCTCTTAAAAATTATCAGAGAGGGTTTGCCACTTATATAAAAGAAAGTATATATTCAGTAGCGTTGCCACTTTTTTGAAAAAATAAGTAAAATGAATAATATGGCGAGGACTGACCTTAAATCAAACTACTCTATTAGAAATAGATAGAAGGAGTTGCCACTTATATAAATGAAAGTATATATTCAGTAGCGCTGCCACTTTTTTGGAAAAAATATAAGTAAACTGAATAATATGACAAGGACTGACCTTCATCAAATTGCTCTGTAAGAAATAGTTATAGGGAGTTGCACTTATATAAAAGAAAATATATATTCAAGAACGTTGCTACATTTTGGTGAAAAATATAAGTAAATTTAAACAATATGACACGGTCTGACTAAAAAATAAATTTTTCTCTTAGAAATAGTTAGAAGAGAGTTGCCACCTATTTAAAATTTTTAAAATGCTGCTACATAAAAATTGCTGCTAAAAATTAATTTAGGTGCGTAGAAAATACTTCATTTGTTTTATTAATGTGATTGCATAATTGGCATCTCTTCCAAAATATATTTGCCTTTAAACCCACTATAGTTTCTTTTTTATTAAAATAAAATCTAAGGCATTTCGTGGTATTATTAATTAGGCTAAACATTTTTTAACAGGTGGCAACCCTTTCTTGAAAAATTTTGCTAACTACAAGGTTTCTCTACATTTTATTGGGTTCTGTTCTGTTTTTTACTTAATTTTTTAAAATAGATGATATTTAATTTTTACATAAATGGCAACTCTTCCAAAAAATATTTTCATCTTTCACCAAAAAAAAAGATTCACCTTTCAAGACGCTTAAGTTTCGTTTTTCTTCAAATATGATTTATAGCATTATAGATATTTTTTAACAGGTGGCAACCCTTTCTTTCAAAAATTTGCTAACTACAGCTCACCCTCTTTAGTTTATTGAGTTTTCTTCTCTTTTCTGAATTTTACTTAATTAAAAAAAATAGGTGGCAAGCCGCCAAAAACTTTTCTTGAAAAATATTGCTTCCTTAACGCTCTGCTTCTACAGTTTATTGAGCTTTTTTCTCTTTTCAGACTTCCACTTATTTTTTTAAGCAGGTGGCAACCTCTTCGAGTATTACATTGCATCATTCAGAAAGCCAAATAATGTTAATAACTTTTCCAAACATTTTCAATAAAATTTTTATAAAATATTTTATTGTCAGAAGCTGCCACCCTATCTGATTTATTAAGCATAAATTATTAACACGAAAGATATTGGGAAATATGCTCAATATTCTATCATACTTCAAAAATTATATTTATCAAATTATTTTAATTTCAAAATTTAAAGTCTTTCATTACTGAAACTCTGTCTACATAAATCTATTGACCTGCATTTGCTATTCAAATTATATGCGCTTTGTGCTTCACTTCGTTTGTGCTGTTAATTACACGATCGCAGCTTAGCTCTGAAAGCGCTGCTTATTGGTTTATGATTATGACCAATCAGATTGAAGGCACATGCCTAAAAGTAGGCTAACAATTAAAGTAACGGTTTAAAAAACAGGGTGGAGACAAATTTTAAATTTCTCAGCGGGATTCACGCATAAAACTTTATTTTTCTTTACAGACTTATGATTACAAGGTATATACATATATTTATACACATTCAATTAACCGTTATATGTTTCGCTCCATTCATAAACACGTATTTGTCACACATACATAGGCATTAAGCTTTTGTTAAGTGTTTACGCAAAAGAATATTAACTGGGAATTAACAGCGGATTAAGCAAAGCTCCGCAAAACTGAAAATTCACAAACACACACTTAAAGGCTTAGCACCGTTAAGGGAACAAATAATACAAACAAAAGTTTACTTACATATCTATACATATGTTTGTATGTATTCAAAGGCGCTTACGTGAATAAATATTTGATTTTAGTTAGAGAATACACCAACATTCAATGTAACCCAAATGAATATGAGCAATGTTTAAAAAAGGTATGGATATGACTGAAAGTTGATGCCGAGAGATTAACAAATAAATTGGAAAAGTATTATGGAAGTGTAAAAATAAAATCATTTTTGAAAAATGCAGATATTAAAAATTCAATTGTTAAGGTTCTTTTAGTTTCCGTAATAATATAACAAGCTTTCAGCATACTTCAAAAAATTGCATAATCAAATGTCAAAATAGTTTGACATCCAGCTCGTCACAGACTCGAAACTTTATTTTTTGGTACATACTCAAGAAATAAAACCAGGTAGTATTCAGAAAAAGCAAGAGATTTGATTCAAACAGCCATTAAACACAGAGGGATCATTTTTTGCAGAAACTCTTAAGCGAAATTAGGTGGACAATGTCGTGAACACTTGATTCAAAACGTTCAAAAGTAAGTATGCCAGATATTTTAGACTAATACTCGTATCTAATATTATAAAACCTATACCGTTTAAGAGAGAACACTGACGTAGGATGTAGAAGGAAAATATTAGCAAATGAGCACGAAATTTAAAGTGGAGATCAACTTAAAAAGGTTGCCATCTACATAACGTAATAGAGACCAAAAAACAAATATGAATCATCAAAACTGGCTTCATTGTTTTTCAAACCATTTTTTATAAGATCTATACACTTTTGCGAGCGTTTGAACCAATTGTCGCAGCACTTTTGCCACGCTGATTCAGGTATCTCCAAAACAGGCATTTTCAACGCATCAACCGCTTCTTCAGGTGTCGAAAAACGTTGATCTCTTCATTTATTTTGTACATACGGGCGTAAAAAGAAGGCATTCAATGCCTAGTCAGGACTATACCGTGGATAACTCATCAAATCGATGTTTTGAGTGATGAAAATGCAGTTGTTTCAGCCGATATGTGAGAGCTCGCATTGTTTTGATGAAGAGTGATCCGTCTTCGGTGGCTGGTTTTTCCTTATTTCTTGACAGACAACTGACAAACAAATGGTTGAATATCACTTAGAATATATTGTTTAGCGTTGTTCTAGTGAACAAACGACATGTCCAGTTTTCCCAAAAATTGAAATATCCATTTGCTTGGAACTGCTTTGAGAGCGAACAACTTTTTTTGTATTCGTCTAACATGGAAACACCCATACAGTCGGCTGATGTAAATCCACGACTAATATATTGTATTTTTTACCATTTTTCTCGACTAATCGACAAAGGAGCACAATGGGAATAATCATGGCATAAATGCGAGCGCCTGCAGTCTGGCGTTCAAGTGCAATCTCGGACTGTCGTATGGAACAACTTAGCGCATTTCACGTCGAGATCTTACATTGAAAGCATACAAATTTCAGCTGGTGCTAGAACTATAGCCGCCCGAACTTCTCAAGCGACATCGCTTCGCTCTATGAACCCGTAAAAAGTTTGTAGAAGATTCGACGTTTTCGAGCCATATTTTGTTCAACGATGAGGACCATTTCTGGCTCAATGGGTATGTAAACAAGCAAAATTGCCGTATTTGGGAGAAAAGAGCAATTTGAAGAGATTCAAGAACTGCCATTTCATTCAAAAAAAAAAACGATTTGGTGTGGAAACATCGGTCCATATTTCTTCAAAAATAATGCCGGTGAGAACGTAACCGTCAATGGCGGTATCGCGCCCTTATAACCGACTATTTGATACCTGAAATTGAAGCTTGTGATCTCAGTGACATTTCAACAAGACGGCGCCACTTCCCACACATCGCGTGAATCAAAGGATTTATTAAGAGAATACTGTGGTGAGCAGATAATTTCACGTTTTGGGCCGGTCGATTGGCCACCAAGACTGTGTGATATCATAGCGCTGGACTTTTTCTTGTGGGCATATGTAAAGTTTAAGGTCTCTGCGGACAATCTCGCTTCGATTCAGACCTTAGAGAAAAACATCACGCGTATCGTTCGCCAGTTAATTGGACTCAAGGGATGGACCATCTGAGACGTAGTCGCGGCCAATATTTGGAAGAGATTATATTCCAAAAATTAAGGTCAGAGAATGATCTTTCGTATGATAATAAACATTTCCCAACAAATTTGAAGTTTCTGAATTTTTTCTTTAAAAAAGTGGGAACCTCGAAATGGATCACCCTATAGAAATACTCCACCTTTTCATTCAGTGTATAAAAAATGTAAATTCCTGATACGCAAAGTACATTCATTAGTACTTTATAAGTAGACTATAAACCAGTACACTAATAATTTTTCATTAGTTCGTGCCTCTTTTGATTTGACGCGGATGACTCGACCGTAGAACAACTGACATTCGTGCCTCACTGCGTGCACTGTTTTATTATTTTACTATTTTACTTTTGATTTGTGTATCGGCATGAAATTTTTCTTATTTTCCGCTTAACTGACTCAGCGTATGGAAATTCGTCATAATTTACCGCGCCCAAGCAACTTAACTTCAGCCTCGGCCTTTCGATAATATGAAAATACATTGAACTTATTGCAATTACACATACATATAAATATGTATTTACTTTGACTGATTTAAATTACTTTAAGTGATATCTTCTTATCAGTGCTTCGCTTTTCAGCGGTGGCAGCATGCTCCGGTGGGTGTGTCAAAACAAAGCGGCAAAAATGCAGAGGTAAGAATAGTAATAATATTAATCTGTGTATGCTTCAACGCTCCAGTTCATAATAGGCATTGTTTGCGAATAGTTTACACGCGTCGCACAAAAATCAAGAATCAAGTCTACGAAATTAATTGAGTGAATCGCGAATCATAATTGAGTGTGCTTTGAGGCGAACGCGGTGAGACGAACGGTGAAAGAAATTCTACGCGCTTAATTAATTGCTTTTGGACGAGTCGGGTCAAAGGTTATTTGTTTTATAGTAAAATTTGAGAGAGGTATTCACATTTGTACATCATGTATAGAATTTGAGAAAAACTATATTATTGTGCGATAGAGTATTTTCAGCGATTTGCAGCTGAATCACAAAGAAGAATTATATAGATTTCATTTGAATTAGAATTAGCAGCCACATTAGTATTTTTATGCAGAACAATAGGCAATTAACTTTATGGAAGAGTACCTGATGCACCATAAGGCGGTAAGATTATAAATCGTACCAGTTGCCAGAAGCTGCAGAAGCTGCTTGGAAGCAGACGAAATAGAAATCTACGCTTAAGCAGATTTGTTATATCCAGACGCTTTTTCAAGACTTAAGATCTAATTACTATAGTTATTTTTCTGCTTACACAAAACCCTGATCATAATCCGTCCTTGTGAGAATTTCTCTTGGGATCAGCCTTATATATCCTCATGCAACGAGTCAGCATAAGAAGGCGAAATGACGCCCGATAAATCCGAATTCGGTAGAGGCTCTCAAGTTTTTTTCCCTAGAATTTCTCTACTCATTTTCTACACACGAATTTACCGCTGATAACTTCGTTCGAAAGTGAAAACTTCGATTATAGTATTTCGAAATTTAGCTTCTTTAAAGTTACGCCAGAGAGTCCTAGTTCTAAAGTGATGTTGCTTTGAAATATTATTAAAAAAGTAGAAATCCTCACGGAATATGAAACTCTAGAAACAATAAAATCACTATTCGATCATGCTAACGTCTAGCCACATACCTATTACGAGTACAACAACAATATTACATCAAGTAAATATACATTTTTTTATAGTTTCAGTTTCTATATCTCGTGCTAAATTTTTACTCTTCTATGACATTTCTTATCATTATGAGGCATTCTCAACATATAACGGGTTTTTAAGGAAGAATCACCAATGATATTCTTTATTCCTGTAAAAGTAAATTTAATGCCACTTTGTATGGATTGCAGAAGTCCAGACGCTGAACCCAATTTTCGACGGTACTGCTCCAATTTCACGTTCAATATTCGTACGAAGTTCATCAATCGTCGCTGGCTTGTTGGCATAGACCATATACTTGACGTAGCATCACAGGAAATAGTGTAACGATCGAGGCGGCCAATTGTCTTGGCAATTTCGTGAGATAAAACTTGGTTTTCAATAAATCGCTTATGACATTCGGTGTGTGGCTTGTAGCGCCGTCCTGTTGGAATCACATATTGTTCAAATCCATATCATCCAATTCTGGTCAAAAATATTTAGTTATCATTGAGCGGTAGCGATTCCCATTCTCACAGTAACTAGCCGGTCTTAATCATCACGGAAGAACGGTTCAATGACGCCGCCAGCCCATAAACCCCATCAAACAGTAATTTTTTCGGAATACAATGGTGACTCATGCAGTACGTATGGATTGCTGCTTGAGAGCGACGTGTGAGAGTTTGATCTGGGCCTTGCTCAGTTGATGCGCTAGCGGCAGCAATATTCTCGGCAATATGGGCATTTATTTGGGTCATTGGCACGGGAACATTTTTCCACCAGACGCTCAATTATTGATCTGACAGGACGCTTATGACGACCATAAATAGGACGTAGCGTCTTAAAGTTGAGGCCACTAACTCCAAATTTCGGCAGTAAATTTAAATAATTTCGACTCGTTGTTGGATCGTATATCTCTCCATTATGAAATGGCAAACCTTACTGAAGAGAAGTGTCAAAAGAGCGAGGAAAAATATGGCTGTCATTTGCTGACCCTAACCTGTTATATATGATCTCCTTAGATTACATACTGAAAGAGTATTATACAAATTCACCTAAATTCACCTAGTTGACTTGCATAAAATGTGGCAACAATTCGCAGAAAAATATTATGCTTGCCATGATAAAATCACATCGATTATTTATAATTGCTTAGTTTCTAATTTAAATATAGTACATTAATCATTCAATTGGTTACCCAAATTTCGTTCACTATCTTATGATTCATGCGAAGATATTATGAAATCGAATTTTAAGGTTATTCACCTAATTTATAACCTCGCTGTCGCTTTTGGTGAATGAAAATAATGAAGCGTCATTTATATACAAAAGTAAATATATTAAGAACGATAATTAAAAGCTCTTATCTATGTAAATAAACAAACGATATAAACACGTAGCAGGTAGTAAAAGTTATGATTAATTCAGTAAATACTTTTCAAGTTGGTTATCTACCGTATATTAATGCCTCATTACATGTGCAAACAAAATAATGAAGACATATTATATATGTATTTGAAGACCTTAATGTATTTTATTTTTTATTTACACAGAAATATATGTACATATATAAATGAATTTTCTGTAATTTTCACTTTAAATTTTTTTTTAAGTAATTAATTTTCTTAATTAAGTCAATTAACATTTTAGTTTCTTCGACCAAGTTTTTTCTTTTAATTTTTTTTTTTAATTTTAAGTAATTAATTTTATTAATTGAGTCAATTAACATTTTAATTATTTCGACTAATTGAGTTGTAGAATTTAGTATTATTTTATTTTTTTTTGTTTTAGTTTCGTTCTTTTTCATTATCTTAAAGTAATTAATATTATTAATTGAGTCATTAACATCTAGAGTATTTTGACTAATTGAGTTGTGTAAACTTAATATTATTTTTTGACTTTTTTCGTTTACATTCTTTGACAGTAATTAATTTTTTT
This sequence comes from Bactrocera neohumeralis, assembly GCF_024586455.1. Taxonomy (NCBI): domain Eukaryota; kingdom Metazoa; phylum Arthropoda; class Insecta; order Diptera; family Tephritidae; genus Bactrocera; species Bactrocera neohumeralis. The sequence goes on from NC_065920.1 coordinate 12,843,195, forward strand.
TAATTGAGTCAATTAACAGCTTAGTTGCCTATACTAATTGTATAGATTTGGTTTTTTGCTTTATTTTTTTTTTGTTTTTCATTATTTTAACGTAATTAGCTTTATTAATTGAATCAATTAGCATCTTAATTACTTCGACTAATTGAGTTGTATAAACTTGATATTATTTAATTTTTCAATTTAGTTTTTTTCCTTTTTTATTACTTAAAAGTAATTAATTTTTATTAATTGAGTCAATTAACAGCTTGGTGTTTCGGTTAATTGAGTTGTTTGATTTTAACTTTTTTTATTTTATTATTTTTTTTTTTTTAAAGTTATTGATTTCATTAATTGAGTCAATTAACAGCTTGACTGCTTTCGCTAATTGAGCTGCATGAGCATTGCATACATATATTTGAATTTATTTTAATAATTTTAATTTTTATTTTTTTTTAATAATTAATTTTATTAATTCAGTCAATTAACATTGTAATTGTTTCGGCTAATTGAGTTGTAAAAAACTATACATATTTCTAGTTGTTATTTGAATTTTGTTTTTTAACTTTTAAAGTCATGCATTTTATTAATTGAGTCAATTAACAGCTTAATTGCTTCCGCTAATAGAGTTGTGTGAGCATTGTATTTGATTTTAATTTCATATTTTCCTTTTAATTTTTTTTTAAATAAATGTTTTTACTAATTGAGTCAATTAACCTCTTAATTGCTTCGACTAACGTCGAGCATTCTACCATAAATTTTCAAATTTAAACACCATCATTTTATTAGTAGTATGGACTTAACTTTCTTATATGCAGTGAGTCACGATCATAACTCCAACGAGAAGGCTTCGATACTCTCTAAAATATGAAAATTAAAGGCCTCAATTAAAATAAATTAAAATAAGTTCGTAACAATTTACCAGTATTGGACTTAAAACCGCTGTTACTAGTTGTTTACACATAATGTTTATTTTTTCATATAAATCACTGTTTAAAATATTTCATAATTATCAAGGTCTACCGACTAGTCGGCATTGAAAAGCATGTCACATAAGCTTAGGCTATATTTATCCAAAGTTTTTTATCTATCATATCTAAGTGATGACAGTGATTCGTTGATAATAAAACTAAAAAAATATTAACAATTTGTAGTAATCAAACTTGAGCTCCCAACAATGAACTTCAACGAATTCGAGCGTGATTGTCTGCAAGCGCACAACCAATTTCGCGTCAAGCACGGCAGTCCACCATTAACACTAGATCGAGGGCTTTGCAATTATGCCAAGGAGTGGGCGGAGGTAAGCAGTGGCTGAATTATGAAAACATGTAAGGTGTTTAATTTTATAAGATATAAAATTTCATAAAGGGATAGCTGTCAAATCAGCTGTCAAAATTAATTCATTTACAAGCCTGAGAAGAGCTACGCTCGTTTGAAATAAAAGTGTTTTACCTTTGAAAAAATTTTTAATTTCATTGATCTTCAATTTTTTCTAAGACTTTGGCTCGCCGCAATATTTTACAACATCGTTCAAATAACCGTTATGGCGAAAATATCTACATGTCAGTGGGTCGTCCAAATTTACGCGGTCGTGATGCAGTGAGCAGTTGGTACGCTGAGGTAGGTGATTATAAATTTGGATCCGGCGCTGCTTTCAGCCTACAAACAGGACATTTTACACAAGTGGTATGGAAGGGCAGCAAACGTCTGGGTGTGGGAATGGCGAGAAGGTAAGAGCGCTGTTACTATTACACATAAACACCTAACAATTGTTTTCTAATTATTTTTATAGCGGTGATCGTATTTATGTTGTCGCCAACTACGACCCACCAGGAAATTATAGCGGCGAATATTCCAATAATGTTTTGCCGGCATTAAGCTGAAAGTGTTTTTATGTCTTGAAAATATTAAAAATTTTTCAAATACTGTTAAATTATTATACTATGTTTATTATTCGTATATTATTTATTATCAATATTTTAAAAATTATAATATTCTACGAAAAATTCTTTAACTATGGTATTGTACTCTGGAAAGCTACTTGTCGAAAATATTATTGTACAAAAGACCGTTTAGAAGCATTTAATTAATGTGGGTACAAAAAGAAGTTCTATGTTTGGGTGCTACTCACCAAAGGCGGTGCTCTGGCTCTGTGAGACCGTAGGTAAGCCAATACTATAGTATTTTATGGCGTCGTTGTCTGGTGAAGGGCGCAGGAAAAAACTGCACTAGCTAAGTAGCTAGAGCGTGTTCAAAAAGTGCGTGGAGACAAAGAATAGGTGCCTTACAAGCGAAAGCAAACGTGGTCGAATCGAAATGAGCCGGTTCAAACGGCGGACTTGACAGGCTTGACGGTGATGAGCGTTTTTCTATGTGTTTGCTGCGATTGTCTTTAACAAACTGCTCCTCTATGGCCAAACTCTCAACTAGGATCTGTAGCGTCAATAATTGGACCCTGTAAAGGAAGTAATTGCCAAGAAACGACCAGCTTTAACCAACGAGAGGAATTGTGTTCCATTTATGGCAAAGATTGTATAATAGGACCAAGATCTATTGTCTGGAAACTATTGAGAATAGATTTTGTAGAAAAGTTGTTGAATGCTCCAAATAAATGCGATATACTTGTAGTTTTAATCATTTCTTGATTCCCTTATAATAAGCGTTGGGCAGCAATCAGCCTTGTGTGGTTAGAAAATCCTGCTAGCCCAGAGTGAAAAGCAAAAGGTCCAGTGAACTGCTGGATCTTAGCAAAGATCACATCAATCATATGCGTTCTAACTTTACACTGTGCCATTGGCACTCACGCGGTGAGAATAAAGGTTTTAAAGGGCGCAATTTGTCAAAGCTTCAGATAGAAAGATGACGTGAAAACATCTAAACACTTTCTCATTCATCGTCCAGCTTTCGCCAGACTAAAGTTGCAACCTCTTGGTTGCCATACTTTCTACGAACTCGGAGAATTGGCTGATGTGTAGATATCGCTAGGTCAATAAATTTTACTCGCTTTGTAGGTTTACTACGGTCTTTTCCATCCATATTTATGCGTTTTGGGCATCACAACGGGCAAACGCCTTCTAGCTGTTCAGGTGGGATTATAACCTAACCTAATCTAACCTAGTCCTCTTATAATACTACAGCTACTGCCTTTATATCGGTGAGCTACGAATATTTCGTTTAAAACTAAGCGATTTAGTAGCAAATTAATTAATAAATTTTGTCGTTGGACACCTGGTCCTAGCATATCCATATCGAAAATATTGATTTTTCTAAAACTGTTTCGCAGTTTGTGGCTTGTAAGTTTTAAATTAACAACAGCCCTGCTGAAGATTTCAACATTAAATTGCGCTGTCTATGTTAATGAAGTCATATGAATGAATATTTTCATGAATATTTTCATTAAATAATCTATGCGCGTGCATATTATATGAAGGTAGATATGCTTACATACAGGAGTTTCCAATAAGAGTGTTATGATTTCTTTAAAAATACACTCACACTGATTGTTAAGGAATGTTTTTTCATCTAATGTGAAGTAGAATCGGTACAATTAAGTTCTGAATATAACATCATACAAATGACCTTCACCGCTTCTTTTGCAGGAACGAATTCGATGAATCCAATTCTCGTGTACTTTTTTCACTAAATTCAGTCGGATGTCAAGAATAGCACGTTCAAAACTGACTTCTTAAGCTTGAAGAAAGTATGGTTTATTGCTGAAGACCAATGACTTTAAATAATCCCACCAGTTGTAGTTTAATGGTATTAAATTGCAACTTCTTTGAGGCCATTCAATGACACAGTGACTTGGAATAATGGAATCTCCAAACTTGTCTAGAAATAATTCGGTTGTTGCAAGTGCTGTGTGGCACGTAGCCCCATCTTGTTGGCACCAGATGTTGTCAAGTCCAACAACTTCCAGTTGCGGCCATAAAACATTGGTTACGATCGAACTATACCGCTGTTGTTGTTGTAGTGACAGAATTCTGCCGAGTTGACAGTCCTTGACCGGATAGAAAATCCGGCTCCATTCCGGTTACGTACAGTCGACTGTCGTGGGAACGGAACTATACCTCTATTGACATTAACAGATTCACCAGCTTCATTTCGAAAGAAATACGGACCGATTATTCCACCAGACCAAGAACCACACCAATATGTCTATTAAGGGTTGTTTGCGCTGTTCCAATGGCTTCAGTTCGTCATTGAGAACAATTTTATACGGATACAAGCTCAAATCCATTCTCAAAATGCGCCTGGTTGTGGTTTAGGACAGTCTCAATTATTCAAAATGTTTTGGTATCGAAAAATTGCGGTCTTCAACAGCATTTGCCTGAACGGCAGCAATATTTTCATTACTTCGATGGCTGAGACTACATTGAAAAATCATATCATCCCTATTGGAAAACCCGGTATATGAGTAGGTGTACCGAAATCCAATGCGAATTTCGATAAGTCTATCTAGCACATTAGCTGCGTGCGCCTCTTATCGAACCACTCTCAATTAACGTTCGTGTGGCAATTAAAATGCAAATGGCTCCCCAAGCACAACACAACTGATGGATGTATACTTAGGCTGGTGGTGATGCTGATGTTGATGATGATGATGTTGTTGCTTAGAATTTCATGACAAAATGGTTTGTGCTCGTGTTCTTTATTTGTTGTTTTTGTAGCTGACACTTATTGGCTGCTGGCAATTTGATATCAACATTAGGTGCACGAATATGTGGCAACAACACATACAAAGTTTTGTGTATGTGAGAATGCTTGTATATTTATATATGTGTGAATAAGTGGTTGTATTTGTATTTGGGAGCGTGCAGACATTTGTATGTGTCGGCTGATAACAATTTGCAATAAAAATTAGAAGTTCCTACGAAAGTGTGTCCGTCAGTGGTAGCATTGTCGTGGCCATCAAATCAGCATTTTCATCAAAAATAGCAATAACATCAACCGTGGTTGCCACCCACAACACTTTCACCCTTTCGCCTGCCAGGCCAAATGACTGCCGCTTCACACCCCGCTGCCGGCGTGCACTTTTCGACTGGCAATGGCCATGTCGGTGCCCATTTTATGACCAAATAAACTATGTTAATAGCAATTTGCGCCCAAGTTAAACCAAACACACTCACACTCACGCACATACACATAAAAGCATACATGTGCATGCTAATAAACAAGCGTTCGGTGGCAAGCAGATTAGGCATTTGGCCCGTTGCAGCGCCCCAACGTACCCCTCAAAGCCGCCCAGTGTCTGTAACGCCCGCGCACAGTTCGTTCGTTCGTTCATCTTTTTCATCGTGCGTTGGTCCATTCAACGAGTTGCCTGCGCCCCGTCCGGTCGTTTGTGCAGCAAATATTTATTGCCATTTTGGGATTACTTTCTGGGGTTTAATTGCGCTACCGGAATACCCGACAAACTTACTGCAATACATACAAACATATCAGCAATCAAACACCCATATATACTCCAGAATATGTTTGCTTTTGTTGCTGCTACGCTTACTTGCGCTTATTTGCGCCTGCGCCTGCTTCGGCGTTGCCATCGACTTCGGCCCCTGCGTGTTCGCCTGCGGCTTCGTCGCCGCTGTCAGCTCTGATTGTTTTGCCAAAGTAATTTAAACTTGTGGGCAATAAAAATAGTTGTAAAATTTCCGTTACACAAATACATGTGTACGCATGTATACACTGCATAAGCAAATTAACGGCACCACGCAAGAAAAGCACATCAAAATATTTTCCTCTTTGCTGTCGGCGAAATAGAGAATATGAATAATAACTTGGAATTCGAACTTTATGGCACTCAGCTAATGCTAGAGGGGAGCCTCAGAACTCATCGAGATACCCCTAGTGCCTGAATGAACACCAAGTCCTTTATATCCATTTATTGTGAAGTACTCTAAAGTAAGTTAGGTTATGCTAGATTAGGTGAGGTTACAGTGAGGTGATGCAGTTCAATTTGAGCTGAAGTATTCGTCAAAAAGCACGTCAAAGCTTTTTCTGAACTTTAAGAGCTACTTCATATCTTATTTTGATACTTCATATTGGTCCTTGAACTGCCAAGCTCCTTGATATCTAAGACGAGTTCTAGATAATGTTGACAGGTGTCCAGTGTCTCTCTTGTGCCTATTCCCCAGTACTTCCTTGATTTATCGTTGGTACTTATGCCCATGGGACTTGCATGTGATGCGAGTAGATTGTGATCTGTCATTAAATCAACAACTGTCCTGCAGTTCTTTCGAGACTGTGTGAGTAACACATATCCATGTTTTTCTGCGGAGGCTCTTGCTTATGATCTTGGCGATTCTGAATGTCTTTAAAGTATTCCATGTCCCCCTGATCCGTCTGCTATTTCTTCGGAAATTTTGTTGTAAATCGCTTTTAATGACTTTCAAGATCCATTCCTTTACTGGTTTGATAATCAAACGGATGGCACTATTGGCCTTTGTGGACTGGAACACAGTATATATGCGTTACAACATTCTCCGACGTAATGCGATGTGAGATTATTGCCTTAACTGCCGTCGTGCTATTGACTTATTTATTGACCGTCTTTATGTCGTTTTCTGCGTTACTATCTATCTCAACCGCTTTACTGGCCTGGAACATACTGCGGTATTTTGGAAGTTTGAATCGTCGCTTGAAATCCAGCTCCAAGAGATAGGTTCCAACTTTCACTCCATTGGCCATTTCTGATCCGTTAGTATAGATGTTGTAATTCCCCCGGATAGTCGAACGGGCTTGCGCCATCCACAATTTTATGTGGATGTTGCTTGAAACCTTCTCTTCCAAATGAAATTAGGGGTATATGCGCTATTTTATCCATCAACTCACTGTTTACTGAGCTAAGCTTCGAAGATTCTTGTGGAGAATTGACCTAAAGCCGGTCATTTTGCAGCTGATTTTGCTTTATAGTTTTTCACTGCAATGTCCATGACTGGTGGCCAGAGTAACCTTTCTAAAGCAGGCGTTAAGGTGGTTCCTAGCGCATCCATTATGTGGATAACAGTAATCTAAAGTAGATCGTGCATGTTTCTATAAAGTCTGAACGGTTACAATCGAAAAACCTCCTTGTAAAAATCTCCGCTTTTATGTAATCCACAATTTAGCAATGAGTCAAAGTCCGGGCTGTACTACAGAAAATTAAAACCAAAGACTATAACTTTTCAAAGATTGCGCTCTCCATCATAAGCAGCTTCATACTCGTCGGTTGTTTGAAACCGATACTTAAAACTTCTCAGTTGCTTTTCCTCTAACCGAAGTGGCGATATCTGCGTAAGACAACTGGAAACCTCTTGGTGGTTTTCTTATTCAAGATGGTTAATCAAATGGTTCGATATGTTGTTACAATTTACTACTTTTAAGAATTTGAGCCCCTACAACTTCTTTTAAAGGTCGGCATCACAGTAGATTGGTTGGTCATACGCTGAACTCAATACGAGTTTATATATCGAAGAGCTGTTAGTGTGAAAATCGGTAGTATCCAATTCCACCTCAAAAATCGAAAATCTTTAAGATTTATTTCTATCTTCCGACAGTACCTCAGTACCGGTATCAACCTCGAAGACTTTTCTATGAAAATTTATCACAATTCTCACATTTCCATCTTCCTTAGACTACTACTATTATATCAAAATTTCCCCTAGCTAGTATTCCTACAGGGTATGCAGACTTTCTAACTTTGAAGACTCGCAGCTCGACTGAGCCCATACACGTGCATAAGAAAACTTGCTTAGACCATTTGCAAAGCAAGTCGGAAATGTTTCAGTGACGCAACCAAAACACAAAAAAGAACTGAAATCTTTGTATGTTGAGATCCGACATCCTTGTCGCCACAAGCGCTTATGCGCGCACACACGCAGCGACACCACTACCCGCACACGAGTATGTCCGTTGGTCCGTTGGTCCGTTGTGTACGTGGCGCACACGGGTGGCATGGCCTCGAGTAAATAATATATGCAAATAAGATTGAATTGGGGTTTTCGAGTGAACTTGGCACTTTGATGGGCATTTTGTCTTTGCACAAATACATTCATACATACATATGTACATATATATAGACGGCTACATGTCTGCCAGCATATATAATTGTAATTATAGTTTTAATTGAAGTTGGAAGTTCGCAAAAGTTAATGGTTGGGTACACATATAGTATATATATTAATATATATAGAGACATGTATAAATATAGTATGTGTGTGAGGACAGTAAAAATGCAATTTAATTGGTTTAATAGCCTGAGAAGATTCTGCATAAAGGAGCTTAAAGTTTTTAATGCGCTTAAGAGAAATATTTTTAAATTACTTGTTTTACACTAACACCTTCTTAAGGGGAGCTGGGCTGAGCTCTTTTCAACGTATAGTTATTCAGATGTCATTTAACAATTTATGACTAGAAAGCAGCTTAGAAGTTCTTGGTTAACCGCCGGTCTGACTGAGATTATCATAAAATCCAGTCGAAGACAACATTAGTTAGGTTAAGCAAAAAAACAGAAATCTTGTATTTGATATTTCTTTAAGTCAGCACAGCGACTACAAATTTGCTCCAACACTTAATTTCTATTCCCTCCAGCTCGGTGAGATATCTGAAGCTGGACAATCAAAAAGGATAATGTTCCCAACTCGTCTTCGTTAATACAGCTTCTGCAGCGAGCAATGGTTTGTTAGAGCTCCCACAAATAGGGATGTATGATTCTTACCAGGGGCCAAGGAGCTGACTAGATATGTCTCGTTCCCACAACAGACAAGTCTACGTAACCGGAACGAACCCGGATTTTTATCAGATTTTTTCTTATGATCGATCTTAGGTGAAAATGATCTTGGCATAAACCTATGGTAGTCCAGCGCTGATCAAGCTCCCCGAAATCCAGTTATCTATTCGTAGAGCACACGACGACAAAGGTGCAACGACACGATCCCATCCTACAGCCAGCGCAGCTATTTCGACTTTCCTTTCCAGATCTGCTGCTGTAGGCATGCCATTGATAGCGTGGTTAGACATGCCTTAATAAGCTCTAAACACACGGATAGTGAGCTCGAACCGACTATGGCCGCCCTGCTATCATATGTGAATAATAATTTATATGCTGAGGGTTGCACTTCCCAGCAGTATATCTATCGTTACCTTAAACGCAGCAATAGTTAGGAGGTCTGAAGTTGAAACTGATAAAGAGTTTCTGACGATATATGAGCTCACTATCGCTCTCCTCCAACGACTTCTACCCACCCATAACTTCCTTGTAGGTATTTGAGCAGAGAAAAAACCGCCAGATGGTGTGGTGTGGTTTCCATGATCTAAAAGATCCGGTATAAAGTCAAATCGTGCGAAGATCAAAGAATGCTTACAGTCTGATAACAACTTTCGCCGCCATATACCTGCCAGCGATATCTGTGGGCATTAAATGCCATTGTTGGAGGGGACCTTAGTGCATCATACATGCTGATGAGCGCTGTCGGTTGAACGCTCTCTTGCTTACTTGCAAGATATTTTCTAAGCCCCTGCACCACACAAAGACAAAATATAATGGCTTTGAGTATGGCGTCGTAAAGCCAGAGAACTTTTTGCGGTGAGACACCCCATCTTATGTCAATTACTCTTCAGGAGCAGTATAAAGCAATGAATGCCTTAAGACAGGAACTTGAAAGTAATTTCGATTTACAAATATATTTGGAATAGATAATACCCGATCACACTTGGTTCACTCTAATTGCATATTCAGTCAAATATTTTACGAATTCCCTCAAAGTTTTAATTTTTCATTTACAGGACACCTCTCCTTATTCCGCAATCCCTCCACTAAAGTATTTATCTTTCGAAATCACACCTCTGTATTTCTCCCCTCAACTACTTCCCTATTTAGGTAGACCAAATAAACATCTTCAGCATTTCCTAACAACAAAAGCAAGAATTTTAACACCTTCTCGGCAGCTTCCGCCCCGAGCTAAACATTCCACTTGGCCAAGTGGCCGGGCATTAAGTGCCAGTAGAAGTGTGCTGAAGTGCTCTTTACCGTTTGGATTTCAGAAATGTGGGCATAAGAGATTCATGAGTAAATTGCCTACACCAACACTGCAGCAACAACAAAACCAACAGTACCACATACCAGCGGTGAGCCGCAGCATTAGTGAGGCATCACAGTCGTGAGCGGTGTGCGTAGCAATGAGAAGTTAATTAGCTAAATTAGCCCAAATTGATTGCCACCAGCCACCAACGAGCGAGTGAGACAACAACAATTTATAGCTGCCCCTGAGATGTTTTGCTTTAAAATTATCTGGAATTAACTTGGTAATAGAAGCTCTACTGCTGGCAAGTTTCACCAATGTTATGAAACCCTTGTAATTTTTAGAAATTTTAGTACTTCTAAAGAAAGTACTCACTCAAAATGAATTGACAGAGATTTTCATTGTTTTTCAGTTGAAATATATTTATAAAACAAATTTCTGGTGAATACGAGGCGTTCTTTGAGTACACAAGCTGTGTGCGCCGCAAGACTGGCTTTAATCGGCGCGGTGCGTTGAAGAAATGGCTACGGTAAAGCGTACCGTCATCATTAAGAAGGTTTCCGTGAGCGGCGCGCCAAACCAACCGCCGCCGAAACCCATTACAATATCGCAAGCCGATTTCGAGAAGGCTTGCTTGGAGGCGCACAATAAATTTCGAGCCATGCACGGCACACCACCGCTCAGCATTAATCCAAACCTCACGCAGGTCGCCGCCAAATGGGCGCAGGTTAGCTGCAGTACACCATAATGCAGTGTCATGAAGTTTAAAAAGTTTCTTTCATTCTCCCTACAGAACCTAGCAAAACGGCAGAAGATGGAGCACAGCCCCAATGGCAAGTACGGTGAGAATATCTATTACAGCAGCGGCCAGCAGGTGACACCGGATATGCCCGCGAAGATGTGGTATGACGAGATCGCCAAATATGATTTCGCCAAGTCAGTGTTCAATCCGTATACCGGACACTTTACACAGCTGATATGGCGCGACACGAAGCAAGTGGGCGTGGCCTATGCGACGTCGTGAGTGTGATATGTATTTAAAAGCGTGTAGCATCATTTTCCAAACTGCTCTTTTTCAGTGGTGAAAAGGTTTGGGTTGTCGCCAATTACGATCCACCGGGTAATGTAAATGGTTTCTTCAAGGATAATGTGCCACCAAAAAAGTGAGGAGCAAACAGGAAACGAGCTTCGAGCAATATTTTAAGGCCACCGCTTTTTGGTAACCACTGAAAGGTGTAGAGAAAGGCTAACAGCTCTAGTTGCGCTCACAATTGCCTAGTTGTTTCAAAACTGCTTTCGAAATGGAATGAGAAACTCGACATAAATAATTTATATTAAGAGAGAGCAATAAAATGGTTTTGTATAGGGTTGCCATATCAAAATGGAACGGGTTAACTGAAATAAATTCAAAGTAGCTGCACTGAACTCGTAGTTATGCATTGTTATTTCAACTCTTCTCTTTTTTATTACCATTCTTTCAACGGTATATTTTATGCTGCTATTTTTGTATAGAGTCGAACACTCTACAGAGTAAAACGAGAAAAATCGGTTTACAAAGGTGTTATAGGCTAACAAAAACGTCAGAAACACAAATTTTACGGAAGAAATTGCAGAAGGAAGATGCACCCAGGCTTTTTTTAAAAATTGAAAATGGGCGTGGCCTCGCCCACTTATGGACCAAACACCATATCTCAGGAACTACTCTACCGATTTCAATGAAATTCGGTATATAATATTTTCTTAACACCCTGATGACATGTACGAAATATGGGTGACATCGGTTCACAACCACGCCTTCTTCCAATATAACGCTATTTTGAATTCCCTTATGCCTTCTCTGTACTATATACATTAGGAACTTTTATTAATAACATTATCACTTTCAACGGTATAAAATGTTTTAGCCCTTCCTTACTTGTTTATTATCATTTTTTCAGCGGTATATTTTATGTTGCTATCTATAAGTCGAACACTTGGTAAAACGAGAAAACTGTGATGTGTTATACGGTAAGCCGGCTGCTGATTTGAGTTAACATATAAAGTAAACTTCGTTCATGAAAGGCGATAGTTCACATAAAGTCGTATTAGAATCATAGACTACCGAAAATACAGAAGAAAGCAGTCAAACCAGAGTTCAGCGACACTATACGCTTACAAGAAGAGCGACATATGCGACAAGGCGACTAAACAAATGAAACAGGCGACCAATTTAAAACTATAAAGCAGAAGATGTAAGAAACCTGTGGAGCACAAATATAATTCTGTAAACCATTCAGGAGAGTTTCTCGAAAAGTTCACAGAGATGCTTAAGAGCATAAAACCACCGATTATGGGATTCCCGTCTCACTATTCGGTGGAAATCCGACGAATGAATTTATTGAAGCTGTAAAATTACCGGCTGCATTATTTCAACTCGACGAATTTCACAAATTGCGAAGTCTATTTATTAAAAACTACCTACGTCTTCCCTAAATTGGTACAAAATTCATTGTGAATGATTCGAGAAGTTATAGAGACCGTGACGATGTATCTCTTGTCATTAAATACCATAACGTCAAAGTGTTGTATTCTATGGTCTCCTGACTACCACAGAACTGAAGTTCCTCATGATATCCGCTTTTGTATGTAGATCTAACACCAGCACCTAGAACTATATCAGTCTCGAAAACCTACATACAAACATAGCATCATAGACTTGTGAAACCCAAAGGTAAGTCTAAGATATGTCGTCCAAGCGGTTCATGAGTCTTAATATGTATTCAATCTGAAGCAATCAAAGCTGAGGAAAATAAGGTGCTCTACAGCTTTACTCGAGGTCTAGAGTTATAGATAAAATATCTACACATACTTCGAGACTAAAAAACATAATTTACAATAGATATTTATCCATATTTCTAGCATAGAACCATTAGTTAAATGGTTTACAACCAGCCGGTTTAAGACTTGAGATCATTGAGCCAGGTTCACTGTCATTACGGGCATGACATCATAGCATTAGATACCAAACGAGGTTGCAGACAAGGCGACTTCTTCAATCTACTCCTCGCCAATGACATCGATATTATTAGCCATAACAACCGCGCCTTTAGTTCTGCTTTCTCAAAGTTGGAGAAAGAAGCAAAGCAAATTGGTCTGGTAGTGAACGAGGGCTAGACGAAATATCTGCTGTCATCAAACAAACAGTCGTCGCACTCGCAATTGGATACTGCGTCGAATACTCTCAGAGCTGGAGTGTTTTCATCCATTCGGACGACATGACCTAGCCTCTGAAAGTATTCGACGCAGTACCCACCGGGGGAAGCAGAGGAAGCGAAAAACCTCCATTCCGTTGGAAATACTAGGTGAAGAAGGACCTGGCTACACTTGGAATCTTTAATTAACGCCAAACAGCGAAGGGAAATAACGATTGGCGCGTTTGTAAACGAGGCTTTAACGTAAGCGGTATATACGCCAATAAAGAAGAAGAAGAAGTTGGAAGCGAGATATTAATCTTATAATAAGAAAATAATAAAACTGTAAAGCGGGGGTGAGGCTTCCTCAGAGGTTTCTAAGAAAATATTATTCACAGTACCAAGCGAAAAGAAATCACCGTTTTTTTAACTGATTACACAAATGAAAGTAGTGGGCAGAAACGCTGTCTCATACACTAATTGAGTTCCAAAAAAAAAATCATTAACAACTGACTTGACCCAAAAAAATACCCGCAGCCAATAACAGTAAATTTCTTTCAAACGCTAATTGCACGCATAAATTCTTAAGAAATTATCGTTTCACACAAATTCTAGCTTCTTTAAAACCCACTCCCACGTTCCGCTTTTTTAATTGGGTAATTAACGGTAAATTTAAAAACACAATAACCGTTATAATTCATATAGTCAAATTAAGTGTAGTGATAGGTCCTACAACTGCACAAGAGACAGACACATAGCCGGCATCCACACAAGGACATATTGTGAGCACACGAGCGCACACAGACACACACATAACTACCCATTTAATACCTAATTTAGCAGCAACATGCAAAATAGTGCCGCTAGCCAGCAACTCAAATCGGTTGTATCGCTTAATGGGCACAGCAACTCACTCTGTGTGTGTGTGTGTGTGTGTGTACATATACATATGTATGCGTGGATGTTTGGTTATATACATGTGGGAGTGTGTGTGTTTGTTTAGCTTATTAAAAGTGCGCGTCATCGTCAATATTAAATAGAATTAAGTGGCATTGCGGTGAACATTCTAATGCAGGAAGCATGTATGTACATATATGTTTGTATGTGGCTGAGTGTGTCGCCTCCTGTTTAATGCCACAACAATATGATCTCCTGCGCTTTACAAACACACGCATACATATATATGCTGTTCACAGCATGACAACAAAGTTGCAACATAATTTTTAGTTAAATTAAAATATGCAGATATTTATGTGGTCTACGTGACTCGCACACACACACGCAGCCACAAGTACACATAACTGTAGGCTATTTATTTTTAAATGCGTGGTTAGGCAAAAGGTTATAAATTTAGTTTCAAAATGAAGAAAAAACGTTGACGTCAGCTGCAGCGAAGCTGTAATACCCTACACATATACAAAAGATTATTTACAAGAACTCGATTTCGGTAGTTCAGTTTGTATGGCAGCTATATGTTATAGTGGTCCGATTTGAACAATTTCTTCGGAGATTGCATCACAGCCTTGGATAATAATCTGTGCATAATTTCTTGAAGATAGCTCTTCAAATCAAATAGTTTTCCCTACAAGTAATTTGTTAATATCGTTCAGTTTGTACAGCTCTATCAAAAAGTTACCCGATCTGAACAAGTAATTTGTTAAGATATCTTCAAATCAGTTTTCATACAAGTATGGATTCATCGTTCAGTATGGCATATATGCTCTAGTAATCCGATCTGAACAATTTCCGCGGATATTGTATCTTAGCCTTAGACAATAATCCGTGCCAAATTTCGTAACAATATCTCGTCAAATGAAAAAGTTTTTCATACAAGAACCCGAATTTTGATCCTTCAGTTTGTATGGCAGCTATAAGTTATAGCGGTCCTATAATGGCGATTCCGACAAATGAGCAGCTTCTTGGCGAGAAAAGGATGTATGCAAAAATTTTTGTCGATATCTCAAAAAATCAGGGACTATTTCGCATATATACAGACAGACAGAGAGACAGGCGGATATGGCTTAAGCGACTCAGCTCGTCACGCTGATCATATATATACAAATGTATTATATACAAGTATATTTTATAGGGTCTCTTTTGTATTCTTCTGGCCGTTTCAAACTTTGGAGCAAACTTAATATATTCAAAACAGGTTGTAATGAAGGAATAAAGGGTGTTCCACAAGAAAGTATGTAATTTTTTTGAGTAAACACTGAGAAGAAAAGCAAACTAAAGGACGAAAAAAAAACACTTTTGTCTTCCCGCAGATCTCCAACTCTAAATGCACGCCACGAAATACCCTATATTCGTTTCCACGACAGACGGATCCAAGTAACCGGAACGGAGCCGAGTTCTTATCCGTCCAATGACTCTCAACTCGGCATCATGCCTCTAAATTAGTTCAGGAAAACTTCTGCCGAACAACAACAATAGCCACCATATATACTTATGTATTTGTAGGCGTTCGTTTTGGTCGCTAATATTCGCAGCTGCTGTTGTTGGTTTTTCGCTTTCAATGCGCGCACCAGCATATAACGGTCAATACGCACGCACGCACGCGAAGAGTCTGCAAGCCAACGGTAGCGCTGACTATATTGGCTGCACACGCATCTAGCCATTCACTGCTGTATGTGAGTAAGCGATCGCAGTGCGGTGCGTGTTCGTGGCTTTGAAATGTTGTTGACTTTTGCATATTTGCGGCAGTAGTAGTTGTTATTGTTGTGCTGTGTTTTAGCTTGTTCTACTGTCGGCATTTGCAACTAAATTTATGGCGTTATTTCCGCATCCGGTTTCCGTTGAACGCATGTTTTACGCGCCATATCCGCCAGCCTTATGCAGCGCGCGCAACAATGCAAACAACGCCAGCAACAACAACAACAACAATCACAAATAATGTGCAACAAAGCGTTGATATTTAATTTAAAAATTATTTATGCCTTTATCATAATAAACGTCAGCGTAATTTACGTGCACACTAAAGGCATACAGTTCTGTATATGTATGTGAGGCATACATACATATGTAGTAGAATAGGTAACCACAATCACGCAGTCAAAAGCTTGCAACATAATAATGTATCACGCACATACATACAGGCATTTATATGCGTTTGTTTTTATCTTTATTATATACACACTCACGCATGGCTTGCGGCTGCCCATAATAAAATGTGCTTTGCGGTTGCACGGGGCGTATGAGTGATATTGTTTTGTTTTTCAATTAAATCATGCAACTAATTTCATAATAACCGATAACTAAGCGCAAAGCTTACGTGCAGTTATATTTATATTTGTTTATGCGCATATCTATAAAGCTATTACTCCATTCATTTGCGCTAATTTTCGTTTAAATTACACTTCGGTTCAACTGGAAAATTGAATGTGCCAACAATTGCATATTGTAAGCTAATTATTTGCAGAGGCATAGCAGTATATATAAGCATGATAATATAAGCTAATATATCTGCTTGAGTTACTGGACAATTCAGGCATAATTATTTATAGTGCAACAATATGTTGGCATATTTATCTTATTGCGTAGAAAAAGTAATTTCTGTCATTAAAAAAGATAATAATAATAAAGAATAAAATAGAAAGGTTAAGAATTTGATCAAAATTAAATTAGCTTGAAAGACAGCAGTAACAACTCATTTGGTATGAAAAATTATAATCTTGAAAGCTTTGTCTGTACGGAATTAAAATTTACTGGTGTATGACACTTACCGGGCATTTTTTAGTTGTATTAATTCTGAAAGTAGAATAAAGATATTATTTAATATCATTGAGCTATTTTTTCATAATCCCGAAATTTCGGGATCCCAAATTCAGGAATCGGGATCACGAATTTTTATAATTTTTTATTATTTTGTAAAATTATTTTTTTTTTCATAGTCCCAAAATTTCGGGATCCCGAAATCAGAAATCGAGATTACGAACTTTATTAATTCATTATTATTTAATATAATTCAGCTACTTTATCATAATCCCGCAATTTGGGGATCCCGAAACCAGCAATCGGGATTACAATTTTTTCAAGTACACCGAAATTATACATACTATGTATGTAAATAGTTAACAATAGAGAAATAAATAGCCTTTAACTGGCTTATAATTGTTGCACTTACACTGGTGGATAGAAAAATAGCAACAATTTCGCTTTGAAAGCTTAAACAAAACTAAGTATAAATTGGTTAGTTCTAAGCCATTTCTACATGAAAATATAGGTTATAATAAAATAAAAAAAATATAGTTCAAAGTGCACAAATTTTTATAAAATTTTCAAAATTCCGAAGTTTTGGGATCCCAAAATCATAAATCGGAATCACTGAAATTTCCAAGCTCACCAAAATTATATGTAAATAGTTGGCAACAGTAAAAAAACTGCCTTTAACATTATAATTGATGCACTTGCACTGGTGCTAGAACGTTGCGGAATTATTTGTCTGATCATAAACAAGTAATAAGGAAAATTACTTTTCTAGAATTATAAAAAGAGCTTTCTCAGAATACCAATTATTTGCGGTATTAAACAGGATTAGTCTGCTGATCAATCCCGAAGCGACGCTTAAAAAATTTCGGGATTTTCCTAACATAAGATTAGTACCAGTGTGGATTATCTTGAGCCTCGCAGACTACAAAAGATCAAATTTAAGACCTTAGTTTGATATAAGTTCTTTGGTCGGTCGGTTTCATCTGTTTCACGACTATATTATTCCGAAATAAGTTCCTTGATCGAAAATAAGCATTCTCCACTAAATTTGATGTTTCTGTGTTTCTCTTTAAAAAAGTAAAGAGCCTCGAAAAAGATATATATGCTCAAGACCCTACCACTTCCCTGCACTTTGTAACAGTAACAGTTAAGGGCGAATTAATTTCTGTTATGAAAAAGCCCCTCACTCTTATTTAATATATTGCTCATAAAAACTGTGTTCGCTTGCAAACACGACGCAAACACACACGCGCAGAATAAGTTGAGAGAACTTGGCATTGAAATCTCACTCCTCCCTTGTCATAATGATATGCTGCCACTGCAAACTTTTTATTGTGAAAAGAGAAAAGTTTGCTGCAGCTTCCGCTCAATAGCTGGAAGATGTTTTTTAAAATTCAATTTAAATTAAAAAGTTTACTCGTTTAGGCAGCTTAAAATTATATCTGCCCGTTTTTACGGCTTTTGTTGGCTTCACCCTTAAATCGGTGTAGTAGCGCAAGCAAGGTTATCGTTAAGGAGAGGAGAGTACAAGGAAAGCATAACAACAAAAGCGCCAAATGACAGGCATTTCGAAAGTTTTAAATTTGTTGAAATTAATTGTACAAATTTTAAGCTTACACGACGCTGACGGCAGCAGGCGGTGATGAATTGCAGGAAAAACTTGTTAAACGAAAAGAAGAAATAAAACTGAGATACTCGCGAAATTTTGTTACCTAAATTTACTTACAAATATTTGATTAACGTAAGTGGAACACATGTTTCTTTCACGCGCTTGGCATACTCTTAGGCGGCAACATAAAAGTGTGTAATTCTCAAACGGTTTATCAGATAAAAACTTTAGATTGCCGGGCCATTTAAATGTTTTCCTTTTTTGATAAAATTGAAATTGAAACGTGAGGTTGGGTCGTAAAGTTGATCAAAAATTAATTAATCTCACTTGGAGAGATAAATATCCTTTGACAAAAGTCTTTTGTGTACCAAAAACCACCTTATAGTGCATCATCTCATAGATCGACGAAGCCTTTTGAGCTTACCACAAATTTATTAAGGCGGTTGATGTCAATCCCAGCCACTTCACTAAGTTCTCACAAGATATTTCAATCTCAGCCTGACCAAAGCCAGGCAATAAAGGTGAAAATGATGAGATGATTCCATCTCGTCTTTTTCCATACAACTTTGCCAAAGAGCCTCCGTCAAAATAATGAGTCGTACCGACTGTAAGCCTATTGGGCAGTGTCCAGTCAGAACACCTAGAATACCGGCGAGTTTGACTTTACTAAGTGCAAAAAGTCCGCAGGATCTCTTACGGTCTACTTTAAACCAGAAGGATCTCGCAGTCGCACAAAATCTGGCTTAACTAAGCGCAAGTAGTTCGGAGGACCTCTTATCGTTCACTTTGGATGAAAAAGATCACAGTCGAACAAGTTCTGGTAGTTAAACAGCGCTTGCCAAGCTTGCTAGAGATCCATAGGCCCAACGTAAGAGTGAAAGAAGAAATCGGACAATCGACTCGCTTCCAATCATATGAAATTGGCGAAAGTGTGCCCTTCCTAGCAATCTCATCGGCTTTGTAGTTTCCGGCGATTCCGCTATGGCCGGGCAACTATACAAGCCTATTATCGAAAAAAAGAATAAAGCCGTTACTAATGAGGTCTTGCACTCCTTGACTTGTTTCAAGCCCTCCGGAGCAGTATATCTATGGCTACCTTGAAAACAACCACATCTGCTTGAAAGACGATAGATACAGTGGTCTGTTGGCCTGTAGGATTGATGGAGAGCCCTCGATAGATGACACTTATTTGATAACTTCGATGCAACCGTGAAGAAGCTCTCTTTTCCAACGAAAATTTCGGCCACATTAGAACAGTCACAGATCCGCAGTCTCTCAACCTTTTGAACAGATCCCAACAGATTTTAAGTATGCCATAGAAGAAGTTCTGATACCTAAAAATGCACTCATCACATTTTACAGGAACAGTTGAATGCTTGAACAGTCCAAAGCTTTCTTAGGGCGGACTTGCCATCAGAAATGTGGAAACAATTCTATTGATAGAAATTAGAGAGTTTCTAAACTAAAGGTGTCGAGGCTCATTAACAATAATTTCACTCTTATCTTTTTATAAACAATATCTCCAGTTTTCAAGCTTGCGATCAAAAGTGTGTCAACAGCTTAATATCATAAAGTATTTTCAAGTCGAAACAGTCAAAAATTTTCGTGTTTATAAAAAAAATGTAAAATTTATTATTGTCTTCGGCATGTTTTGTTTGTATAATTAAATTTCTCAAAATTCTTGTACAAAAAAATCGACAAAATTAGCGTACCACACTGCGCTGTCTAAACGAAACGTAGTCTTTGAACTGTGATCTGTGCGCCACCTCGATGTCATACTACTGAAGCCGCTTTCTGAAACGATGGGAGCCGGTAAGAGTCGTTCGAATCTAAAGCAATGCTCTTGTATATCTAATAATAGTAAAAGAAACGGTCAAAGTTATCATGCTGAGCTCTGTAACCACCCAAACAAATATGTACTCACAAGGATACCCAGTATGGGCGCAAATGGCATGTGCGTACGCAACAACGTGTTTACCGACTGCCAATACAGCTTGGATCCACTAACAGCCGAGGAACAACTGGACGAAGTGGAGCGAATGTATAGAGAGAAGAATCAGGCGACAAGAGGTACTCGTACAAAGAGACAATGTGCAGACAATACAACAACGCCAACCATTTGCTGCAACTGCGCTTGTATTTGTGGAGACGTGGTTGGAGGCAGTGGCGGAACTACACCGGCGCCAATCGAAATAGAGCGTAGAAATGGGCTTCAACACATCGATCGTTGCAATGGCGGTTGCCAATGTGTGCTGTGTTGTGAGAACGTGAGAGATACGCGTATGGGAGGACTGACCGAAGCTGAAGCGATAGCCAATGCAATACGCGAATACTGTTGTAAAGAGCGTGAAAGAGCGGGAGGAAAGAGCGCATCATGCAAATATTGTGCGTGTAAGCAAACGCATGCAACAGAAGAGGCGGCAACACGAGGTCAGATGATAGAAGATGACGAAGATTACGAAGCTGATGAGGTGACAGATGCTGATGTAGAGGAGGAGGAAGAAGTGGAAATAGTGAAACACAAAAGGGTAGTAAAAGAAGAATTAGTCATAGAAGAAAAAATGCAGTCCAAAATGAGGGAGGACGAGTTGAGCGAAGATGAAGAGATCGACTATGTAGAAGCAGCACCAAGAGAACGCAGAAGATCAGAAGGCAGTGCAGCAGTAAGCCACGAACAAAAACACGCAAAAAGCTGCAAATGCTGTGCGTGTAAAAAGAAAATGACGAGAGATAAAGACTTAGAATCGGACTCAGATGAAAATATAATTTCATTGGAAAACATCGAATTAGAAGTGCAAACAGACGTGATAAGCACGCAGAGAGATCAATTCGACAAACCAACTTCGCCGTCGAATAAACGTAACTCACAAGCGAGCTCGGCACAGAGGAATCGGTGCTGCACATGTGAGAAGGCGACTACAACAGATTTTCTGCACGAAGCGGAAGTGCTAATGAAGAATACGAATTTAGTGGCAGAATCAAGTGAAGAACTCAAACCAATGCCAACTAAACCAACTAAAGCACAACCCAATCGACAATTTGACGAAGAAGTGAGAGCAAGACCGCAGAGAAGGCTAAGTGAAGAACCCAGAAGTGAAAAAACGTTCCGACGGGATCAAACTCATGCGCTCGGTTGCAAATGCTGTGAATGTAAACGAAAAATTAAAGAAAGCGAAATAGAAACGCATGATACGGTACCACATAGAAAACCGAAAAATGAGGACGACAACAGGAGGCGACGAAGGAGCATTGAAGGCGAACAAGCGTCGAGGTTAAGAGAAACGCAGCAGCGCAGGGAAACGTACGAAAAATGGCAACAGCAGGATGCAATGGCAGCTTCACGACAACCAAGAAGACAGTCGACGAAACCAGAAGACGCAAGCGCACGCAGCCGTACACCTTCCGGTGGTAAACGTGGCTGCGAATGCAAACCTAGAAATAGAAGAATGGTGGCAGCCGAAGCCGAAGATATGGATCAAGAGCCAAATAAATCAACGGATTCGGAGGTAGACTCGAGCAAACGGCAGCCTTGTTGTTGCTTTCAACGAAAGAAGGCGCAGCCGAAACGCGCCGACGTCAACGAAAAGCATACAGCGGCGGCGCAGAGTCGCAAACGTGTCAAACGAACTGACAGCGAACTAAACGTTAGTGAACCAAAGACGCCACAGAGAAAACGTAGAAACAGTGAAGAAGCTGCAAGCAGCAGTAAAGAAGCAGATTGTCAAACGCCATGCAACTGCAAGAAAACTAAAGGCGTGCCGCTGACCAAATGCTGCAAGTGCACCGAAGAAATGGTACACGCCATGGCACGAGAACGCGATGAGGATACGAAGCGACGAGAGCTCGCAGAGGAATTGGCTGAGCGCTTGCAAAAACGCGCAGAGCTACAAATCGCGTTGCAAAAACGTCTACAACAACAAATGAGTGGCAAGCAGAGTCAGCAAGGCTGCTGCTGCTGCTGCGAACAGCCGCCATTTTGTATGCCTAGATATCCCTGCTGTGAGTCCATGAAACAAGCAGAGCCAATACCGTTAGGTTGCTACGAAGCACCGCCGTGCTGTTGCCCACCAACACCGTGTTGTTTCGAGACACCAGCCTGTTGTTACGAGGCGCCGCCGTGTTATGGTCAGGAATGCCCGTGCTGTTGTCAACCGATGCCATACTCCTATTCAGCTTGCTGTAGCTATCCGAAGCCGGGCGCATGTTAACGCGCACAAGTGTTTAGTGTTTCGAACGTCGACAGTCGTTTAGCCGATTCTAAGAGAGATATGTCAAAAAATTATTGCGCCAAAAGGTATGCTATGCCGGCAGTTATGGCATACTTTTAAGCGCACAGACGCAGCGTGGCCATGACTTAAAATTTTCTACAATATTTTTAATTATGATTCGTTTTTGAATATGTTGTTTGTTGCTGTCTTTTGCCTGTCATTTGTAGTGTTTTGTGAAAATAAAAACAAATCGTGAAAATGTTTACCTTTTCGTGCACTTAAGATCTCATTTAAACAAAAAATAATTATAATCTTATTAGTTTCTGCAAAAAAATCAAAAAATTTGAAAATTCAAAATTTCAACACGCCAAACTGCTAACGCGCCATGCGCGCGCACGCGGCGTGAACAAGAGCAATGGGATGTGCGTGCAGTCGGGGTCGGGGTGGTGGCAGACGTTCAGTACGATCGGGTAGCAGCTGCCAAAGCACACAATCGAATTGGCAGTCGCGCAGTGAAAATTCCGGCATTTTCGATTGCGGCGCTTACCAAATGCCTGATTACGAAATGCCACAGCGATCTATGCCGCGAAAGCCACAACGTTCGGCGGGGTATTGCTCATATGACACTGAGGAACAACCACGCACAGACATCTGTGTTGGGGAACGTTGCCGCTGCTCAAGCGCTGGCCGCCGTAAATCTTCAAGGCAACAGAGACGACGGCGCTCTTGCACGACCATCCAACGCTCACAAAGAACAACCACCTACGCGCAGTTGGTTATACCGATACGCGCATGTCCATGTGCCGACGAAAATGACGAAGATACCCGATCTTGTAGGTCATATAACGACTGAAATTATTGCTGTTATATGTATGTGAGCAGGAAAAAGCACGCAAAGAAAATGCAATACGAAGAAGCTCAGCACGAAATATTTTTGAGACATACGCATTTTCATCAAAAATATTTATCCGTTTTTGCAATTGCCAATAAATTACGAAGTTTATTAGAAACTTAATAACAACCCTGTATTTTTCGGCATGCCGATGTCGATACCGTTCGGTGTGAAGTTGCGAGAGCCACTCGTATTCTCTTCTTCTGTGAAGTATTTTATGTTAGTTTTATGCTATTGGTTAGGAATAAAGTAAATAATATTTTTACAAATTTTTTTAAATTTAAAAAAAAAGTTTGCCACCTGCTTTAGGAGGTGTTCCAGCGTCTCTCTCATGTCTACTACTTTGGACTTTCTGCATGTCGCCATTACTTAGGCTTATCCGGCTCGCATATGAAGCCGGTTATAGTTAGATATATTTTTTAGAGTATACTCCTTATTGAATAAGGAAATTGACATTGCACTAAGTAAACTGTGAACGAATTTATGAGCTTTCACTGCTTTATTTTGAAACGAAGTTTAAGTTAGGTTTGGTTAGTCTATTAATGAGCCACGTGATGTATAGGTTAAGTTAGATTAGTCTGGTAGACCACGCAATAATCATCCTTCAGGACATCTGCACTTGGCACGAATTTTTACATACTCTGTGTGTATCTAAAGACACCTTATTCAGTGTCTCAAACTGTATGGCCACCAAGTTTTTGATGCTTTGCCATGATAGTGAGCAACAAGTACATAAAGGACACTCCATTATTTTCTTGGTGCCTTGCTTTTAACATTTCCTGCAACCTTCTCGATCTGTCAGCCCCTTTCGGGTACTTCAATTATGTTCTTACAGTTCTTTCTAATGAACGCCAGTAAGATCTTTGTATACTTCCGATCTACCTTTCTGTTCCATTTTTAACTTCTTTAGTCAGAGCATGAGTTTGAAACAAGTCTAGTAGATCTTTTATACCCTTTTACTCTCCTTCAAACTTCATTTTTTTTAACTGTCTTATTGTCTTCTTCAATATCCTTTTGAAAAATTTGTTACTGTTTTTTTTCAAAATAAAATTGTTTTAAACTTTCAAAATTTTCAGCCAAGTGATGGGATGTTGCATTGGTAAAGATCAAGCAAGAGATAGCGAGAGATATCGAGCTCAAGAAAATGTGTCACAAACTAGGGACAACATCAGAAAGATTTGTATGTGTAAAAACTCCGCCGGACCGCAAGTTACCTGTGCGGGCTGTGGCAAAATGTTTCCGAATAGCGAAGAGTATTGTTCGCACTGTCGTAAGCCAAACGATTGTTACGGTCCACTAGCTGCTGGTACAAGTGTGGACATACGAAAATGTGGCGCATGAAAAAATTCTTTTAACTGAGAGCCAACCAACTCAAATAGAATAATTCGAATAACAATTGCGCCTAAGGATATGCTACAACAGCACACATTCGCTTACTCAGCAAATGAAATTTACTTGAATGCTCACAATACTGCAGTTTTGAATACTCCGGTAAAATTATTGTAAACTGTTCGCCATGTATTACATTAAACTCAACCTCAAGATTTCCAATTCACTCGAAAAAGTGCTGTCAAAATATTTTCAATATTTTTTGGAAGTAATTGTTGAAAATTTTAAACGTGTGTGTCTCCTCAAAATTAATGTTTTAAATTAAAAAAAAAATTATTTGTACTACACTCCATCCGCCACCGATCGGCGCAAGCAGTCAACATTTCGTGTCATGATCAAATCCGATGGGCAGCGGAGAAAGTCGACCTCGCTGCAGAGCGGCCTGTGCCAAAACCAGCTGTTGCAACAGCAGAAGACGCCACCATAGAAGCCGCAGAGCGAAAACTAATGATCCTTGCTACTATTGCTATCCAGAGTGTTGTCCCACTTATCCCGAATTTACGCTCTCCACCAGCGGCATTTGCTACGTACAGTGCGACTTTTGCTGCCAAATCTATCCCTGCTGTTGTGCGCAATGTCCCAATTGTGGTTGTACGAGAGTTAAGTGCAAGTCCAAAGAGGTAGAAATTCCGCCGATAGCGTTTTGTCCTTGCTGCCGCCAGGAGGCGCCAAAAGCCAACGGACTACAACATCTTTATACACCCAATCCCTGTTGCGCGTGTCAATGCGCAAGCGCAGACCAAGAACAAATCGCCAAATGCTTATTGCGCTCGTATAAACTGTCGCGTGGCAAAGGCCGAAAATGTTGTCAGTGCAAGCAACGAAAAAGGGAAAAAAGGGGCACACAAAACAGGGAACGAAGTAAGAGCAAGAGTAAGAGCCTTCATTACCCGGCTGAGCAAAAAGCCCATCCCTCCACTTGTAAGCCCGGCACAAGTGCCGCCTGTTGCTCACCACCACAGCGCGCAGATAATTGTTGTTGCGAGCGCAGTAAAGCATCGGTGCCCCCAATTGCAGCGAACCTGAAGGACAGCGCTATACAAACACAACAAAAACAAAGCCAATGTGCGCCTGCGCCGTCTAGTAAAGTCGAATGTCAACGAAGTGTTGAGACTTCTTCTCCTAGTAGTAAAGCACGAAAGATACCTCGCACTGCAAATAATCCATCTCAGTTGTGTTGTCCTTGTGGTCGTGAAGTCGAAATCCGGAATATAACTTACGAACTGCCTGTTTGTCGGGCCGATGATGGAAGCGGTCGTCGCCAGCAGTAAGCGCACAAAACTTTCACAAAATATATATGTATTTGGCGCTTTGAAGACACTCCTAATATGCAACGAAAAAAGTGAGTAAAAAAATTTTTTTTTCTTAGTCTGTGTCAATTTAGCCATGTCCGTCTGTCCGTCGAGTTCCCCCTGCGGGTAGGGGGGGAAACCGAATATATCCGTGGTAAGGCATGCCTGTCGTAAGAGGCGACTAATATCCTGGCTACCAGTTCAGAGCTGTATGGAAGCTCAACTGGTAGTAGCTTCTGCTACGAGGTCTGACCGGAGACTTAATTCTGGTACCACGGGGAGCAGTAGCCCTTGGATATAACTCTAATCTGCTCATTGGGTTTGGCCCTTTGTGGAGATTCGTGGTGGTTGTGGTTAAAACCCAAATGCGGGAAGAACTGACCTTGTCAGTTGAATGTGGAGTTGCATTGCAACCGGGTGCCGGACCCAAAGCACGGCAGAGGTTTTAGATGGGCCTCGAACCCGACCAACGTGGTTAGTGTGTCTATGCCACACTACCAATTGGTACTGAAAATGCTTAGCATTCTCAGGGCACTGATCAACGCATTATTTTGATCCGCTGTGCTTTTGAGCGCCGTGGAGTAAGGCTGTCGTCAGCAGGTACCCACATTAAACACACCAGATGTTGTCCGTCGAGTGACTTACAAGTACATCCGATGCGTTAGGTGTGTTGATGGTAATACAGACTTCAGATTCTCTCTGAGTCTGGGTTTTCTACTTTCAGGGCATGGGTCTCTGAATGCATTTTTACATCAGAGTCACCTATCTGGTGGGTCGGGGTGTTTTAGTGAGAGCGCGGATCGAGGACTGGATGCGTGTTATTGCATGATATACTAGGACATTAGGGATCTGGTTGGTATAGGGATTAGCAGCTGGACTGATGGAAGCTTGGATGTTAGCGGTGTGATCACCATTAATCGAGAACTAAGTTTAGTTTCATGTGTGATTTGCGTGTGCGTGTAATAACCCTTCATCACCAGCCCAGAGCACAGTGGAGGCTATGGGTAGTAGTTTCGGCTACGAAGTCTGACCGGAGACTTAATTCTGATACCACCGGAAGTTGGAGCCCTTGAAGTTTGCTCCAACCTGCTCAAGCGGGCTAGCCCTCGGGCCTCACAACCTACTAAGGTGGTTAGTGTGCCCATTCCACATTGCCGATTAGTACTCAAAATGCGGTGAACCCAAAATTAATTTTTTTTTAACTGATCTGAAGTAGCGTAAAACAAAATGTTTTCTGTTTTTTCGACACTGTGGTGAACTTGGTTTTTGACACTCTTTGAGCAAAACAAAACCAATGAAGTGTCTCTGAGTTTTTATATTCAAAATTTCACTTGTTTGTTTTCTTTTAGTTACTTAATACATGTTTTCTATTAAAAAAATAAATTCAAAATTTTGTTTGTTTAAAAAAAATCTATAATTTTTCCACAAATCAGTCGTAAAACAACAAAAACTTTCGAATGCAACTGCGCTCCGTTGAGTAATGGGATGTAGAAGTAGTTGTCCATGCCGGAATGACAGGCGACGTGGTAGAAGTCATGGATCGAGAAGTTCATACGATCATTCAAGTCGCAGTTCGCAGCGCCAACGTTATCCCACGAGTCAACCATGCGAGAGAACACGAACGCCCGCGCGTAGACAACCAAAACAGGAATGTTGCTGTAATACCGTAAATCTCTCATATCAATATCCGCAACAACGCCAATATCCAAGTCCACAACAAACGCAGTCGGATTGTTTTACAGACATTTCGGATATGCTCTCACAATTTTCGAATGTTTCGGAAATGCCGCAGTCCAATATGGATTGTTGCAGCAACACCACTCAAGGCGAACGCGGCTATGAAAGCGAATGTGATTGTGACAATGTGGTGCAACGAAAAGATGATGTTGGTTGTAAAACGGTGGTTTGTCTCACCTTCCATCCGCCGCGACGGAGGAAGAACTGTTAATTGATGTAGTGACCGCAGCTCGACTTTATCGACACTTAATCGCTAAAAAATTTCTACAAGCGCGAGAAACCCGGAAGAATCGAGTAACAAGGTACCGGAAATATAAGAGGTGATGTAAGGAATCATAGCACCATGGGCATAATGCAAACCTGCACTCATAGATATTCAACTATCATACATTCATCGACAAAAATGTCACTTTAAAGCGAAGCTCAGTGAAAGCGAGGTATGTCTACTTACAATATCAATATTAGAGTTTTCATAATAACTCTCTACAATTTCCCCACAGTAACACTTTATAATGGCACTTTTGTGGTGATTCTATGTGGATGTGTCTTATTTCTCATATATGCGCATCCGTATGTAATAGACATAGTTATCGAAGTTTATCGTGGCAATATCTCAACGCAAATGTACTGGATACAACAATAAAATTATACTTAAATTGTAATCAAATGAATCACACAATAAATACATAAATACCATATATTCACACAGATCACAATTGAGCGCGCATTTTAGGTATGTTGCTTGGGTAAAATGAGATATCACCGATGCACATAGATATGATAAGAAAAGATGAGAAAAGATCAGATGAGATAAGAAGAAATGAGATGAGATCGACTGAGGTAAGACGAGAGGAGATTGAAACAGATGAGATGAGATGAGATGACTTTAGTTGAGATAAGATCAGACGACACGCGATGAAACAAGGCAAGACAGACAAGACATGACGTGACAAGGTTATAAAACGAAATAAAACGTAATGAGACAAGATAAGATGAGATAAGACGAGATAAAAGCGACAGGAGAAGAGTAACGAGACGAGATGAAGTGAATTCGAGTAATATGGGACAATGATATACGCGATATTATCTGATCTTAAATGAGGAGATGACGGCAAAATTATATACTATTGGTATGTGAGTGAAATTAAATGTAATTAGGCCAGAATTACTGTGACAATTTTTGCGCTATAAAACAAGGTTCGAAAGCGAAATCGTAAGTTTACCACATTCTGAATTTAACAGACAACAAATTTACAGTTCTGTAAGCATTCTTTTACTAACTTCACTAATAGAGAGAGAAAGCGTGGAACATGCATTCATCACAAAGCAACCGCATAAATTATTTAACAGCATTTGAAGCAAGCTGGAAGACGCTAGAACTATAAAAAGACTGTTAAAAATTCGGTCAGTTTCTGATAGTGATGCTTATCACCCGAAAGCGGCAATTGCGTTACCAAAATTCACTGAGCAAGTGGTGTCGCAGTATCTTCAAAGATTGCGACTAAGATTGACAAGAATCGGCTCACTAGAATTAAAAAAAAATATATTATTATTTTAAAGACCTCTATGGTTAACCCATGGCTTAATTATTTCATCTGAATACATAAGTAAATGAATGACGTGAATCAAATAAACTTCAGAAATATTTTCATAATTATCTCGCTACCCACAAAGCGTGGCAGTTTCTTTATGCCTTTTGGCGCTTTTGTTCAACTGCAATTTCGACGCAATTTACCGTTTCGCAAATGAATTTCAAGGCGAAAATTTTGCTAAATTTAGTTTATTCTCTTCATTTTTGGCGCAAATTCTTTTTGTTTTTCTTTGGTATTTCTCTTTTGACTGCCATTCATTAATTTTCCTATTCATTACTGAATTATCTGCCATTAATGCTGGGGTGTTCGTGAAAGGCCACACGGTGTGGAACCGCTCTGCCCGTGCGACGCTACATATAAGTGCGCGCAAAGGGGAGCGAAGTTCTTGGCGGCAAAGGAAGTGGTTTTAAGTGTGTGCTAAAAGGGGAATAAGTGGATTTTGTTTAATTAATATACACATTGAAGTTATGTGTGAAGTAGTGAAGGTAGTTTTGCTGGAATTATTATCTGAGGGGGATTTCAAAAAATCGGTTTTGGTTTTGCATATTTATAGAATGTCCGTATATTTGTGAATATTTGCTACAAAATTGAAGTTTATCCTGCAAACTGTTTCAGAGATATGAGCAACTTTCTCTAATCATCTGCCAGAACCTTCGAAATCACGTGCTTGTATGGAAACATTAGAAGAGATATCTTCACCAAATTTTGCATGGATTGCTATCTGATGTAACGGTGCAATCAGCGAAAAAGTTGCGTATATGGGATCTATGCTATAGTGATCTATACAAACTAAAACCCCCTTAAGAGATAAGCCCGAGTTATATTGAGTATAACAAATATAGATAAGACGTTGACTGATGTATAGTTTATTTTTTTGGTCTTTTCTCAGCGAGAGTCCTCGGCAAAGACTTAATAGATTTCTGTTTATGTAAATTTAACTGTAAACATCCGACTTTCTTGTTTGCAATCGAACAACTAAGATATGCTCTTTAAAAAATTAATCTTTGGAAGATATAACGGACTCAAAAATATAAAGCATCTAGAGAGCTTTTCTTTTAAAAGCTCGAAATCGATTTCTTGGAAGAAACAGTACGCCAAACATTTCCAAGAAATGGAAAATCTGCTCAAAGAGCTTAATTCAGAAATCAGCATTGATTGGTGAAAAAAGTAAACCGCTCGAAGCTGACGTATATTCTTTAAAGAGCTCTTCACTGAAATTTCCAAGTTGCAAGCGGAATATTTTTCAATTAAATAGCCGCTAATTAATGCGAAAATGGGTCAGTCAACGCAACGCAATGCGCAAGTTTAATGCTTTAACACCAAAGACATGCGTTAAACACCAATTAAATGGACGTATTACATATGTTTATGCGACTGTGTGGGTGCGTGTGTGTATGTTTGTAATTGCCACAAGTCGAGCAAAATCAATGGCTCTCTGCATGCTCGCGCACTTCGCGCTCCTCGGCCACTTCGCTGGCAATTAAAACTAAAAATTAAATGTGCCGTTAAGTATTGTACGTGTATGCGTAATTACCGTTAAGCGTGCACCACTTGCTGCAAACAGACAATGCAAAAGCGTCCGATGACCGGAATATAGAATGTCGGCGTGAAATGGCAAACCGAAACCAACAACAAAAATTACAAGTAATACAACAACAACAACAACCTCAACACGTAATAGAGAAACGTGGAAAATAAAATTAATTTAAAAAGCATCGGTTAAGTTAATTCGGGTTGTAGTACGTGCGGAAATCCGAAAGGGAAATACGAACACTTGACTCGGTGTGTGGCAGCACAAGTCGCAAATTGAACACAATGAACCGCAATTCCGTCGGGTGAAAGTGTTAATTACGAGCACGTTTTCATTCGAAGCTATAATCTACATTGTGGTCGTCTGTCGGCACTCGGCTGCGAAAATAGAACGAAAATAGAAATGTGCGCAAGTATTTGTATTTGTATGAGTTCTAGCTGAGTTGATGGCATTTCTACGGTAATAAAGTCTTAAAGTGCACTTTATGCGTGAGCATACTTAAGTGATAGCACTCCGGAGGCACAAACGCTTGTTGGCAACGGAAGTGGATTGGAATTTAATTTTACAGTTCCTCTGTGTCCAAATTTTTTCTTCCACGCTTTAGTAAATCCATGGCACATATCCATTAGTGCGCCACAGAAATGGCAGCTATTGATTTTATAAGTATTTGACTAGCTCATAAAGAGATCTTTAGTAGATAATCAGGAGCTTTGTTCTCTAAGTTCAAACGAAATAAAATCGGACTCACATCGAAAAAATTTGAAATAGTTTGAAAAAAAACTTCACATTAAATATTGTCCCACCTGTAAGTGAGCAAGTAAAATTGATAGGTAAACAACTAACACCCTTAATATGAGAGGCAGCTAGTTGCCAGTGACCTTTCTCCAACTATAAGCTATAATATTGGGTAGTCGAAAATGTCTTTTCGCATTTCTAATCATACTTCTACTAATACTTTTTTATTTATAATAATAAATAAATAAATAAACAAATATGTACCATTTTGGTCGACAACTTTTTGCCATTTTTTCGCTAGAGACATTATGCCATCAGTGTAAATCGAAATTTCGAAATTTCCAGAACGGAAGCGAACGAACCATTGTTGTGCTACGCGAACTGATACAGCATCGTCTCCGTAAGCTTTACAACTTCCATTGGTGGCTTCCGTGGCATTCTTCCCTTTTTATACAAAAATTTCAAAATATAGCGAATTTCTTTATTCTTCTTAATTGGCGGATGGAGTCATATGTAGAAGTTCACGCAAGTGAGGAAAGTTCTCTGATCGCCATTCACTTGGGAGGGGCCAGAAACGATTCTTTTACATATGACTCAAGCAGCTCACTACTTCCGATCTTTGACCAAGTATCCTCTGGGTAGCCTAAGGACATCCGTTTGAAGGCGAGCTAAAGTGAGAAGGCGAAACAGCCCCTCCGCAGGGTTGTGCGCTGGGTTTGGGACCCGCCACGTAAAAAATCTTACCAATGAAAATTAGCAATCAGCCTCGGCTGAGAGACCCCCCTTTTTGAATTTCTTTATTATAATCATTCATTTTTGAACAGCTGTAACTTTTCTTCCTCGAAATTATTATTATTTTTTTTTGGTTAAATGAAGCTTAAAATCTCACCTTTTTAACACTACATGGTATGCTTGAAGGCACTGGTGATATTCGACTGCAACGACATCTATTGACAAAATACGAAAAGACTTTTTCGACTACCCAATATATAATAAGTAGATAGATAAATAGATTTTAAATAAACACATTGAATGTACTTGGGACATAAGAAGGCAACTTTCCACCAAAATTTGGTGAAAGAAAAAAATCGTACAAAATAAAAATAAGAAACTAAAAATCTTTGTTTTTTTTTTAAATTTTTCATATAAATTTTGAGGTTATATAAAAAAGGCCTGCACACAAAAGTTATAGATCTTTACATTGCCACATAACTTTTTCCTATACGATTCGTAGTTTTGCTGAAAATCGCGATAAACCAATCTTAACCTCAAAAATCCAACCAAACCCCTCTTCTTCATTTTCGCGACTTCAGTTGGCCCGTAAGTTATTTTTTCTACAAGGTTTGTTATTTCGTTCAGTATTGTTTGACATTTCATTATGAAGAAATTTACGCCTGATGGTCAACATAATCGGCGATGTAAGCCTTGCTAACCTTTTACCTTCCGTTGTGCGAAAGGGGGCTTCCGCAAATCCAAAAATGCTGGTTGCTGATTAATGCTTTCTGAACTTGCTGGAAGCCCGTAGTTCCAACGACCGAATGCCCAAAGACAGGGGAAACCCTGTACGTGTCCAACCTGTTGGAATTTGGATTGGAGGCCTTTCCGTGCAAGCTCATGAGCCTTACAATTTCTGACGATTCCGCTGTGACCAGGCAACCAGACAATTTGGATACGAAAGAAGCGTGATACTACTGCTATGTAGTGAGGTCATACACTCGCCAATAAGCCACGCATAGACCAGTTTGGTTTTTTGCGATACCAGATGGACAGATGGAGTTCACCTGCTAAGTCCAAGAGGGGTAGTCATCGTTTAGGAATTTTAGCATACTCTGGAGCCTCACTGTCGATACCTCTTCCAATGTGGGACAAGTGCACAAGTGATGCTCCATTGTTTCCCTGGTGCCCAGCTCTAGGCATAACCTGCAGTCTTCTCGATCTGTCAGGATTAGCACTCGTTGACTAGCTCACATCAGCGAACTCAAAGCCTGCGAAGCAGCAAAAAAGCGTGACTCTACTTCAGTTAGCAGTAGTTATTCTTTGATTTTGAGTACTTTCTAGCTTCTTGTATTTTAAACCTGATTTAAAAACCTGACTTTCACCAAAACGCATCCTAACCAATTGTAAACCCGATATTTGACTATAATTTTGCTGCATCATTTCCTAATGATAAGCTCAAAAACTCAAAATATCTCTGAACCGAACTTTTCGTGTTTTACCCGTTAGTAATACAAACCGTTAGGCAGCGAAAATAGATGCATAACCATCAAAATAAATTCCTTCTACTTCCTTTCGCTTACCAGCAGCTATCGGCACAGCCGCACATTGAGCCACCATCCGTTTCGAATTCACCACAACATACTTTACAGCAACCAACAACATACGCGTCGGTAATGCAAAACCAAATCTACACCCACACACACACCCAACCACATGAACACACATACATCGATAGCACCATCACTACAGGAACTAACCGAAAATAACGCACGAGAGCGTAAAATAAATCACCAGCATTAATTTTATTACTGCGAACTATCCACACACAGCCACACAACACACACACCTACACAGAAAGCGTTTTGCATGCGATGGTAGATAGTATTTTGGTTTGGAAAGCGAAAAAAGCAATAATAATTTGAGTTACCCAAGCGCCCAACTATTTTTGGTTTGGCTGGTTAGTTGGCTGGTCGAATTGAGCGCCGCATTTCCGATTTACTGCGAAAGTGTGTTAGTGTGTATGTGTGCGCGCGCTTTTCGGTCACTAGCATGACCACGTCGATAGCAATCGATTGAGTTGCTGCTGCAAACGATCGCCTAATGGCCAACTGCGCGCTGTCAGTTGGCCGCTCGACTGCTGCGCTGCTGCGGCGACAGCGAGGCTGCATATTAATCTTCGCCTATTGTTCGCATTTTATTACAAATTTCAACCGGCCGCACTAACACACGCGCACACATCGAAAAGTCGGCGAGCGAGCGATAGTGTTACCAACTATTTTAACCACAACGACGTTACCGTTATGCACGGCGCAGCAGTGCTGTCGATGCCTGCCTTTTATATGAGCACTCAAACTCTGACTGCCTCGCGGCCATGCTCACACAAGCTCGCACCCATTCACCCACACACTGTCCGTTGCAATATGTTTTTTTTTCTGTTGCCATCTAACATTGAATTATAACGGCTGTGGGTTTCCACAAATTTTAATTGAATAAATTGTGTCCTTTTGCGAGTTAATTTATCTTCCCAACTGTGATTCTCCGTTTTGTCTGCATTTGTGGAAATTTATTGTAATTGCTCGGCGTTTAACTGTGCATGCAGCATAATAAATGGGCGGCCCAGTTTCAAATGGTCACACTTTTTATGCAAACGCTTGTTTGTCGCACCTAAAACTTATGGAGATACTTAGAGTTAGAGAGATAGTAGAGTTATATCAAATTGATCAAGATGATGAGAGGAATTGAAAGATAATAATCGTTAAGTCCAGTCAAAATTTAGACATTTTGATGAAACTTGTTACATGGGGTGCCTGAAACCCTGAACGTTGCTATTGAAAAAGTGTAAAATCGAAAACAAATGCCCTCCCACAAAATTTCCTTAAAGGAAACCTGTAAAGTGCTATAACTAAGCCACAAATTAAGATGCAAGACTGCATCCGAATAGCAAGCAGTGTCTGCGCTCTAATTTTTTGTAAGTGGGAACGGTCTCGCCCTCTAATAGACCCAAAATATATAGCCCACATCTTTAATACTGAAGCGTTGTTTTTAAAAATAGTCTTTCATTTGATTACCGTCCAAAATATCTGAAACAAATTATCGTGCTAAAAGAAAACTTATAAGAAGGTCTAGAAACTTTAACTTTCAGGAAAGTGAATTACCCCAAGGCGTATAGACCTCGTTAAGGGTTATTAAACTCGCTAAAGGTAAGTAAGGAAATTGACCTCAGGAAGTCCCGTTTTCCTCAATAAAGAGTAAAAAGAAGTCATGGATATCCGGAAAGGTTTAGAAAAGAGTCAGAAGTGTTTTCTAAGCAAACACCATTGACTTCTGGAAGGGTTGTTGTCCCCGCTAAAGAAACAAAAGTAATTGACTTATAATTATAAATAATATCATAAGATTAAAAAAGAGTCATGAGTCTCCGGAAGCGCTTAGAACCAAAGGTCATAGACATCAAAAAGGATTGTTATCTTCGCTAACAGTAAACAAGAGGGTAATTTCCTTCAAGAATGATTGTTGTTCTTTCTAAAGATTAACAGAAGGATCATGGATCTCCGGAACGGTTATTAAATCAAAGATCATTAAGCTCAGCAAGGGATGTTGTCTTCGCTAAAGCTAAACAAGGGTAACTGACCCTAAAAAGGATTGTTGTACACGCTAAAGAAAAACAAAAGGGCTATGGCTCTCCTGAAGCGGTTTTAAACAAAAAACCATTGTTTTACGGAAAGGTTGTTGTCCTTGCTAAAGCTAAAAAAGGAAATTTAACTTGGAATGGGTAGCTCTCCGCGCAAAAGATATACAAAGCGGTCAAGAAGTGTTGTCTTACTCGCTTAAGATTAAATAATAGTGATGGATTTCCAGAAGGATTTAGAACCAATGGGCACCTCAAAAAGTATTGTTGTCTTACCTAAAAGTAAACAAAAGGGTAATATCTTTTAAGAATTATCGTTGTTTAAATATTAAAAAAGGATTGTGGATCTCCGAAATGGTTATTAAACCATAGATCATTGACTACGGGAAAGGTTTTTGTCCACGCTGAAGCCAAAAACAGGGTAATTGACTTAAAACGGTTTACTGTCCTCATGATTTTTGGACCAGTTGTCAATGACTTCGGGAAATGTTGTTGTCCTCGCTAAATGTGAACAAAAGTCATTGACTTCAAAAAGGGTTAACCCGTATTTTATTAATTTTATGAATAAAATTTTCCAAATAAGTGGTAGCACTTTTCAATAAAACATTTTTAAAACTCACCTCAATCTGTGAAGTTTCTAATTTATAAATTATATTAAATTAAAATAAAAAAAAAGTATGCTAATTTTTTTTTAATCTTTCGAGTCTGTTCTCCTATTGAAAAATGTGTATAAATATAGTATAAAATAGGTTCCGGAATCTTTTAAATAAGGGTCTATATCAAACATTTCGAGGTATGCAATCTTCGTAGCAGAAGGCTTCAACTTGTTTATGCATATACGGATGTCTTATTTACCGCATGACAAGTCCCTTCATGCTCATGCTGAGACCCTTTAAACCCAGTTGGAGTCATTGAGATGTAATCAGCAAGTATTATCTTCTAGACTAATAGAACAATCAAAGGTTTTGGCATGCAAAAAACTTATTTCAGTTGAGTTTAAGATGGTATAGACAACTGGTAGTCATGCTGGCGGCGCTAATGAAAACTCCTCGAATTTTATAAAAAAAAGGATGTGAAATCGCTTTAATGAAATACGAAGATTTCTCCCACGTGTTTATATTTGGAGCCAATAACTGTGTTCTTCAAACAATACTTAAGTGAGAAGTCACGAAGGACACACATTTTAGGCGTATACGCAAAAATTTTAGTTTCTGAACTCGATGACGCGTCTACGGCTAAGTAGATCACTAACAGGATTTAATTTGAAGCTTTAAAGTCTGCGCTGAAATCTATGCGCTGTAAAAGCGCTAACGCCGTCATTAAAGTGTTTATTTGCGTAGGCGTATATGTGGCAAACAGAAATTGCAATTTAAATATTACTGGCGCTCATCCAAGCAATAATTTTCTCACTTTGCCGATTGCGCGCAATGACGTCGTTGGCAGCGCGATATGCTGGCGCGGCCATACACAAATTGCTTGCCTGCCAAATGCAGCTGTGATGGCAGTGAAGACAACAACAACTGCACTTCCACCCGCACACATGCATAATATCAAGTGTAAGTGTTGACGCTCACTTTTTAAGCACAAGCGCATGGCATACTTATAGGCGCCGCGCACCAATGATTCCGCCTGCAGCCTGATTTCTGAGTAAGTCTTCACTTTTGAGCGCAGCGCTGGCTCAGGCCGCGCTCGCATGTCCTTCCATTGCTGCACGGTTGGCTGCGCCTTTGATTTGGCGCGCGCTGCTGCTTGCTTGGGCAGACAGCATTTATTTTTTCCAATTACGTATCTCTCCCGAGTTGCGCCTACAACTTTCACTCGTTGCCAACCAACCATAATCGGCGGCGCATCCAGCAGCTCCAGCGTTTAATTCACGTTTGCTCCACTAGATATGCAGCCAACAGTAAATTCGCTGGCAAAGCAAACACTTCCAGAAATCGGGAAGGCAGCCGTTGCGCACACATTTTTTCCGCGTTTCGTGCAGGCGGCTGTACCGCGCGGTCAGACGCTGCAATTTGCGAGCGCTCTTTAGCATATTCTTTGAATATTTTACGGCCGAATGCATAAGTGCCTGCACACACACCAATAAAGTCGTGGCTATATCGAGCGTATGAAGACGCGGCAAATATGTGATTGCGCGGCGCGTTGAAGCGCTTGCAAGACGCCGGCGTTGTTGTTGTTGCTGGCGAGAATTTATTCCTTCACAGATTGCTGTGAAGTTATAAATCCTATTAAAATGTGATTTGTTTCGCCGTGATTTGGCCAACGGCGCGCGCTAATACTTTCACATGACCCGCTTTCTGCTGAACGATTTTTGTTCGTTGAAGTAGAGGAAAGTGTTGCGGAATAACGTGAGACTAAGTTAAATGAAGAAGTTGTTAGAAACTACTGATTCTTTTTTTTATATGCGGTTGCTTAAGAATTATCTTCCGGTTGTTTCTCTTACGATTTACCTTGGGCCAGAAATACCGTACGACTGCCCAACTGCTGTTAATTTACTAAGACTTGCTGGTTTGTTCCAGGGCCAAACAGTGCAGTAGTGAAACAGAAGTTGCTAACGGAGCTCCCACCCGCTCTCATTCCTTAGTATTTCCTTAGTAATTGAGACTGAAGTATCTGTCCTAGCAAGCTCATCAGCTTTGCAGTTTCCTGCGATACCGCTGTGGCAGTCCAGTCTAATCATAAGACTCGATGCTGGAAATAAGTAGTCTAGAAATCTGTTCCCTATTGTTGAGCGCACAGTCTATGAACTCAAGGCTAATATCGCTGCACTTCTACGAGAGTGGACACTAAAGGAAGCTGCGCTTCGTGGCAGTAGATCGACTACTATCTTTATGGCAGCCACCTCTACTTGGAAGAGTGGTCTGGAAGCATAAAACTGCAGCTGATGAAAAGTTTCAAACAACCCTGCCCGCGAGCTTGGATCCACCCGTAAAAAAGTTCACGCCGCTCTCTTCCAGCGAGTCCTTCTCTTCCATGCCTCCCTTGAAGGTATATATAAGCCGGGAAGACACAACCAGGATTCCAGAGTTCTCAGTCATCTAGGTACCCATATTCTTTAGTCTAGGGGAAGCTTTCGCAGGTATGTGGTCCGTAGTGCAGCCAATTGGACACTCTCTAATTTTTTCGCGAGTTTAGTCTTCTCCAGCGCCATCCTTCTTTTTCTTTATTGGCGTAGGCAACGCTTACGCGGTTATAGCCAAGTTTACAACAGCGCGCCAGAAGAACGCTTCTGTTTGCTGTTTGGTACCAATTGGAGATTCCAAGTGTAGTCAGGTACTTCTCCACCTGGTCTTTTCTACGGAGTGAAGGTCTTTCTCTTCCCCTGCATCCCCTGGCGGGTACTGCGTCGAGTATTCTCAGAGCCAATTTCATCCACTTGGACGACATGACCTGTCAATTCTCTCACCCTAAGCTGTTTTCTACCTGGGGTCGTGAGCTGCTTGGTGGTAAGCTTTTTGGAGAGTCCCAGACTTTTGTCAATGTATCCTTATAATACAGAGAATTAAATTTCTGCACCTAAATATATTCTCAGACTTAAATGATAGTAATGAGCAGTCTTGCCCAGCAATAGTTTTGATTTTTAGAGTGGCGATCTTATGAAAATCTTTGTTTGCGACGGTTCTCTTTATTCGTCTGACGTGTCATATCCTCACATTTCTTAATATCGAATATTAATATGTTCCCTGACTCTGTGAGCATGTCTTCGATTTATCAGTTTTGGTTAACCTTTTTTCGATCGGGAGATGGATAACAGCTTTCTGCTTTTAAGTCACAATGCAAGTCTCAAGTTTTCTCTTCCCTTCGAGAAACATTTCAATTTTCTTAGTAAAAACCTTTAAACTCTTCCACTGCTGACTCAATCTAGAATTAGTGTTATTGCTACATACACAAGCAAGCAAAGCTTTATCTCATTGTGCTTCATAGAAACATCCCTCTTTACCTCTTCAATGGCACATTCATATATTATTACATATATAAACAACCTGGTTCGTCGGTTAATTCCAATCAAACTTTGGCAGCACTTCAAAGGCGCAAATAAAAGGTAAAATATTCATAAAACACGACACGCAGCACCACTTAAGATAAGATACTCGAATTTTGCGTCGAAAAGCATGACATGATACCCATGTTTTGTGTTTATGTAAACGAATGAATCGACTTAATCAGGATTTGTGGCTTCCAAGTGACCATAAAGTAACACACACATACGCACCTGCACACGTACAGGCATACTTATATGTGTGGCAATCAGGCTTCGTGTTGTAAATATGAGGTTTGCTCGGCAAAATACTTAATCAAGCTTAGAAATAGCAAAATTATAAATAAAGAGTTGGCTCGACTTCGAAGTGTTGAGCACTTGTACCGTTATATATGCATCACTGTGTAGAGTATATGTACTATATGTATGTTTACTTTACCACAAAGTGCTTGGAAAAGTGACTACACTTTAGTTCAAATAGGCAGCAATTTTGTCAACTTTATTTACAGAACTCGAAACTTGTCCACACTAACCGTGTGCATGTGTGTGGGTCTAATTGTAAGGTACAAAATTGTTGAAGCAAACTTTTTGGAGAGTACAACAGTGTTACTGAAACCTGGTACTCTTGCAAAAACTAGTTCCCAACTAGTGACTTTCGATTGATTATCTTTGTTAAATAGTTCCAAAAGAATATCGCTGATTATAGTTGGCGATAAATAACTGGTTCCAATTGCTCCCCCAATAAAGAGTTACGTGAAGTGTGAATAGTTCAGTCTGTAGTAGGAACAATTTATGCACCTTTGCAACTCATCTTTGAACACAACCGTTGCTAGTCACATTTTCGACCGGGATTACGCCACAGCCCTGCTGTATGCAATATGTGTTGAAGTGATTGTGGGTAATGGCAATAGTAGCTTTACTTAACAACTCACATTGTTGCCGGTGCTTGGCTTTGTTACGCCTACATCCAATAAACGAAATTTCCAATTATGTCAGCAAAACCGCAAACTTCTAAAGGCTGCCTGGGAGGCTATGTGGTATATGTAACTCTAAATGTATGATTTGTATACTAAGCGGGTATATTAGGGCGGCACTTTCAATATAACAAATATAATAATAAAGTTAGAAAGAAGTTGAAAATTCATTTTCACTTCTTTAGTTAGGTGGCAACCCTGTTTCGCACTATATCAAAATTTCAGTTATTTTTCTTAAGTTATGGGCATATTAATTTGCACGCATTCTAAATTTGTTCAATACCATTTTCTACAATAGGTGGCAACACTAATAAAAATAAGTTTTTAAAATATTACTAGTGGCATTCATTTTTACAAGGTTTCTTAAATGACACAACATATTTCTTTTATATTAAAAAATATTACTACTGTGCTAGGTGGCAACTCTAATCCGAAAAAACTCAAATTTAAATTGTTCTAGAATACTAAAGGCCGAATTTGTTTTTTTAATTTTATGCACTCTATAATATTTCATATTTATAATTTTTTTGCTTAAAGTGGCAACGCTGACCCTAAATTTTTATTAAGAACAGGTAAAACTATTCAACTTATACCAAAATATTTAACCTAATATTATTTATTCGAATATTTTGCTTGTTATTTTTATAAAAGGTGGCAACTCTAATATGAAAAATATCAAAATTAAATCGTTCTAGTATACTAGCAGACGAATTTATTTTAAATGTTTTACACTTTATAATATTTCCTATTTAATGTTTTCTTGCTTAAAGTGGCAACGCTGATCCCAAACTTTTGTCAATAACTGCTAAAACTATTCAAATTACTTACTGAAAAATATTTATTATAATATTATTTATTATAATATTATTTAATTAAGTTTTTTTATAAAAGGTGGCAACTTTTCTCCAACAGTTAATTATTTATTATTATATTAATTTTAAAGCGCTGTCTTCAAGGACATATGGCCGCTATAACACAAGTGTTAATAATTAAAAAAAAATTTAGTTTTGTGCTAGATGGCAACTCTTTACCGAAAAATATCAAATTCAAAAATATTTTTAGAATATTGGTAACCGGGTTTATTTTAAATGTTATGTTACTATTAATAATATTTTCTATTTATTATTTTTTTGCGTAAAGTGGCAACACTGTACCTAAATTTTTTTCACTATACGCTAATTAACCAATTATCAGTAATAATTACTAATTACTTCAACTTACTGCAAAATATTTATGTAATATTTTTTTTATAAAAGGTGGCAACTCTTTTCCAACTATAATTTATAACTATTTTCAAACTACACACTTTTCGAAAAGCTATCTCAAAAACGACAGAAATCGTAAATGTAATAATATTTTAAAATTAATTAATTGCAATATATGAAGGTGGCAGCATTGTTTTTCCAAAAATATATATTTTCAAAATAAAATTGTATTTATACTTCACATACCACGGAAACTGTACATGTAAAAATATTTTAAATATAATTTATTGCAATATACATATGTACATACATAAGTGGCAACACTGTTTTTCCAGTAATAAATATTTTAAGAAATAAAATTTGTATATACGCATACTTATATGATAACATTGTGTTATTTTGCTCTCAGGCACACCTTAGTATATCCATATCTATACACGCCTACTCGTATATACCGTTATAGTATTATGTTTTGACCAACACAAGCCTTATACGCTTACACTGCTTTGTGGCAATTGTAAAACAGTTATGTGCTACGCCATATAGGGATATCATGCGCCTTTTGTTGATGCTGACATTTTTGGCTCATTCAAGCGACTGCAGCATTGTGCTCATCATTCGGCAACATTTTAACGTCGCCACCAGCAGAGTTCGACTGTCTTCAATGCAAACAATAGAGGCATGGAAGTAGACCTATACTTTGATTGCGCACAACAATACGGTGTACACGAAGAAGTGTATGTATGTGTGTATTTAAAT
The DNA here is from genome assembly GCF_024586455.1 of Bactrocera neohumeralis. Taxonomy (NCBI): domain Eukaryota; kingdom Metazoa; phylum Arthropoda; class Insecta; order Diptera; family Tephritidae; genus Bactrocera; species Bactrocera neohumeralis. The sequence continues at coordinate 12,886,294 of NC_065920.1, forward strand.
AATCATGAAGGTGAATCCTGAAAATTCGGGTTTTCAAACACCCGACTTCGGGATCCTGATAAAAATTTTTTTGCTGAGTAGAGTAATGCTATAAGTACATATATATGTATAAATGTATACCGAAATATGTATCTATGTATCTAAACAAGCGTGAAGTTGAATCCCGAAAATTCCAAAATCCGTTGGAAATATAAGCTTTTTTTGCTGAATAGCGCAATGGTATAAGGATATATATGTATGTATGTAAATGTAGTCCCGAAATATTCGGGATCCCGCATATCGGGACTAAGCTCTTTAGTGTGAACGCCTATAAATGATAACCTTTGATTGCATACTTCACTGTGCTATTAATGCACTTTAGCTTTGTTAGTGTGAGGCGGGAGGTATATTGAAATTATGATGGCATTTATGCTTAAGCGGCTTTTGTAAATTAGTCGGTCGATTTTTAAATTGCACAAGCATGTTTTATCTACAGAAAAACTGATATATAGTATAACGAAGTGCAGGGCAAATCAATTGAGAGTGGAGTGAAAGTTGATACGTTGCAACATTGATGAGCATACAAAAATGTTTTTCAACCAAAAAATGGTGGCAATATTGAAGAAATTCGACCAGCAAAATATCACGAAATAAATCAAATATACGCACAAAAACCATTATATTGTTTAAAAGCAACTTGTACCGTTAATAAGCACAAATAACGCTGCTGATACGCACAACAAAGTCTGTTATGACAGTTGCGTTAATCATAGCATGACAAAAATATAAAATAATATTTGAATGCGTTTCTGTCGAATGTTACGTATACGCCCCGACAAGCGACAATAAAAACCGGATAAATATTATGTCAAAACATATAAATAACCGGCAGGTATCATAATTACCTGAGAGCAAAAAAAGTGCAACAAAGAGCAACAGTTCAACTGCGCAAACTCACCAGAGCAAAAAACGGAAAAGTAATTGAAAAAGTCTGGAGAGAAAACATGGCAAAATAATGCAATACTACATTAAGGCAATTTGTACAAAGCAAAAGTGAATTAACAGGAAGCATTTTCATACGAGCGTGAAATGTGCGTGAAGTATTTGACAGCTCCGAACAATTGCTTCATTTTTGCATTGAAATTTTATTTTAGACAAAAAAAAAGATGCCACCTGTTTAAAAATTTTGAGACAAAAAAATTTCATCGGGAGAAATTGTATAAACTGATGATCTAAAAAAACATGAAATAGAACATTATTAAAAAAATTTTTAGGTGGTAGTTGCCACCTATTAAAAAATAAAAATATAATAAAACCAATTAATTAATGAAGTATAAGTTTGTGAACTGAAGGTTTCAAAATGCCTTCATTTAAAAATATTTTTTTAATATGGTTGCCAGCTTTTAACAAAGTAAATGAAAAACAGTAATTAAAAATGTAATAAAATAAATAAATTATTGCAATATGGGCATGAAAACTAAACTGTTTTCACTTAAAACTATTTTTAGGAGATGGTTGCCACCTATTAAAAAATTAAAAAATATACTAAAATAAATTAATTAATGCAATATGGGTCTGAATACCGAAAAATTTCAGAATGCTTTCAAATAAAAAATTTTTACGATGGTTGCCACCTGTCCAAAAATTGTATATATGAAAAATAATAATTGAAAATATAATAAAGTAAAATGCTTGTTGCAATATGGGTGAGAAACCAAAAACATTTTTATCAAAAAACTTGCTTGGTGATGGTTGCCACATGTTAAAAATACCATAAATTAATTATGGCATTATGAGTATAAAAACCAAAGGTTTCAGAATGCTTAAGTTTGAAAATATTTTTGTGAAAGGTTGCCATAAAATGCATGTAATAGTTCATTATGAGTATGGAAAATAAAAAATATTTTTAATGAGCGGTTGCCAGCTTTTGAAAATAGAATAAAAAAAAATAATTATTTCAATATATGTAAGTGAAAAAACGAAAAAGCATTTAAAAAAATTCAAAAAGCTTGCCAACTGTTTAAAAAATTATAATTGGAAAAGAAATTAAAGAACTGAATATTGCCATATGAGTATGAAAAAATAATTTAACAAAAAAATATTATTGCCTTATAAGCCTGCAAACCGAAAGGTTTTAGAACGTTTACAACAAAAAATTTTTGTGAAAGGTTGCCAAATGTTAAAAATAACTTGAAAAAGGCATAACAAATAATAATTTTAGGTTTCAGATCGTTTCCTATTAAAAATTTTTTGCGAAAGGTTGCCACATGTTAAAAATAATAATTTTAAACGGTATAACAGATAATAATTTTAGGTTTCAGATCGTTTCCTAATAAAAATTTTTACGAAAGGTCGCCACAAATTAAAAATAATAATTTAAAAAGTATATCGAAACTTAATTTTTGCATTATGAGTATATGAATCGAAAGTTTTCAGATTAATTTTATTTCAGATTATTTTTTCAAAAGGTTTGGCAACCCAAAGCAAAAGTTTTCAGAACGTTTCCAATTTAAAATTATGTGAAAGGTTGCCACATGTTAAAAATAATACTTTAAAAATTTAAATCAGAAATGAGTTTTAGGTTTCAGGACGTTACCCATTGAAAAATGTTTGTGAAATGTTGCCACATGTTAAAAAAAGGTTATTTAAAAAGTTGTATCAGAAATTAATTTTCTCGTATGGGCATGAAAACCAAAAGTTTTATAATTAATTTTATTTAAAATTATTTTTGCAAAAGTCTGGCAACCCGAAAATTGAAAAAATTAAATTGATAAAGTATCCTAATATAAATTTCGAACTAAAAAGCTTTAATAAAGTTTCAAGTTAAAGAAAAAACTGACATAAGGGTTGCCACCCACTAAATTTGAATTAGTTTATATGCAAATTTAAAATCAACCCTTAAAATTTGCATATTTATTTCAAAATCCCACGCGCCCTTGAATTAAGAAAAGGCAAATTAAATATTTCACTTATAATACTAAAATTTACTGCTCTTAAACCACGCTAAAAAAGTTGGTTTATCAGCCATCATAAAAAATAAAAAAAATAAAGCCAAATATAAAAAATGATTTCGGTGAGCTGAGCCATTACATGCACACACACGCAGACAAACGCTGCAATTCTTTATAAGAACACATGTCAGTTAAAACGCTTAAATACTTGGAGGCATCTCACACACACCCACACTTATATAACACATTCAAGTGTCAACACTCCACTTCACTTACATGTGTATACGTCAACATTGCCATACACAAATCAGTAAATTTGCAACAGTCTATCAAGTTGCGATCTCCGCCACAGCCGCCGGCTCTTCACTTGCAGAAACAAACAGCTCGAAGCAATAAAACCAATTGCCACAGTCACCGCTTCGCAAAAGTTAACTAAACAATAAGTTTAGGTGCTAAAAAGTGTATGTGTGAGTACTCGCCTCTGTGTGTGTTTGAGTGTGTGTGCTGGTATGTTTACATGCGCCTCGAGTGGTGTATCGAATATTTGTCACCAACGCTCCGGCACTTGTCTCGATTGCTTCGAAAACTTTGTCTGCTTTTTTATTTGCGCTTCGTTTGCCACACTTGAGCGTGTGTTGGTGCGCTGTCAAGAGGCTTCGCCTTGCGGCAAACAAAACAAATTTCGTTGAGTATGAAGTTGATTCAAAAGCAAAGGGTCGAGGCGGGCGGCGAAGCTGATAGAAACTAGAAACTTTGTGTTGTTATTTGGTGCTCATAAAATCAATATAAATAAATAGAAGAATGGCGTGCAGTAACTTAAGTATTATACACAAACACACACACATATATATTTCAAATAAAATGTGCGTTCTGTTCAGATAAAGACTTGCTTAAGAACACATTTGATGACGGTTGTTGTCTAGCCTTTTTAAAGCATAACTTATCTTCTTGTATAACTTTCTTTTCTAATAAATATTTTTGGAATGAGAAAGACTTCAGCAGGCTATGTATAACTAAAAAACGAAAAGTAAAAAGTTTATTGCAACATTTTACTAAGCTCGCCATTTTTTAAATTGTCAGCTCCCTTTTGAATGAATACTTAAAGTCTTGGAGGCCAGAATATAACAGTGTCAAGTCGGCATCGGCAATAGCTTGTGGATTATCAACGCTCAAAATGCTACAATTTTATTTATGAACGTACCCATTCACTAATGTGATTTGGATTTTGTAAGCCAAAAACCAAGATGCTTTCACAAACTCTTCTATGAAGTGTATTCTTATGCCACCGGATATAATGGCCTCTGACTTAAGTAGAGTCTGTCGTAAAGCCATGAATATTTGCTTAAGGGCCGACGAGCGCAAAAAGGAGAGAAAGACAAGTATCATTGAGTGGCAAAAGCAAAGGGATGTGACAGGTAAAGGAAGATAGACATGTCGTGTAATTAAGAATATACCAGCCTGCATTGACAGATCCGATAGCACAAACTTCTATTTAACTCAGTTCTTGTAGGGCCATGGTTGGTTCAGGAATACCTAAAAGAACTAACAAACGAAAGCATGATTCCCGACAACGTAGTGAGTCACATGCTGCGATAAGAGCTGGTGTGGGCTAAAATGGCCGCAATAGCGCTTCGAGAATTAAGAATGAAAGAACGGCAACAAGGAAGCATAAGACCACATAAATAACCCTGGAGGGAATGTGTGAAGAGGCACTTATCACTTGGCTTGGCCCTGTGAAGTAGTGCTTCCCCCCGCAGGTCCAAATACAAGAATCTTTTACGATACTGTGCTCCACCGCAGCAATAGCATCTTTGGCAAATTACGTGTATTTCATGAAGCTGTTTGGAATGAACAGGAGCAAAAATATCGAAAGGGTCAATATTTTGGGCTTACCATTTATAAAATCTGTTAAAAAGTTGTTCTTGAACAGAGATTAGGGCATGCGCTCACTACCAGCCACCAAATTTCATATGTACAAAAGTTTCACTCTAATTTCTCAACATTCCACACTTTCAACAGAGCCAGCCTCATCTCGCCAATAATGCGTTGGGTGCACAACAACTTCACAAATAAGCTCCCGAACTTCTGGCGAGTCACTGTCGATATCTGAAGCCTGGCATTGCCCTGATGTACACAACTTTTCACCTAGTGGCCAAAGTTGGCCGTTTCTGTGCGATTTCTTCCTTCAGTCAGTCCAATCCTGTACAGTATCGATCCGAATTAAGAGTTTATCCGTAAGTGATCAGCTCGTAGTAGATGATTCCCTGCTAATCTCAACAAACACTTTTCAACACCTTCCTTGCCCTAAATGACACAATTTTCGTTTTCAGTAATCATCTGGCTCTTTCCAAACTGAGATTGAAATATTTTTTGACGTTGAAGAACCACGCGCAGAGCTAGGATTGCTAGTAATTGGCTTAAAAGATTTGTGGTAAACTCAAAGCGCTTCGTCGATCTATGGAATGATTAATCTTAAGGAGTTTTTGGGTAACACAACGAAGAAATTTTTATTCAAGTGAGAGCCATCGTTCTTGGATCATCGTCAGGACCCCACCCAATCTAATTATCAACTTCAGAACCTTTATTTACAATTTAGCAATGATTCTAAAATGGAAGTGCGGTCCTTAAGATTTTTTTGCGTTAACTCTATCGAAACCCATACATTGAACTTCAGTTAGCATGAAATCGATACAATGATCTTTTGTGTGATCGACGTAAAGGTACCTTTTTCAATAGCCTAGTCATGATATTTTTAGTACTATTTAGATTTTCATCATGAAAATACTTACGCCTGAACAACGTTTAACAATTGCTCCACTTTATTACGAAAATTCAGGTTCTCGTGCACTTCGCTCAACTTATGGTCAACATAATCAGCATACTGAGCGTACTATTCGCAACACCATCACCCATCTTGAGACCCAGCATTCATTATTTGAATAAAATTCGACCGAATAGACCACGTCCAGCACCCAGTTAAGAAAATATAGCGACCAAAGCTGAAAGTGTAAACGAGGACCGTGAAGAGTTGACTTTGGCGCCGTTCGCAGCAACTCGGACGGACGTATGTAACGACTTGGCACATTTTTCGTCGAGATCTTAAAGTGAAAGCGTACAAACTACAGCTTGTCCAAGAACTGAACTCGACCTTCCCAAGCGACATCGCTTCGCTCTATTGGCTCTTGAAAAGTTCCAAGAAAATCCGACATGTTCGAGCCAAATTTTGTTCAGCGATGAGGCCTATTTCCGGCGTAATGGCTTTGGAAACAACCAAAATTTTCACATTTGGGAAGAAGAGCAACCTGAAGAGATTCAAAAATTGCAGTTTTATCCAGAAAGACAACGGTGTGGTGTGATTTGTGGTCCGGTGAAATCATTCAAATACTTTAAAAATGATGACGGTGAAAACGCAACGTCAGCGGCGACCGATATTACGACATTACAACTCACTATTTGATGCCCGAAATGGAAGCTCGTAATATGGGCGACAACGGTTTCAATAAGACGGCGCCACTTCCCACACATTGTGCCAATCAATGGATTTATTGAGAGAACACTTCAGTGATTTCACGTTTTGATACGGTCGATTGGTCACCAAGATCGTGTGATATCACACCGTTAGACTTTTTCCTGTGGGGATATGTAAAGTTTGAAGTCGATGCGGACAATTCCGCTTTCGATTTAGGACTTGGAGTAAAACGTCACGCGTATTATTCGCCAGTTACCAGTCGAATGCTCAAACGAGTCATCGAAAATTGGACTCAACGGTTGGACAAGCAGAGATGTAGCCGCGGCCAACATTTGAAAGAGATCTTCTTCCAAAAATAAATGTCAAAGGACGTTTTTTGAGTAATAAATAAACATTATTCATTAAATTTGAATTTTCTGTGTTTTTTCTTTGAAAATGTAGAGAACTTCGATCACCCTTTATATATAGCGTTTCTCGATTGCCTTTATACAGCCTGAGCTATAGATTACTAACGTCGGCTTTAGGAAAATTAATGGATTTTTTTTCCTTGACCTTATAGTATGGAGAAGGTATGTACTACATATGTTTATTGAGAGCCTTATATATGAATTGTATGGGTTTCATAAATGTTTGACAGAAACACACACTGGAGTGGCCAAAATACATATTCTTTAATTATAGCTAATTTGATATTTTAATAATGGCCTAGCAGTCAAATAAAGCAACTGAATGTCATTATATAAGCAAACACGATGCAAGCAATTTTCACACAAACACACATCTGCTACTTATACACTGATAATTTCAATATAATGAAGCACGGGTAATGCAAAGCTGTAAATTTTACGATGAGTTGCATGGTAAGGGCCATAACTGTCACTGCAGCGAAGGCCATATGCAGAAAGCTTATCAACCAGCAATGGCAACAGCTGCGCAGTACACACATATTTACACCTACCAGCAGATACATACATACATACATACATACATGAGTACATCTTCAACGTTCTTACTGGAGCGAGCAGCTGCTTTCATTGCTGTCAACGCAAGACTGATGCTGCTGCTGCATATGTAACACTTGATTTATGACGCCAAAGTCATAAGCGCTCAAAATCTGCTGTAAACACCTAAATACTTGTTTATATATACATATATATATATATATATGTGTGTGTGTATGTATGAGTGATGCATAAGAGTAGGTAAACAGTTTGTAAACAATCATTGCAACAGGGATGTTGCCAACGGTTATCCTCTTATTTCCATGCTGCTGCACACACACACACATACACGCTTGCAACTAATAAGTCTCGGTTGCGCAAAGACGAGTTAAATAGCTGCATTTATTGTTATTGTTGCATAAAGCACACACACACACATAGAGCACCTTATCAGGTGATGCCGCGCATCCTTTTCTCTTTTGCAATTTATTTGCGGCTTGTGGCAACATGCAGACAATGAACAGCAGTTTTTGCCACCGCAGCTGGAGCTGTTTTGTTAGCGTGACAGCTGAGTTGGTAGCGTTACATTATAAGCCAAGCAACTCGGCGCTGCTATTGAGCTGATAGGGAACCCTCTAAAATGTTGCCTTTTGCTGCAGCTGGTTTCAGGAGCTGAGATTTTATTTATAGCAAACGCTACTCTTGTAATTTGATTTGCAACAGAAAAAGAAAAAAATAAATATTCTCATTGAACTAAGTATATACAAGACACAGTCGACCAGACAGAAATTCTGCTCACTCACTCTCAGTTAGTCTCTTTCTAATAATTCATCACAAGTCTATTAGTTTTCCTTGTTTCAAATTATTTTTCCTTCTCACCTAATTTCACTCTCTAACTCACTTTCTAGCTCTCTTATCTTTCTCTCGCTCATATCCTACCTCTCAAACTCTTTTCCTACTGAGTATATACAAGTTACTGTTGACCCTCTGAAATAGCACTTAATCTTACTGACTTACTCCGATTAATAACTACAATCTCTTTCCCAACAGCTTTCCTTGCTTCAAATTATTTCATCCATTCAATCTCTGTCTCTCTCTCTTTCACTCAATATTTCTCTTATTCACTTTCTCTCAGACTATCTTCTTCTTCCACAATGATCATGTTATATCAATATTCAGTTAAAATTTTGGGGCTTGGACCTCTCGAAATAGTATTTATGTCATAAATCTTTTTATGTGATCCCTTTTCTATTACTTTGTCTTAGTCAAAACTCCCCTCTCTCTTTCCAACTTATTTTTCTCTTCCTAACATAGCTTCTTATAAATAAATTAACATATGTATATTTAAGAGAGAATTGCGATTTTTCCTTAGCCAAGTTTCAAAACCTCTGTAGATCAGTCGAACTTTTCCGCGCTTACGAAGGTAGTTCAAAGCACTGTTATGAATATGGTGTAATTAACCAATGTGTTGTCATTCTCAAATTACTTTCCTTTGACTTCGGCTGAGGTCAATAAAGCGACGGAGCATTTCACGCGCCAACAACAAGCCAAAGTCACTGAGATATTTAGAAAAAGTGCTCTTTAACTTCTTTTAAACGAATCAATTCGTATACAGCTTGAAGTGCGATAGTGAAGACGGATGCCCGCAGGGTTTTAACGAGATCATTTAGCATATTTCGCTTCAAAATCCACTGAGGTATCAGTGAGATAAATTCGAAGTATGTTTAGCACGTGCTGAACTTTCTTTTGGTTACCTGTGTAAAGCATGTATTTCACCCTAATAGAGTTGTTTCGAGAATAACATGAGAAAACAAAAATTAAAGATAATAAACTGATTTCTGCGAGATTCAGCTCTATATGAATATTTGTTTGAGGTGGATATTGATTCGAGTATAGAAAGTGAAAACTTAGGAATGTTATGGAAAAGTAAAATAAGCGAGAGACTTGTATGTAGGAAGTGGAATTACCTTCCAGAGCTTTGTTTTGGACCTAAAGCTTTCAATAAGTGCATCCTAATAGGTTAGATTATACTGGCCGGCTATCACGTCAGTAAGTAATGCCAGTTGGAGTTCACTTTAATTTGAGCTGAAGTATTCGTAACACAAGACATCAACGCTCTTTGTGAACTTTAAAATCGACTTTATATATAATTTTGCTACTTCATCTTGCCCCTTGAACTGCAATGCACCTAAATATTCAAGACGAGTTCTAGATAATGTTGGACAGGGGCGTAAGAAGTGTTCCAGCGTCTCTCTGATTCTCTGTACTTTCTGCATGTATCATCGTGATTTCAGCACATTCGACTCGCAATCGTCCTGCAGTTCGAAACAGTTGTGAGTAAAAAGTATTCGCGTTTTCCGTCGGGCTCTTGCATATAATCTTGACTATCTTGCATGTGCTTAGGGCGTTCCATCTCGCCCTGATCCGTCTATCAGCCCTTTTGAAAATTTCATAGTATATCGTTTTTAGTGACTTCCATATTTCCTTTAATGGTTCGTTAGCCAGACCGATGAAACCTTTTACAATCTTATCAAGTATTTAGTTTTCCGGAATTCCTTTCGCGGCCTGGAACCCAGTATATATGCAGCCGCTTTCGGGTAACCGCTTCATCTACTGCCTCCCTGAGTATTTCTTTAATTGCCCGCTGACTATCGACGTATATGTTGATCTTCTTTATGTTATTTCCTGCATTGTTCTCTACCTAAGTCGCTTTCTAGAGCCCAAAGATTTTTGCTTCGAAGATATCGCAGTAATACTGAGGCTTGAAAGGTTACCTGAGATCGAGCTCTAAGCAATAGATTCCAAATGTCACTTCATTAGCCATTTTTGATCCGTCCGTGTATAAGTTGTAAGTTCCGCTGGTGAGTCGCATGCTCCTGCGCAATCCACCCTAAGACTTATCGATCTAAACGGGATTAGATCTCTGAAATAACAGCCCTTGGCAGCTGTTGTGGGAATTGTGTGTAGAAACCTTCTTTATCATATAAATCGTGAAGATATGCGATCTATTATACTCAGCAAACCTCTTTTTATTTGAAGTATGCCAGAAGATCCATAGGACATAAGTCAAAATCATTTTTCACAAAAAAAAATTTAACCGAAAGATGTGTTAACAACGGAACATCATGCAGCTTAGAACTGTATGTTTTAACGATAACAACTTTAAATATTAAGTCGGTCCATATAGATTTCGTTTACAATAAGCATCAAAGAGCTTCGTTGCGCAATAGTTACAGTTGACTTTCCCTTCCAGCCCAAGCTTCACCACAACATCAAGCGGCTTTTGTTGTACGCTTCCTTTAGTTTACATAACTAGCTATTCTAATAACACCATAAATCTCCACTGTCGCTCAACGCACGGCAATGCCAAACAAAAGAACGCTGCGGCAGACAAAGAGACAGACAGAATGTGGAAGAGTTAAGTTGCAACATGTTGACGTTGATGGAACTTTTTAGTTGGCTTACAAATCATTACAACATACTGTCACAACGGCAACAACGACAACAACTATAAATTTAACTACAATTACAACTACAACGACAACTACAACCACAAAGACAACCCCAACTATCACTACAACCACAAAGACAACTACAACTATGCAAGTTCATATGACATATTCACTTGACAGAAGAGCACATGTAAACTTATGAAGGCAGTGCTTTTGTTGTTGCTCTGCTGCAAGTACAACTGCAACATTTGATTGTATCTTATCTCACATTCGCAATTTCACACGAGTAGACTGCGCTCGGACTTTTAAATGCCAAACATAAACGCTCAGCTTACGAGCACTTAGTTGATATACATGAGCATGTGTATATAAATATATAGACATATATACATTGCTAGTATATATGTATGTGATATATACATCCATCAACCTCCTCCATGTGTCTTTGAGTGCCTGGCGCCTTGTAAAAGTTTTCTTTTCATCAACTTCGTTGATCAGGCTTTGTTGCCGCTGTTTGCTGATCCTAATAACCTTGACTCATTTCAAAGGATTATCTCTGTTGCCATTGCCCTCAACTCGGAACTACTAGGAAGCGCTGCTGCTGTTACTGTTATCTGCGCTCTGCTTTTACCATTCTTTTTGCTCTATTCCATTCACATCTCAAGGTTGTTAAAGTTTTGTTTGCTGTTGTTATTGTCGTTGCCACGTAACGGCAGGTGCGTAGATGTGGCTCATAAAGGAAATAATTCAATTTTCAATGTTGAAAGTGCTGAGAGAATGTAAAATAAATCGAGACTTTCTTTGCTCTCTCATAAACAAATTATAAATAATAACAGGAAATGGCACTGAGAAAGGTGTTAAGAGTTCAGAGTGATGTTGTTGTGTAGATATTTCATACAAATTATTATTATTATTTTTTTTTTTTTTGCTGTAGGTGAGAAGTTATGTAATAATAATATTTCTTTTGAAAAATTAGAAAGTTTTTTTATACCTTTGGACCAGAAAGAGAAAAGACTATTGTTCATTGAATAATCAAACTTTCTGGAGGGAAGAATGCTAAATACGCGTACAAAGATGAGAAAAGTAATTATATGCGAAAAGATTTGTTAGTTTCAAAAGTTCTATCGAGAACTATTATAACCTATTTTAAGTTTCTGTGTTTTTTTTTCTTTAAAAAAGTAGGGAACCTCAAGATGGATCACTCTTTATTACACTTAAAAGACAGAGAGGAACAGATGGGGAGTAAGGAATAGAGCGTGATCATGCTTTTGTAAGCTTTTCAAATAAGTGAAGAGAGAGAGAGACAGATGAAGGAAGAGAAAAAGGGAGGGCGAGAGACTGATAAAGAGAGACAGTTGGAGAAAGAGAAAGAGCAGGGAAAGAAAGAGAACGAGTATGATCGGAAGCAGCTATAACAATAAGCAAAACATAAAAGACTCGTGTAATATTTGGATTTCAAAAAGATTTACCACTTCAGTCAAATTCTCCGATTGCAACGAATTTATGTAACGGACGAAATTCCGTTCCGACAGTAAAATGCGAAGATGTTGAGGTTTAACACGCATTCAATATCTTTATTTATACTTTTCAGTGATATACTCAGAGGTTTTAAAATATAATATTATTAACATAGAAAGGTTGCCACCTGTTTGTATATTGTAAGTGAATAAAATCTATGCTGTAAAAAGTTATTGCAATTTTAATGCTCATATTGAAATTTTTAGATTTTAAGAAAGCTCATATTGAAATAAAAATTTAACAAGGTTGCCACCTGTTAAAAAAGTTATTAAAAAAATTTTCTAAAATAAACTAAATTTTGCAATAGAGATAACTTTCAGAAAGTTCATATTTCGAAAAAGATTTTAATAAGGTTGCCACCTATTAAAAATATTTTCGTTCTACACAGTTTATTAAATAAATTAAATCTGTTATTTTAAGAAAACTCATATTGAAATAAAAATAGAACAAGGTTGTCACATACAAAGAAATTTATGAAATATAAAAAATTTTGCAATAGACTCAATTAAAAAAAAACTCGTATATTGGAAAAATTTGTTTAAGGTTGCCACCTGACAAAAAATGTTTAATTCGATAGGATTAATTATATTGAATAAAAGAAATATTATTATAGATTTAATTTTATTAAAATTTAACAAGGTTGCCACCTACTAAAAAATTGTAATTCAACAAAATTTATGAAATAAACCTAATTTTAAGAATACTCATATTTTGAAATAATTTTTAATAAGTTTGCCAGCTGTTAAAAATATTTTAATTCGATACAGTTTATTAAATAAAAAAATAAGATAATAGCATTAGTTCTTAGAATGGGCTTTCTGATACTGAAATAAAAATGTAATAAGGTTGCCACCTGCTAAGAAACTAAATCAATAAAATTAAACAAACTAAGGAAATTTACAAGAGATTCAATTTTAAAAAGGCCCAAGGTTGCCACCTGTTAAAAAATAATAATTCAATTTTATTATAGAATAAAAGAAATACTACAAAATAATGTAATGAATGTAACGAAAGTCGTTTTTATATAATACTTTGTAAAAGGTTGCCATATGTTGAAAAAAATTTAAATCAGCAACATGATTAAAATAAAATAAGTATTAGAATAGCTTTAAGAAAGCACATATTTTAAAATAATTTTAAATAATATTGCCACTTGTTAAACATTTTAATTCAGCAAAATTTATAAAACAACGGAGGTATTACAATGGTAGAAATTCTTTCTGATAAAAATTTTTATTCGAAGAAATGTTGCCACTTTTTTTAAGAATTTTTACATAAAAAAATGCATACTTTCAAATAGTAGTGAAACATAGTAAATATTAAATTGTAGCAGTTTAAGGCTTACAATGGAAAATATTGTTTGAAAAGGATATTGCCACCTGTTTTGAAGTAGTTTGCAAATTTACGCATTTTGAATTCGACACATGTTAGTTCGGTTTGAGCCTGCCGAGAGACCGTCGACTTTATAAAAAAAGAAACATTTCCATTATTTGGAGTCTATGATCTTATAGAGAGCCAAGACACTCAACTACAAAGCTAATATTTTTGCAAAATAATTTTTACATAAAATAGACGAAATATTTTTAGTTACTGAAGCTAAAAGATTTGTAAATCATTAAAAGGAGAGAGATAGAGATAAATGTTAATTAACTGCCACTTTCTTTGAATTTTTGTCAATTAAATACAGATTATATTAAAATATAAGCACTGCACAGTGCAGCACCCAGCGGAAGACATCAACGCAAACACACCAAATGGTACACCATGGCGTATGATTAATGTGCAAGCGGCGTCGTGTCAAATAATTTTCACTACGTCTTAAATGTACTATATACATATATTTATATATGTATATGTGTGCGTGTATATGTGAGTACACTTTCACTGCGCACAAGCCCACACACATACACACATACATAGACGCGCATACCACAATGCGTTGGAATGAGCTGGAGCTGCGACAAAGCGACCCAATTGAGTTGCAGCAAGCGTAAAATGTTCAAAAGTTGCCACAAGTAGCATGCCACAGATGAGCGCGCCAACTGCCAAGTTGTGTACCGCAAAGCACGCAAATAATTAGCGTCATTTAGTAGCAAGCGCGCGCCTTAAGATGAAGTCGAGGGCGCACATACACGCACACAGCAGCACAAAGGCACACACACACGCGCCCTTATCAAAGTAGTGGCAATAAGACAGCAAAGTAGTGGCAATAAGATTTTCGTGTTTTTTTGTTTTTATTTTTTGCTTGTGTGGCAAGTAGCGCTGGTTTCGATTGTTTTATATTTGTTTTAGCTGACTTGCTCATTGCGCTGCTTTAGAAAAATTAGATAAAATGAAATTTATAAAGAGCAGACTCGATAAAAAGTTAGTTAGCAGCGTTAACTTGCAACAAGCTGTAAGCTGATGCAAAGTCAACGAGTCTATTAGCTGCAGCAATGCTTCATGCAAGGCTATAACGTTAACGGTAATGCCAACGACTGCACCACAGAGATTTCCGAAGTTAATGTGAGTGCATATGAGTGATTGTGGCATGCCACATACCGCACATTTCATGTTGCACAATTCACCAACTATTTTTGTTTAAACAAAAGCGCATACATCACATAAGCTTTCACAGAAATGAGCGCGAGCTTTCATTCACCAAAGCCGCGCTGAGTGCCCAGCATTAGATTCTGCTAATGATTTGTTGCTAAAGCACATACTAATGCCAACCAATTTTTGTTTCGCTGATTTTTGTTGTAGTAAATTCATTAAAAAACATATCACACACACATATGATGCCATATGTACATATATGTACAATAATAATAACAACAAAAACATTTGCGTTGGCTTAAGTGCGATTTGAGGTTGCCACAAGCGAAAAAAAAAATAAAAGCAACAACTAAATGGAAGAAGCCAGCTACATTTAGTGGATAACTAACAGAGCAGCGCATAACTGTAAATAAATAATAATAATAAACAAAAACATGACAGCCAAAATTGTGCCAAAGCGAAAATCATACAACGGAGTAATGAATAAAAGCCGCAAACTCATACAGACCCAGCAGGAAAAATTCGAAAGTTAGAATTTAGTACTAATACAAAAACAAAAACACAGCAATAATACCATCCACATATGCAATTTTATAGCATAACAAGTAAGGAAGGGCTAAATTCGGGTGTCACCGAATATTTTATACTCTCGCATGGTAAAGTGATAATCGAGATTTCATTATCCGTCATTTAAATATTTTTCAAATACCGTATTTTTGTAAAGTTTTATTCCGCTATCATCATTGGTTCCTAATGTATATATTATACAGAGAAGGCATCAGATGGAATTCAAAATAGCTTTATATTGGAAGAAGGCGTGATTGTGAACCGATTTCACCCATATTTCGTACATGTCATCAGGGTGTTAAGAAAATATTATATACCGAATTTCATTGAAATCGGTCTAGTAGTTCCTGAGATATGGTTCTTGGTCCATAAGTGGGCGGCGCCACGCCCATTTTCAATTTTTAAAAAGCCTGGGTGCAGCTTCCTTCTGCCACTTCTTCCGTAAAATTTAGTGTATCTGACGTTTTTTATGAGTCGGTTAACGCACTTTTAGTGATTTTCAACATAACCTTTGTATGGGAGGTGGGCGTGGTTATTATCCGATTTCTTCCATTTTTGAACTGTATATGGAAATGCCTGAAAAAAACGGCTCTGTAGAGTTTGGTCGACATAGCTATAGTAGTTTCCGAGATATGTACAAAAAACTTAGTAGGGGGCGGGGCCACGCCCACTTTTCCAAAACAATTGCGTCCAAATATGCCCCTCCCTAATGCGATCCCTTGTGCCAAATTTCACTTTAATATCTTTATTTATGGCTTAGTTATGACACTTTATAGGTTTTCGGTTTCCGCCATTTTGTGGGCGTGGCAGTGGGCCGATTTTGCCCATCTTCGAACTTAACCTTCTTATGGAGCCAAGGAATACGTGTACCAAGTTTCATCATGATATCTCAATTTTTACTCAAGTTACAGCTTGCACGGACGGACAGACAGACATCCGGATTTCGACTCTACTCGTCGCCCTGATCACTTTGATATATATAACCCTATATCTGACTCTTTTAGTTTAAGGACTTACAAACAACCGTTATGTGAACAAAACTATAATACTCTCCTTAGCAACATTGTTGCGAGAGTATAAAAAGTTACTTGGATTGGAACTACGCAAATTAAAATAGACAATAACTTGATTTTGGTCGGTTCGTTTGTATGGCAGCTATATGCTAGTGAACCGATCTGAACAATTCCTTCAGAGATTGTATCGTTATACAGCATAATATACTGAACGAAATTTCGTGCAAATATCCCGTCAAATAAAAAAGTTTTCCTTACAAGAACTTAATTTCATGGGTAAGTTTGTATGGCAGCTATATGCTATAGTGAACCGATCGGAACCATTTCTTCAGAAAATGTACCGATATACTGAATAATCTTCTATACCTAATTTTGTGGTGGTAGTTATTCCAAAAAAAAAAGCTTTCCTTACAAGAACTTGTTTTTCATTGGTCAGTTTGTATGGCAGCTATATGCTATAGTCATCCGATCGGAACAATTCCTTCAGATATTATACCGTTTTACTAAACAATATCCTGTACCGTATTTCGTGGAGGTACTTCATCAAATAAAAAAGTTTTCCATACAAGAACTTGATTTTCATTGATCAGTTTGTATGGCAGCTATATGCCATAGTGGTCCGATATCGGCGAATATGGTAAGGAAGTAACTTCGTGGAAGAAAACAAACCTGTGCAAAATTTCTGAACGCTAACTCAAAAACTGAGAGACTAGTTCGCGTATATAAAAATATCGCCGAAAGCGACGATGAGATATAAGAAAAAGTTATTACCTATTCCTACAGAGTATTTTCATACGTAAACATACACACCGACCCATCATTATTATATTATTTAGCACTCAAGTGGCGTACAAGCACAACCACAACACACATGCACAATCTCAAAAGCCCGTTAAGAGCATAGATTTACAAGTGCTCATACATAAAACGGCGCAGCAGCCAAGTGGCTTTTCTCGCCATTTGGAAATCTCCACTTAGCTCTACCTTTGCACGTGCAATCGTAAGCACTCAAACGTAAAGGGAAAATAAAATTTTGACTGTTGAACATTGTTGAAATCACATACATACATACACACAAGCATTTAGAGTGCGGTTTGCTGACTTTTTAATGCATTAATTTTAAATGCTAAAAGCTAGCTAATTGCAAAGCCACACACAACAAATTTCGCTTATTACAAAAACTATGGCGGAAACTTCACGAAATCAGCAGTTGCACAGTGGCACATTTCGATGCGGATTTCATACAAGTAGCTGATTTTTATAGGTGGGTTTGTATGACAGCTATATGCGATAGTGGTTGGATTGGAACAATTTCTACGGAGAATATACCGTTAGTTTGAGTAATAATCTGTGTCAAATTTGGTGACGATATCTCGTCAAATGCGTAAGTTTTCCACACAAGAAATTTATTTTGAGCGATCAGTTTGTATGACAGCTATATGTTATATTATTTCGATCTGAACAATTTCTTCGGAGCATATACCGTTATTTTGGAAAATTATCCATGTTGAATTTCATGACGATATCTCGTCAAATACAAAAGTTTTCCATACAACGACTTAATTTTGATGAATCAGTTTGTATGACAGCTATATGTTATAGTAGTTCGATATCGGTGGTTCCGACAAATGAGCAGTTTCTCGGAGTAAAAAGTGGGTGTAGAAAATTTCGGATCTATATCTCAAAAACTGTGGGACCAATTCAGTCGGATATGCCCAAATCGACTCAGCTGATTATGCTAATCATTTATGGAACAAGTTTTTTAGGGTCTCTGGCGTTTTCTTCTGCGTATTATAAACTTTGTGACGAGCTTAATATAACCTGATCACAGTATAGTTAAATTTTTTGTAGAACCCAATATTTAATAGCATGCATTTCGGCGTGGGAAACAAATGAGTTTTGCAAAGGCAATGAACTCACTCAAAATATAATTCTCACCAAGTTTATGCAATATTTTGCAATTAATAATGATATAATTTACAACTTACCTGATTTATGCACGCCGATATCGGTAAATCTGAAAAAAAAAAAGAAAAATTGTGAAAATATTTTCGTACTTTAAATTAAAGATAACAAAAAATTATAAACTAAAGCATTAAGGAATTAATAAAATAAACAGTACCGTAAAATATATAGTATTACTAACGCTAATATTTAGTTCATGTCATATTGAAGCGCAAAATACGTTTAGAAAACCACCTAAAGCAAGTTGCTCGAAAACTGACACAAAAATCAGCGGCATCAAAAAAGGTCACTCATACGCCACTCCGCACGCAAACTCACCCGTCAGCGACTACTTTTGCCACATTTAATTTGGCAAATATTCATTTTCTGCATTCAAAGCAGTGCTGCGTCGACAATTCAAAGCAAAGCAGCTTCCACTGTGTGTCTGTCTTGAGCCCGCGCCGTTAACACACACATACACACATATTCAGTTGAAATTTGCAAAAAAGCAAAAATATTTTTTATAAAAATTTTGAACACGTAGAAAAATGGCAAAATAGCAACGTAACGTGCGGAGTGAACAAAAAGTAGGAAATAACTGCAAAAACGCAGGCGAACGAACTTTAAAAGAAACTTAAAAATATGTATTCTTCAACTTCAACGCGCGCCTGTGTATTGCTTTGCTTTGTAGCGCAAGTAGTTGTTTGGTTCGCGGATTGGGCGAATCTGCTTTTCCATTCCTTTGCTTCTCACCGCGCGCTTGGCTTGTTTGTGCTGACGCACGCGTCTTTGCCTTTGCTTTAGCGTGTGTTGTTGTTGTTTATACGCTGCTATTTGCATGCACAAATCTACTGGCAACAGACAGCGCGTACGCTGTGCTGCAAGACATGGCTGTTTTTCTGGCCTCTGGCAGCTTGCGCCAATGCTGTGTGTTTTCCTGTGAACTTTCTTTTTAGGTTGGCTAGTTTTCGCATATTTATGAAAACTCATTTCTCCTTTATACTTTTGAGGCAAGCAACCTGTGTCTGTAGTTTTTTTCGCATCATTTGCATGCAGTTTGATGATGACAGATTATATAACAACAACATTTACATAAAAGCACAAATAAAAGGTGTTATCTGAAAAAAAAAAATTCAACTCCGTAGCTTTTAAGCAAAATCTGGCTGATTATTATTTATCGAAGTTAGCAATATAGTCACTTAAAACATTAAACGAATTTTTTTCGAAACTGTAACTTCAAGATTCTTCGCGAACTCAACTCAACTCAAATCAATTCAGTTCAATTCAACTTAACTCAACTCAACTCAACTCAACTCAAATCAAATCAAATCAACTCAACTCAACTCAACTCAACTCAACTCAACTCAACTCAACTCAACTCAACTCAACTCAACTCAACTCAACTCAACTCAACTCAACTCAACTCAACTCAACTCAACTCAACTCAACTCAACTCAACTCAACTCAACTCAAATCAAATCAAATCAAATCAAATCAAATCAAATCAAATGAAATCAAATCATATCAAATCAAATCAAATTAACTCAACTCAAGTCAACTCACAACTTCTTACTGAAATTTTACACAGTCTTCGAGATATAATTTACAAGATCTTTATTGTTCAATTACAACTACTTAAAAAACTACTTTTTGTAAAGAATCTCAAATTAGTTTGATGATTCATCATTCCTTTTCTATTCCATTAAAATTAGAATCTGTCGAGTTCAATATGGTATAATAATAGAAATGGACCGGTGAGCTAACGACTTGTTAGGTTTTCTGTCGAAGTTCCTATATATTCTTAACAAAGTGCACTCATCTTCAACAGCAAACCATCAACAACTGTTCAGCAACTCAAACTTTTACTGAGCTTTATGTGATAATTTTAATCAAAGATCTTCTAAGCTTTACAGGTTTTCAAGAGATTTTCGATAGTAACAGAAAGGGGTTAAGCTTAAGGCACGCTGCCGCTGATCGATTATTCTCAAAGTCAAAGGGCAATACAGTCATATGGTCATAGAAGTATTATCAACGCGTTGGCAGATTGTATGCGTGTCTATTCGTATATATGTTTGTATGTATGATCGCATGAACGGGTATGAATAGGTGTCACGCTGTCACGACATTGTTGTTAATGCCAGGTAATTGTCCAATTATCGGTGCTATCAAGTGCAAATGCTTTCAATTATCATACGCCATTGTTGGGCTTACGAGTTATACTTGTAATTGTAGTTGTATTTGTAGTTGTAGTAGTAGTTGTAATTGTAATTGTAATTGCAATTGTAGTTGTAATTGTAGTTGTAGTTGCGATTGTAGTTGTAATTGTAGTTGTATTTGTAGTTGCAGCTGTACATAGTTGAAATCGTTAACTAATTTGATGAACTTGACGAAGTGAGCATTGATTTGACTTGAATGACAGTGTGGATGCCTTATGATGCTTTGAAGATTGACATGACAGTCATGAACTATACTCTCATAACCTGCAGGCTGCTGAGGCACACAGAATTCGTTCGAAGAATTGTGGTATATTGGATCATTCACTTAGTAATTTCGTTTGATGACAGCAGCTGATCAGCACAAGCACGGTCTAAAAAATATGATGCAAATCAAACCACTTCAAAGATCTAAAAATGTTCTCTGTTTTGACGCCTCTCCAAGGGCTTCTATAGCTTGAATTGAATGTGCTACTACACCCACCATATTCTCCAAACTTGCCACTTCGGCCCGTTTTTTGCCTGCAAGGATCAAACATTTTATGAGCATGGCAGCAATCTCTTGCCCGAAAGATGGCAAAAGTCATTGGATCAAAATGCAGTATATTTAAATTGCATTAAATGTTTTAGACAATAAAAAGTCGAGTTGAAATTGGACTAAAAACGAAGTTATTTAGTGAACAACCCAATAATATTTTAGGACTCACTTCTAATACTAATTTTTCCCCAAAATGCGTTACCTACAATGTTGATAATCCTAGTACTGTCAACCTCCAGTAATAACACATTGAGACGCTGCTGTTAATGCTCACATTTCATTACTGTCAGCTGTCAACTGTCAGCTATCATGCTAGCATAACCCTTCACGCATCTACAGTGAAATTATCTACCATGCTACCCCTGCTTTGGAAACTAACCCAAATAGCCCCAAAATGTACTAAACATAGATATATGTATGTAGAAAGCTAAGCAGAACTAGTTATTAGTAAGTTCTTGAGATTCCTGTGTCCACATTCCAACAATACGAGTATTTACTAAACCAAATATGGTCATTAAACACAGTAATGGGCATGTATTATCTTTGAGCATTTTCCCTGAAGGTATTTGTCATTCCAACAAAATCAAAGTGAAATCAAAGTGGCACACACAAACATACAGACACATGGAATGCCATAAATGCTCTCAAATGACTATTTGGACATCGCTTCAATTTACTATTAACTGCTGAGTATTGCGGAAAATATTTTGATAGCATGCCGGGTTTATAGGTAAAGGAATACGTCAATACTTAGAATGGCGGTTTGTCGATTGTGTGGCTTTTAGAATATAATAGCTTTTTGGGACTAAATTAATTGAAATTCTTGAAGTTTTGACTTTTCAGAGATAAAAACTTAATTCAGAACGAATTTCTAGGGCATTGAGAGTATATGAAATACTAGAAGAGAGCGCTTTGCATTACATAGGTTTGGTATTATATATTTTTCACTAGGATATCTCCGACTCTGTTTTTATAAAATTCCAAAACAGTGAATTTAAAAAGTCTAGTTTACATTAATTGATATTCCATCCATCATATTTTGAGCAAACCTACTTAAAGTAACCGTCACTTTACGGGTACTTTTGCCTAGAAAAATTCCAAATTTAACTATTTAAGAAAACATATATCTGCAAGTGGATTTTTCAAAATTCAAACTAGTTACGGATTTATAGGCATAGGCGGTCCTGGCATCCAAACTGGTTCGGCCGGAACTAAAACTTTAACGCGTTGCTCTTGAAATTTTCTTTTCGAAACGATACTCTCGCTTTCTCAGATTATACTGAACCGATTTTTTTATTTTACTGAAAATTTTAGAGAGTTTTTCAACTTCCTCGTAGTTCCAGACATTGCGACATTATTCTAGATTAATATTTTTTTATATCGTATAAAACCATATCATGACACAACGTAATATAACATAACACAAGATATGATTAATAATGCCAAAATTAATGCTATGCCTGCTTAACTTAATGTAACATAGCATAAAGTACGATATGTGAATGCAAAACTTAATGCAAGACACGAAAAATACAACAACAACATAACTTAAAGTAACTTAACGTAACATAACTTAACTTGAACTCATATACGTACTTGAAATCATATAATATTACGAAAGATTAAAAAACAACAATACATAACTTGAACGTAACTTAACATAGCGTAACATAACGTAAAGTAACATGAATTAACGTAAAATAACAGAACTTTAAATTATAAACTAAGTTAAAGGAAAAAATTACTACAACTGTATAAAAGAACATAACATAACTTAATGTAACTTAATATAACCCAACTTAAAATCCCATAATTTATAAACGGAAAAATTATGACAACTGTAACAAAAATTATAAGAAAGAACACAATAGAACTTAACGTAATTTAACGTAACTAAACATAACGTAAAGTAGCATAACGTAACATAACTTAACTTAACATAACGTAACTTAAAAATATATATTTTGTTAATGGAAGGCATTCCTATTAACAAAAATTATAAAAAGAACATAACATAATTTAACGTCTGAACTTAACATAACGTAACATAATAACTTAAAACATAACTTAATATAACAGAAAAAACTGCAACTGCGAATAAAAATTACAAAAACACTGCATAACATAACTTAACGTAACTTAACTTAACATAGAGCAACATAATTTAACAGCACGTAACATTTGGTAATCGTACTTAAAATCGTACAACATATAAATTAAAGAATTATGACAACTGTAACAAGGACTATAAAAAAACATAACGTATTTGAGCGTAACGTAAACTGACTTAACATAACCTAACTTAACGTAGCGTAACTTAACATAACATAACTTTACTTAACATAATTAACGTAACTTAAAATAATATATTAACTGAAAAATTACTACAACTATGACAAGTTTAATAAAACAATAAAATTAAACTTAACGTAACGTAACATGACATTGCTTGACATAACATAACTACAAATATTAATTGTGTTAACTTCTTTTATAAACTTGAAAAGTACGCGCAACAAAAATATGCCAGTTTATTTAACCAAGTTTTCTTACAATATGAATTGAGAAGTGCAAAGTAAGTACGGTATATGTATGTCTTCAACATTACTTAACAAGTGCAAGTGATTTACAACAAATGCCACACGCTACAAATCTTTGCAGGAGAGGAGACACTTTCGCTCAACGGATGCTTAACTGCCACTTTATTGCCATGAGAAATGCAAATAAAAGTTGGGCAACAGAACAAGCAAAGAAAGGCGAAGAGTTAAGCCGCTGCAACCGGCGTGTTTTATGGCATTGAACAAGTGGAACGGCTGATGTAACGGCGAATGAAGGCCGGGAATAACTTAGTATGATCCAGAGTGTTAAATAGGCTAAATATGGATGGCAGGAAAAGTTTGCTTTTGCAGTGAGGCGAAATAGAAGTTTGTGAAGACATGTATATTAGGGTGGGTAAAAAAACAGTGTCTTTTTTTTTTTGATTGGAAACTGAACTTTTACTGTTTTACTGTAAAGTAGGCTCTCAGCTGTAAATTTCGGTAATAGAAAAATATTTGACGGAGAACTTTCACGTTACAACTAAGTGCTCACACTTGGAGAGCGTTTCTTTAAGGTGTTTAAGAACATACTTTTTTGAGTACCAAGCGAAGCCATCCTAATATATGTATATCTCACCATATATATATTTATATACTCGCAATTCTATATATATACATACATATGCACATCCAAATGTACCAAGTGCACAACACAACTGTACTTTTGACTTTTAATTTATTTTCCATTAACAACAAATGGAATTAAGAACTTTTCGCTTGTTGCGAAATTTTCAAGGATGTAACGGCGCACAGCCAAGCGCAAAGAATGTTGCAAACAACGCATTCTTCTAGCTGCGCCGTAAAAAGCGCTGCGAATGCTAAGTGCCCCGCCAGAGAAAGGGGGACGCTAAGACAATGCTGCAAAAGTACATAAAAAAGTACAAGTACAACAAAAACAAAAACAAAAGCGAAAAGTAAGTGCGAAATGCGAAAGAAAAATGCTCGAAAGTTTTCATTTATACACACACACAGCCACACCAACGCACACAGGGTTAAGTGCAGGCTTTGGCGCAATGAAAGTTGTTCGTGAAATTTCGCCACTTGCAAATGAAGAAAAACCTAAGACGCAGTTACTCTGTTTGTATGTATGTGTGTGTGTAATAAGAAGAATAAAAGTAAAGGTGAATGACAATGGCAGGGTGTGGAAGAAATTGAGACGTCTAGAAAGTGAAAGAACCCATTCATTGCAGCGCAACCACGGACAGCTCATTGGCAGTCGCGTCGCGCCGCGCTGCACTGTCAAGCAACAAAAAGCAGCTGGCTGCATCGCTCTAAACTCAGATAACTTCCACAATCCTGTTCAGCGCTTGGTCATTGCTATTGTTGTTGCTGTCTTTGACGGCCACAATCGCTGCTCGTGCTACTGGCTGCGCTCTAGTCCGTAATGCGCACTGTTCACTTTTATTTTCGTAATTGTTACAACTGTACTCGTTATGTGATTTTCAACTCTTTTCTCGCTTTTTTTCTGTTGCTTGTTCTAACTGTTAAACAAATTTGTTCTTGCCACTTGGCGTCATGGTTGGCAACGCCAACTGCGGTGGCAAGCGCATGCTGAGCACTCACTGATGAACTGGTGAACTGACGATGGCCGAAACGTGACACTTTCATTCGTGGTGGCTAGTACGGGCAGCGGTACATATACGCGTATGGGTAAGTTTGCTTGTAAGTATGTATGTGTGTATGCGTGAACTTTTAAGTAACAAGATTAATGCGTTTTCCATTGAGTATTCTTTTAATTTTTATGCTTTTCTTTCAACTTGTCTTGTTATCTTTTTCAAGTCTTCATTAAGGAAGCGAAGGAGTTAAGAAATGTTCCTATAATATAAATTGACTAAGTATTCTAAGTCATTACAAAATTGTTCCCGTATATGTGATAATAATTTGCAGAGTGAGGAAAAGAAGAATTCTTTAAATGCAATA
This sequence comes from Bactrocera neohumeralis, assembly GCF_024586455.1. Classification (NCBI taxonomy): domain Eukaryota; kingdom Metazoa; phylum Arthropoda; class Insecta; order Diptera; family Tephritidae; genus Bactrocera; species Bactrocera neohumeralis. Next base: position 12,911,931 of record NC_065920.1, read on the forward strand.
AATGGTAAAACGTAACTTAACATAGCATAACCTAACACAATAAAGCGTAATATAGCAAAACTTAACTTAACTTAACTTAACTTAACTTAACTTAACTTAACTCAACTTGACTTAACTTGAGTTAACTTAACTTAACTTAGCTTGACTTAGCTTAACTAAACTTAACTTAACTTAACATAACTTAACTTAACTAAATTTAACTTAACTTAGCTTAACAGTAGAGACCTTCCTCGATATCGAGCAGGCATGGCTGTCAATGATCTTATGAAAAAGCCTTAGGAAGTCGGCTGCCGGGTGATTGCCTACACGGACGGTCACCTTAGCATCGTAAGAAACTGAATTGCTGAAAACGGCCTATTCATAAATTCCACCAAGGCAAAAACTGATTTTATTGACTAGGAAATGCAAAATACCAGAATCGCATTTACCATCAATGGGAAGAACGCGTCTTCGGCCTGCTAACATAGCTCTCGTGGAAACCCAACATCGACGAAAGAACAAGGAAGGTATCGGTTTTCCAATACTGCTACTGGGGAGCCATTGTCAAACTGTGGGGGCTCTCACCAAATATTGTTTTTTAACTGTACGAAACCATCGTTAAACCTACCGTTTTCTACGGAATTATTCAATGTCTTGCTGCATATAGCAACGGTAGGCATAGACTCGAAGTCTAAGGGCACGAAAGCTGCCTTCAGACTCAAGGAACTTAGGTATTTAGTTCGCTGTGAGAAAAGCCTCTTTGAAATCCTCGCAAACTATGATTTCATTCCAAAATACTTGGCTTTCACTTATTTGTCCACACACCTTCGAAGGAGGCATGGGAGGGAAGGATACGCTAGAAGGGATCAAAACTTCCTGGAAGTATTATTGAAGAGCTACATTGTCGGGTGTTTAAGTTTTAAGTTTCCTCGCCGCAGCAGCGTTTTCCAGTACGAAAGGGTTGCAATAAAGGTAGCAGTGCAGCCTGCTTCAGAGTTGTAACCATAAACTCCGATAATAGGGCAGCGATATTGGCCTTGAATTCCGTGACTGTGTGCTCACGACTTGTAAAAGGATGTCCTTATCTCTAGTACTGAGTTATTTTATGATTAGACTGGTTTGTGTGTCTGGCTACAGCGGTGTTACAGCAAACCATTAGGCTAATAAGCTTGCTAGAACAGGTACTTCAATCTCAATAACTGCGGAATGGGAACGAATAGAAGCTCCGTTGGCATCTTGTGGTTTACTACTGGATCGCTGGGCATCATCCCCGCTCAGCAACCGTTGAACGTTCTACGTAATTATGAAGAAGTCTAGAGAGCTCTTCGCTCTCAACGCGGTCCACCTTTCAGCGGTTGTAGGAGTTCCAAAAGGACACCGTCCGATCAGGTTTCATGGAGTAAAATTGGACATCTTACCAAATGCCAGCTGCATTAGTTCTTTCGAAGAAAATAAGATAGAATCATCTGTACACTTCTTCCTCGAATGACCCGCTTTTGCCAAATCAATGCAAAAAAACCTCGGATGTGATACTTTTAACTACTTAGGTGAAATAGCGGTAATAGAAATAACACACCTAAAAAGATTTGTGACTGGTTCAGAGCATTTAAGCCAATAGCTGATATCCCAATATATGAATTTTTCTCGTCTGGCTTTACAAAGGACTGAAGTTTAAAATTTCGACTCAACAAACCATTGTATTATTCCCTTATTGAGCAGTTAAAAATATGAAGACAACATGTGAGATATCGTTTTCTAACTCGAAGAGTCAGACAAGAAAGCCAGAATGGAACCCTCCCACGTCTTTTAATTTCGCAAAAAGTGCTCACAACGATTCAGCACTCAAGAAAATGGAGAGCTGCGAGTAATGACCTCACAAAAGTCAACTAATTCGATGATGAATAGAAAGTCACGCAAGCGAAACACATTCGTTGCTTCTTGTGTTATTAGCTGGAAATTCAAATGAAAAGTCAAATTCGAATCTAAAAATAGAGGTTTTTAAACTTGTTTACAGTTACTAAATTAACTTATGGGCAAACGTACTCGCCGGCTAAGCGGAAATAAATAAATCGACAAAAATAAAAAGCAGCAGCGCTTTACAGATTCAACAGGAAGCTGCTTTCGGAGGCAGTGGAGCGCATTAAACGCCCTAAAGTAGCCAATGAATGAAATGAACGGTACATTGCTCGGCTTACGAAGTTGTCAATGTTTTCAGCTAGCGGCAACACTGCACTTCCGAACTTGAACGCGCTTACTTCACGTCTACATTCCGCTTAGCAGTCTTTATGACTTTAAAATAATTTTATATTTTATTTTCGTTTTGCTTTGTGGTCTGTCGTATGCTTTAATGCTGCTTCTGGTCGCCTATTTATCAATTATGCTTAGCATTTGCTTAACACTGTTAGTAGCTGTCCGCCAGCTGCTGCCGCACAGCTGTCGGCCATTTACCAATAAAGCGCCTCTTTGCATTGACCTTCTTTGCAGGCAGTTCAGGCGGCGTAGGCGGCGGCTCATTGCCGCCTCTGCATCACTCAAACTGTCAGTCAGGCGGTCGCATCAACTGGTATTAGCCTGCTTCGCCGTTGCAGCTGTGTAAATGTAAAGTAAATGTGGACCCATCTCATACTTTACTTCGTTTGTAGCTGTGTATTGCTGCTAGCATACGCTCCAACGCTTGCAAGCGCTCTAAACTTTTCATGTTTTCTTTCTCTTTCGATGCTTGTCCTTAATTTTGTACAATCCCGTTTTAGCCGAGCACCTCCTTCGGCCATATGCTTGCTTTATTGACCAAGTTGTTGTTTGTATACTCAATTTTCCCATAGCTTTCAGCGCAAGTGGAGCATAGCTGAACGTGGAAGTGTCTGCTTGTGAATGGGATGCTTGGCTGGGAAATGTTTTACAACGGCCGCCGGGCTAGTGAGCTTTAAGTGTGTTACTTAAAACTTTTTACTTCGTTTTTTGTGGTTTTGCTTTAAAAATGCTGCGCTCAAATACATAAATACCGTTATAAATATGAGAGTTTCCCATAAATACTTTAACTCTACATAAAAACAGTGATTACGTGTTCTCAAAAACTGAACAATGGTATCTATGTATCTGCTTTGACTGGGTTCGCTATAGTTAGGTTGGGTTAGATTAAGAGGTCGATCCTAACAAGGATCTCACTTGGACAGCTTAGAACGTCGGTACGTTTTTGTAACTAAATCATAGATCTTTGAGCCAATCACTTGGATATCTTGGAACGCCGGTCAGTTGTGGTACCTAGGTCATAAAACCCTTACAACTCGACAAAGATTCTAACACAAATTCGATGAATGTCGGTTTCGGCTATGTATTTGTTGTTTGTTTGTTGTAGCGGCAGAAAACATTCCTGAAGTAATTTCGCGGCATGGTGGCGAGTTGACAGTTCTTGGCCGGATAAAAATCCGTGTCCGTTACGGTTACTTCGGATCCCCGAAAATATGACCACTGTGTCCAAAAGGATCTCGCGGTCACATAGGAGCTAATCGTCCAACCGCGCCTTTTAAGCGTACGCGAACTCCATTGGTCAAATGCAAGAATGCAAGATGCAAACGAAAATCCAATTCGGTCCCATTCCCATGTCAGCGGACCAAGCGTGCTCCCACCGGCTAGCTCATCGGTTTCGCGGGAGCCTTCTATATTCTTTGAGTAGGTATCCAAATGAGCCTGATAATGAAGTAGCTTTATGCTATTTCTAGTGATGATAGACACTCATTGACTTGCTTTGATCCTACAGTTAGCTGTAGTACTCTTTTTTAAACTAATCCTCGAAAACGGTCTCGATTATATATCTCGATTGACGTCTTGGAAATCATGTGCGTGTGCTTCGATTTCCAAATGGATTAGTTGTGTTTGTTAACATAACTGCAAAGAGAAAAGTCCTTTCGGATGTATAAACAACTGCTCAACACCCGAACCGAAGCGAATAGGTTTATTGGTGAACGAGGCCAAGACGAAATATCTCCTGTCATCAAACAAACAGTCGTCGCACTCGCGACTTGGTTCCCACGTCACTATTGACGTCACTATCTTGAAGTCAGTCACCAACAACAACGTTAATCTCAAAATTTCGTCAGAATAACTGTGGCAACTGGTATTATCACTGAGTAGGCAACAACAACGTTTTCTCGACGAACAAAGCAAAATTCTATAAGTCGCGCATCATCCCCGTCCTGCTGTATGGTACAGAGGCATGGACGATGACAACATTTGAGGAGACGGCATTACGAGTTTTCTAGAGAAAGGTTCCGTGGAAGATTTACGGTCCTTAGCGCATTGACAAAGGCGAATACCGCAATCGATGGAACAACAAGCCGTCTGAGATATCCGATGACATTGGCATAGTTCAGCGAATTAAGAGACAGCGGTTACGCTGGCGAGATCATGTCGACCGAATGGACGAAAACACTCCAGCTCTGAACAGCACTAAAATTTTTAGACGCAGTACCCGCCGGGGAAGCAGAGGAAGAGCAAGATCTCCACTCCGTTGGAAAGACTAGGTGGAAAAGGACCTGGCTACACTTAGAATCTCCGTAACCCCGTAAGCAGTGTCTACCAAAAAAGAAGAAAAAGATATTTGTATCTCTATATCTTACCGCACATTTTGCTGTACAAAAAACAACAACAACCGTTATGTGTTGTAATATACGTACAAAAGTACAAAAAACAACAACAACCGTTATGTGTTGTAATATTCGTCGTCTAGCATGTCTCGACAATAAAATAAATTATTTTTATAACAAGACATTTTTCCACAATTTTCAAATGCCAATAGTCATTATGTTTATGTGTGTGTGTTAGTATACATTTTTATTTGCCTTGACCATTTGCCACATGCATGCATTGTTGCTGCTGCAGCTTCGAAGCTTCGAATAACAACTCTCTCGTGTGTTATCTGGTCATACATTTTGGTAATTTGTTTAAACAAAAGTCATACAAATTGCCGAAAATTCAATAATTGTGTCACCGGGTTACATGGAATGCATTTGTTATGTGCGCTCACATGCAACACAGGCCATTGGAGGATTATTGTGTACAAGTACACAGAATTTGACCATGTCCAGTTGTGTGGGTGGCAAGAGAATGCAGCAGTCTATTACTACTTTAATTATTACAATAAAATTTTATAACTATTGTTGAAGTGGAATTAGGTCACAGAATGCTTGTGCAACATATTTCAACAAATGATGTCAAAAATTAAGAGAGAGTTGTTCAAATTGTGCGTGGAGCAGGCATTTTTCATATTATCCGGATTACCATTCCTTGAACATAGTGGATAGGTATGGAACCGGTAGACAGGCATCTGGACTACGTTGAATTCCCATACTTATTTACAGAGAATGGAAAAAACGGACTTTTATAAATTCGGCAAAAAGCTCATTAAGCTCCCTAGGCAATTCTATATTTTTTGAATGATATATGTAGGTCCGACTGGGAGCACGTTCGTAAGTTAGACAGTTATTTAGTACGCATGTTTTTAGTAGTTACTAGAATGTCTAATGATTAAGGTTGTGGAAGATGTTAGCCAATGGGAATGTCTCACCTATTCACAGACTCATAACAAATATTAAATTCTCCATAACCTCCTTTGGTATCGAACGGCTCGGAAAGATCTCTGCCGATCCTGACGGAGCCTTTGGTAATGCTTAATGTAAGTTTACACAGCTTTATTAGTTTTGCGGGGATACCAAATTCAGGAACGTTCGCTCCATAGCCATCGATTGGGGAATCGTGTTCAGCATTTTCTGGTGTTGTGCTTTCACTGCCATTTAGCAGGCTAGAGAAGTCTTCTTCTCTTCATAACTTCAGTATGCTCTGAGCAACAGTCACTAGATCACATCTGGGAGTTCTAGAAGAGTATGCTCCGACTTTGAAACCTTCTCGGCCAAGCTTTTAGCAGCTTTTTATATAACGTTCTGAAATTTTGCTCACGTCGTTTGCCCTCAAAAAGCTGATAATTTGTCGGAATCGTCGATATCGGACCACAAACAATGCTTCCATACAAACTAAACGATGGGTATCAAGCTCTGCTATGGAAAACTTTTTCATTTGACGAGATATCTTCACGAAATTTGGCATGGGTTATTGTCATACAAGCTGGTCGTTAAAAATCAGCTTCTTGTAAAAAATCTTTTTTATTTATGAAAGCTATTACAGCTTCAGTGCAAGTTCAATTTTTAGCTTTAGTCAGTTTGTTTTGTCAAATTCTCGGTGAAATAACATGACCTGAAATACCTACTTTTTATCTCCTATTCTGCTTTCTCTATTATGCTTTCCTGCGGTTATGTTATAAAAATCGTGCTTTCAAACTCGCGCGAATTAGCTTCCAATTAGTTTGTCCAATAGCCCGTCCGCACAAAAAACAATAAAAAATTTATGAAATAATATTGATAATAACGGTATGAGAGTCCAAAAAAAATTTTGTATTATTGTCATCGTAATATTATAACTTTTGCAACGGTAGTTGCCGCGTATTTTCTGGCTGCAACATGCATTTGTACTTTCAAGTCTTTTACAGGGTTCCCCTTTAAGTGTATTGTTCATAAACTTAAACCAGAGAGGATCATGTACATGTGAAATGAAGAAATTCGCGATATTTTGAAATTTTTGTATAAAAAAGGGAAGAATGCCACACAAGCCACCAATGAATCTTGTGAAGTTTACGGAGACGAAGCTGTATCAGTTCGTGTAGCCCAACTAAGTCGATGAAATTATGGAAAATATTAAACAGGACCCTCACATAAGCAGCCAGGATATCGCTAAGAAACTTAGCATTCATCATCAAATGGTTTTGAACCATTTAAAAAAGGCTGGCTACAAAAAGAAGCTCGATGTTTGGGTACCACATGAATTGTCTGTGAAAAAATTAATGAACCGAATTATAATAACACCTGCGATTCTTTGCTGAAGCGAAATGAAATCGAACCATTTCTAAGGCTACTGGTAACAGAAGACGAAAAGTGGATCAAATACGACAATAATGTGCGAAAAAGACCATGGTCCAAGCGTGGTGAAGCTCAACAAATGGTCGCAAGGCCAGGAGTGACACCTCGAAAACTTATGCTTAGTGTTTGGTGGGTTTGGAAAGTAAACAGCCACTATGAGCTGTTCCAGTCTGGTCGAACGATTGATTCTACAACTGATGAGATTGAAACAACCAATCGAAAAAAGCGGCCAGAACTGATCAACAGAAACGGCTTCATTTTCCATCAAGACAACGCTAGACGACAGAAATCTCTGATGACTCGGCAAAAACTGGAAGAACTTCGCTGGGAAGTTTGATTGCATCCACCATGAAGCCTTGAGCTTGCACCAACTACTATTTGTTTCGGTGAATGCAGAACTCCGTTAATGGAGTAAAGTTGGTTTCAAGAACAGCCTGTGAAAATTTCTCGTCGCAGTTTTTCGCCGAGAAACCAGAAAAGTTTTACACTGACGGAATAATGTCTCTAGCGCAAAAATGGCATAAAGTAGTCGACCAAAATGGTACATATTTGGTTCATTAAAGTTCATTATAAATATAAATAAAATAAGTTGAAAATTGTTTAGAAATACGAAAAGACTTTTTCGACTACCCAATATTAAGGTCCCTTTAGCGTCTGATCGATCCGAAAAGTAGCTCCTGGTTTAGCACTTTGTGGCAAGAAATTTGTACTCTGCAAGCTTCGCTTTTGTTTCACTATGCAGAGCTGTTCGGCAAAATTTCCCATATAGAAACAAAGAAATATAATGAAGTTTGTATATAGCAGATTTATTGGCGTCCCTATTGGAACACCCTTTACAGGCACAAAACACACGAATTTCGACGTATAAAAAATGCAAATGAAAATTTATGGCATTTGACACAGATGCGCTCGTTGCCCGCAACTAGATGCATATATATATATATATAAATATATATATATGTATATATAGTATATACAAATGTATGTATATATATACATATATACAAATGTATATAAGTACATGTTTTTATTGGTGTCACACAAATTCAGTTGGCGGTGTCACTTCGCGTAAAATTTCCATGGATGAGTTTAAAAAGTATTTCTTTTTGCTGTTAAGCTTAGTTTCTACGGGCTTATACATATACATAATATATATATATATGTACATATGCATTCATGTTGTATCTTTTTCGGCTGTCACTTTTAGTTGTAGTTTTGCTGTTTTGTGCTGCAATTTAGTTACTTTTATTTTGCAACATGTCCGTATATGTATGTCTGTAAAGTATTCCGCTCTCCGACACTGCACGCTCGTGTCCAGCGACATTTGTCAGCGAACATCAGTGACTATGGTTTTTAAATTTTATTGTTATTTTTTAGTCATTGGAATTTTTTTAAGCAATTGCGCACATGTGTGTGCGTGTGTGTGTGTGTGTGACAATAAAGCGTTGAAAAATTATACTCGACTATTGGAAAAGTATATTGTTTATATGCGATATGCTGCTAAATAAAACAGTGCACAGTGGGTAGATTCTGACGCGTTTGAAGTGGATATTCAATATTTACATGTTCAGAATAAAATATTCTTAATTATTTTTATTAAAAGGAGAAATTTGATTGCAACGAAGCTATAATACCTTTCAGAAATCCAAAAGTATCCCTAGAAGAACTTGATACCGACGGTTGGGTTTGTATGGCAGCTATGTGCTATAGTGATTCGATCTAAACAATTTCTTCGGAGATTGCACTATTGCTTTAGGGAATAATCCGTGCCAAAGTTCGTGAAGATACATTTTCAAATGAAAAAGTTTTCCATACAAGAGCCCGATTCCAAAGTTTGTATGACAGCTATATGCTACAATGGTCCGATCTGAAATATTTTTTGGGAGATGACGTTATTGTTTTAGGTAATAACCCCTGTCGAGTTTCGCGATAATATCATCTCAAATGGATCAGTTGTCCCTACAAACCCTCCATTCCGATCGTTCAGTTTGTATGGAAGCCACATGACATAGTTATCCGATCTGAACTATTTCTGAGGAGATTATGTTACTAGCTTGGGCAACAATTTGTGCCAAATTTCATGAAGATGTCTCGCCAAATTGAAAAGTTTTTCATACAAGCCTTCGTTTCCGATAGTTCAGTTTGTATGACAGTTATATGCTATAGTAGTTCGATACCCATGATTCCGACAAATGAACAGCTTTTTGGAGCGAAAACAACGTGTGTAAATTTTCAGATAATATCTCGAAAACTGAGGGACTAGTTCACGTATATTCAGACAGACAGACTGACATAGCTAAATCGGCTAAAAATACAATTACCTGGCAAAAAAAATTTTAATCCACTATTTTTGACACAGTTGTTGCAACACTTGCTTCTTTCTTAAATAAAAAAAATTACAAAATTTTCGCCCAACCACAGCCCACTGTGCATGCGCTCTTTTCACTCGCGTACGCTCGCCTATTTGATAACACACATTTTAATAATAAAGACAAATCAGTTGCGGAGTACTGTGTATTTACCTAGCAATAATACCAAAAAAGAATTGCATATAAAAACAGTGAAAATTATTTTTGACATGGTGCCAAATTGTCACTCGACTCGTCTAAGCGTTTGCACAGTGAGTCGAGTAAACATGACATGTGCATACCGCTATCTTGTGCTTTTTTATTGCCGAGATTCGAGTTTTTATGCGCTTCCTCACATTTATACAAATGTGTGTGCTTGTGTGCGTTGTTTTTCGGGGTTTTGCACTCATAAAAATTGCATAACGCAATTTTCTACGCTACAATTGGAATTCACCGTTAGTCATAAATTTTTTAGCTCTCATATCATCTGCTGGCCAACTCGACTAAATAAAAATCACTGCTGCAGTGGCTCTTCGGTCACTTGGCCATTAACAAAGTAAATGTAAAGCGTCTAAAGCAATGTACCCTGTAGGAAAAATAGCGGACGGCTGACGAATCCAAAGAGATAGGGTTAACAGGTGAAATAAAGTGAAATCGGACTCCAAAGAGATAGCGGTGAACAGGTGAAATAAAGTGAAATCGAAGGTTGGTCTTGTCATGAACGAGAGCTATACAAAGTACGCGTCTTGCAACCAGCATCCAATAATCTAGGCCTAAAGCGCACATTAACTACTACCAAGGAGTTTTACTTTGGGATCGCTAGGAAATAGAAAGGCAGATTCCTCTTTCGTCGAAAAAAAATTACGATGACGAACCGAGATAAGAACATGGAGCATACGAGAGAACTGTTCTTCGCAAGGTTTTCGAAGCCATCCGCATGAGCTAAGAATATCGAAGAAGACCGAACCACGACGGATTACGTTAAGCTCATAAAACCCAATGAAAACAATCGAAGACGTATGTTCTAGCTAAAGGACGGCTTTGGGATCGCTAGGCAATTGGGAAGCATATTCCTCTCTCGTCGAAAAAAATTACGATGACGAACCGAGATGAGAAAGCACTTGGAACATGCGAGAGAACTGTTTTTCTCAAGATCTTTGGAGCGGTTCGTGTGAGAAGAAGACGGAACCACGAACTGTACGAAGTCCATGGCGGCGGATATATATAGTTAGGCGCATAAAGAGGCAACGAAGGCACTTGGAAGATGATGCTTCGAGACAAATGGGTGGACGACGGAAACAAACGCGCTTACACATCCAATGGAGGAACCAAGTGCATGGCGAGCTGACCATACAAAGTAAAGAGACAACTAGCGAAGTTTTGTGCACTCGGCCCAGATCGACCAAGGGTTGTAGTGCCAGAGAAGAAGAAGACTTGGATTCAAAATCGGACTACACCCTTTATAACTCCTTGATACAAAGCTCTCGATTATGACGAAAATTTTCTCGAGCATATAGCCGAATACCTTTAATAAGGTGGGCTTGGATCCTCCTGGTCTATTCTATAATAACCAAAATAGAGATAAATATAGATCGTTTTAAGGCTCTTATGTTCAGTTTTCTTTCAAATCTTAGAAATCGTTTTTCTGTTATATAAAAAAAAACATTTCTTAAGTCTCTTTTAATTGTTGTCGCGCCTTTTCAGAATCCTTTCTTGCTGAAATTACACTCCTATGCACAGATTACTCGACAAAGAAAAGTAATGACACTAAGACCTCAGTTCTCTTTAGTTTCTAAGTATGTAATGTTTATAGATCAAAATTTGCACGTCATACATGGAACCACTATCGGCATTACAACCAGCATTGTTGCAGCAGATGAACAGTAGCGGAAGCTTTGCTTTTCGAGCGCCAACCCACTCTATTAGAACAAAAGGAGCACTTAAGTGTAATGTTGAGATACTCTTAGCAATGTATAACATGATAACATGTTATAGCTGCTCGTACAGGAAGACAAGAAAGAAACAAAGCAAACAACAAATAACAATGATGCAACGAATTCTAAAACACAACTAATACCGGGTGCTTCATATGACTATTTATGTTGCGAAAATTCAAAAAATTGGAAAAGAGCAGATACTGACTTTAAATATAAGTCAGTTTCATTTCACTAAAAGCTCTAATTCGCGGGCTTCAAAAGTCGAATTCACTTCGCAGAGATGTTCGCGGGATTCAAAGTTGCTGATGCTTAAACTCTCTTAAATTGTGCTTAGGAGGGTTATAGGCCCCTCTGAAGTGATCTCCAGTTTGCGCCTATTCTTCGGACTCAATACTTCAAGTAGAAAAAGACCGACGCGTTCTCTTGAAATCTCTACCATTCCATCTCTTTCCCGCACCTTCAGTCGGCGATCTGCCAATACTAAATCGTAGACTTTCGTCACGATGTCTTTCGCGATAGAAATTTTAGAGACACCCAGGTGTGAACCACGTTGAAAATTGATAATGTCGCGGATCCCGTCTTTGTTCTAGCAAGAAAGAAGCGGTTGGGATCAAGTGTTTCTATGAAAATCTTTTTATTTCATGCGATATCTTCACGAAATTTGGAATTATGGATCATTTCCTTATATCATATAGTTGCCATACAAACTAAACAATCAGAATTGAGTTCCTGTAGGAATCAAGGCAGTAACTTCGCATCGCAAAACGGCCAGGAGTGTCTTGGAAAGCAGGGCAGCAGTGGAAAGTGATACCATAAGTAAGCAACTTCACTTCTATGGAGTGCCAGGTCACAAAGGTATCGAGGGCAATGAAATAGTGTACGAGATTGCCAAGAATGGTGTACGACTATCATCCGAAAACGTGATAAACATTAGGAAACCCATGCATTTTCTATGCGACGACCTCGACAAAAGCATGCTATGGAAAATCAAAACACAATGAAACGAGCTACCAGGGTACAAAACTGCAAAAGATCGGAAGTACACAGTATTCCTATTGGCACTCGATAGAAGAGACTAACTGGTCACTGCTGGTGGCGAACAACGCCCGCCAGATAGGGCTGACAGATCGAGAAGACTGTAGGAAATGCCTAGAGCAGGTCACTAGGGATCTGGGGTCCCCACAGTATGGTACACTGGAGGAGGTGTGTAAGGGCGCAGAGTCTGTTAAAATTCGCGTCAAGCGCAGACATCGTAAACGATGACTACTCCCCTTGGACTTTGCAAGTGAAGTCCATCTGGTATCGCAAAGGACCAAACTGGTCTATGCGTAGCTTATTGGTCTATCAGATTAACCTAACCTAACCGAAGTTAATATTTTAAAATTTTTTTTTATAAAATTCATAGCCACCCTGCCACATCAGTAATCACACTTTTTGGCATTTTATTCTCTACTATAATATTTTATTCAATTTATATAAACCAATTAAATGAGAAGCTTCACCAAAGACATAACAAATCACTAAATCACTACATATGTACATTAAATAGCATAAGAGCACATAAAACAACAACATATGTAGATGCAAGCAAGCAGCCTCTTAAATTGCTAAGCTGTATGTTTTCCACTCGACTACACCAATTTTGCGAAAATTCCCAACGCAGGACGTAAATTTTGTGAACTTAGATACACCGCACACTCACACATAGCGTGTGCATATGGTTGTGTGTGTTGAGCAGTTGTATGCATTTAGAAGTCCAACAAAGTGTTAACACTCCACCTAAGTAGTTGGTATATTATTTACAAGTAGTGTTATAAGTATCTCATACATAAATCGTATGTTGTGGTTATGCCACAACACAGTGTGGCTGTCCATTCAAGCGTGCAACAATTGTGTGAAGTGCTGCCAGCAAATACTTACGTACATATTTCGGTTGGGTTCGGTATATGGCGCTGCCACGCAGCAGCGAGTTCAGGCGTTTAATGGACACAGTATATTTGGTCATTGAGTTTATCTATTGCTGTCTACATGAATACACAGTTATATGTGTGTATTTACTTGGGTTTGAAAGCTTACCATTACTCGTCTCGCTCTCTCTCTCTCTCTATTACCTCACCTTGTTCCATATACTTGTATCTTAGTCCTTCAAGCTAGCGCGTTTAACCGCTCTTAGCTAATTATTTGCCCAGAAGTAAATTAGTAGATTTTACGTTATTCCATATAATATCTAATAGCGCTTTGAATTCAGAGTAGGTCGCAACCTCTTACATGGCCACTTTAAAAATTGAAAACAGTTGCGATAAATTCACATTTATAAAAAGTCATCCAAGTAAAGGTACTTTTTTCAATAATCTTTTTCCAACAGATTACGCGTGAGTCGTGTCAAGCTGTCACGTTATATTTATTCAGTATTTTTTGGCATATCATCATGGAAGGACTTACACCTGAATAACGTTAACAAATGAATCAAATTTATTATCACAATTCACGTTCTGTAAAAAATGTTTTTCGCGCACTTCGCTCAACTTATGGTCAACATAATCGACGCACTGAGCCGAATAGTATGCTCAGTAGGCCGACCCATCTTGAGACTCAGCAATCATTATTGGATAATATTCGACCGTGTAGACCACATCCAGCACGAAGTAAAGAAAATATAGTAGGAGGATCCAAGAAGATCCGACGATTCCGAGCCAAATTTTGTTCAGCGATGAGGCCCATTTCTAACCCAATGATTTTGTGAACAAGCAAAATTGCCACATATGGAACGAAAAGGAACCTGAAGAGATTAAAGAGCTGACATTTTATTCAAAAAAAAAAAAACAACAGTTTGGTGTGGTTTGTGGGCCGGTGGAAGAATTGGTCTATATTTCTGCAAAAAAGATGCCCGTGAGAAGGTAACCGTCAATGACGGCCATTATTGCGCCATGATAGCCGGCTATTTAATGCCTGAAATTGAAGCTCGTCATCTCGGCGACATTTGGTTTCACCAAGACAGGCGCTACTTCCCACACATCACACCAATTAATGGCTTTATTAAGAGAACACTTCGGTGAGCAGATAATTGCACGTTTTGGCCGGTCGATTGGCCACAACGATCGTGTGATGTCACACCGTTAGACTTTATCCTGTGGGGTTATGCAAGGTCTAAAGTCTATGCGGACAATCCCGCTGCGACTCAGGCCTTGGAGAAACTGATGTCATTCGCCAGTTACTTGTCGAAATGCTCGAACAAGTCATCAATGAATGGACCATCTAAGCGTAGCCGCGACCAACATTTGAAAGAGATAATCTTCAAAAAGTGAATAATGTTCTTTCGAATGATAATAAATATTTCCCATTAAATTGGATGTTTTTGTATTTTTTCTTTAAAGAAGTAGGGAACCTCCAAATGGATCACCCTTAAGTACTAAGAATTTTTTGGAAAACCAGCATCGAAAACTAACCTACAAATAGTCTTTGGTAAGGCCTATAATTATTGAATCACAGCAACAGGTGCAAAGGACCTGAATGCATATAAATGAACTCGGGTTATATTGGCAATGCGACCAAGAAGGAGAAACCCATGAGGAAGTAAAGACAGCGCTTTTTCCACAATAGAGAGGAATGGACTGGTACTTAGCTTCAAATTAAATGACAACCATTCAATCTATCAGGCCTTGTGGTCATAAGAGAAGGTGGTAAGTGCACCTCTCCTTAAGCAGCAAGTCCCTTAACCTTCTAGTGATGCCCAAACAGCAAGAGGCTATCCATAGCGCCAATATTAAGCAAAGTTTTGCAAGCAGACAATAACTACACAGTACATCAGTAGGTAAATCGCTTAATATCATCTGTGTACCCGGTCATATAGGAATAGAAGAAAATGAAGAGACAGACTAGCTGGCCCGCTCGTGGACTACTACTGGAGACACAATTACTCAAAGCTGCTCCGGGCCATTCTATTGCTTCATGGGTTTTTTGATGCAATAGATTTCGAAAGAACATCTCATGTCTTGGACCACAAGCAGGACAGGACATACTACAAAGTTACTTAGAGGTAGTGTTGATGGTTGCTGGACAGACCAAAACGCTCCTGCTTGTAGACAAAAGGGAGCTTAGTAACACCATAAAGGCATCAGAAGGCAGCTACCTTTAAGTTCCCACCTTCAGTAAATGGAAAAGGTGGTTTCGGTGGAACGCACAGCATGCGCGGAAGATGATGAGATATTGGAAGGCCCAGCATTCAGTCGGATGAAACGGCACATATTTATTTCCTAGCTCCCAATGCTCCAACTAAAGAGATTATGCTTTCCTTTGGCTAAAGAAAACTTTAAGGTGGAACGTATTGAATATCAAACCACCAGCCTGACCCTTCAGAGACCGTGGAATACAATTTCAGATTCTCTTTTAAAGAAATTAACTAAATTGCTCAACATTTTTCAGGACACAGAATTTCTAAAATAATGAAAATTTACAACCATACAGCAGACCCTGCCTAGATATCATATTTTTCACGCTTTGCTTGCCTCCTGCCTTCTTATTGCCTCAAGCAATATCACACCCGCATATCACTTCAAAGAGAATCTAATCTCCGAACTGTAAGTTCAGATAAATTTGTGTGTGTAGCTACCAATATACACACATATGTATCATATTTGCAAGTGTGTGTGTGTGCACTGTCTGCTTCTCTTTCGTTAGACACCTACCAGTGCACATAAACAAATTATAATGATTAACTCATCTGCAGTAAAAGCGGGTTTTCATTAGATTTACTTTGCTCCGGGCATTGCCAGCTCAGTCTATCTGTCTGACTGTCCGGCGGCAGAGAAATGCAAATTAAAACCTCACTTTTCTCGTAATTTCCTGTCAATCAAGAGACGAGTCACAAAATAATTCCATAAACTTTTTTCTCCCAACGTTGATTTGTTGTTGCTTTTTGTTTTTGTTACGCTTTTAATTTGATTTCTGCTTTTGCTGCATTTAAAGTGACAACAACAGCAAATAGCGTCAGGTGGGAACAAACGAAAGTTACCACAACAGCACAACAACGCTTTCGGTCTTACAAATACAAAGCTTTCACACACACACTTACACATATGCACAGCCGCATATATGTTTTTCTATGCACAGACTTAATAAGTGTATAAAAGTGTACAAAAACAACAAGCAGTTTAAGTCCAAAAACTATGCACGTGTTGTACGGCTGCATGGCTGTAAGCAAGGCCCGGCTCGCCAAAGGGGAGCTGAAGAAATAACGGGTTATTGCATGGCAAGTGGCTAGTGGCTCCGTATTCGGATGCTTTCATTGCCGAGCAAAAAGATGCTGAGTCGCAAAAGGTTATGTCCCCTTAATCGAATTTCACCTGTCATGGTTGTCAATTTACCTCGCCGTTTGTGCTAGCTTGGAGGGGGCTGGGAATAAGCATGTGAGTGGTCAAGTGAAAAAATGTGCATTGTTGACCTTGTTTGGGTATTGGACACGCGCAAGCAAATATGTTGGCATGTTTATGTGTGTGTGTGTGTGTTGGTGGTGGTAACGGTATAAAAAACATTGTAGGCAGTCCTAAATATTTTGATATGCTTGTGATATAGAGATTAGGGTTGTCCATTTGTCGAAAGCATTATTATTATTATTATTATTATTATTATTATTATTATTATTATTATTATTATTATTATTATTATTACAAATATTATTACAAATATTATTTTTAGGGTGAGGAGATTCTATGTCAAAGTTCTCTGAATATGACCTTAATTTTTTCGTCCTGGTGCTTTTCGATAGGTGGCGCTGTGTACCATAAATTTTTAAATACCATATTTGCTATAAAATCAGCATTTCTAACAAATATTCGTCTCCCGAGATTCGTTTTTCGGAACATAAAACATAATCATATCCAATAGATGGCGCTGTAATCGAAATATGTTACAAATCACATTTATCGCAAGCTCCTTTGTATTATGAATTTTAATTCTTTCATTTTGACTTTTTCTTCTTCTTCTTGAGCACTACAAGCTTGGGTCGGTCCGAGCCGAGAACACAAAATTTCTCCAGTTGTCTCTATCCTGTGCAAGGTAAAGCCAGTTGTACATCCAGAGGGCAGACAAATTGCTATGTGCTTCCATTGGATTGGTTGCAATGAGCGCCCTTTCTTTCGTTATCCACTTATGGGTCTCAAATCGAAGGAACTTTTCGCTGGAGCATCGTCTTCTATGTAAGCAACATGGCAAAACCAACGCATTCCATGTCGTCGTAGAGCTTATATAGCTCTCGGTTTGAACTTCTTCGCTATTTATCGCTCACACAGACGGCATCAAAGACCTTGGGTAGAACATTTCTCTTGAATGCTCCAAGGGCTTTCTCATCTCGGTTCATCAACGTCCGTATTTCCGTGCCGTATGATAATACGGAAATAATGAAAGACTTATAAACGTAATTTTTTACGTCTCGAGAGGAATCAGCTTTTGAATTGCCTACCGATTCCAGAGTAGCCACTGTTGGTAAGAGTTATTTCGAGATTGATCTCCAGGCTTAGATTATTCATGGAATTTCGGCTGGTTCCGAGATATGCAAAGTTCTTAACCTTACCAATAGTGGCATGTCGCCTCCTTCTTCTTCTTAATTGGCGTAGACACCGCTTACGCGATTATAGCTGAGTTAACAACAGCGTGGCATGTCGCCTCCAGATACTATATATTGCAGTCGTTTACCACAAGACCAACCTCTATCGTAAGGAGAGGTGGTTCCGATAAAAGGAGCTTTACAAAACAGTACATCGCGTACAAATCGTGTCCAAACATATTCAAATATGCGATTATAATGCACCTATGGAATATCTGATAAAAAAAAAAGTACCACCCTAATGTACATATATACAAAATTTTAATAGACAAAGAGGTGGAAATATGTGAAAATGCGAAGTAAATATGATTTATCAACTTCAAAGTGTTCCTGGACTTCTAATAAACTAGTAGGGAACAGGCACTTTCCAATGGAAATAAACATTAAATATACTATTTACATGGACCTCGATTAAGTACTCATACTATACTCATTTATAGGTATTGAGCTGCGACCGAACAAAAAAATGTCCACACTGAAATCAGTCGATGTAAATAGTAATGGTTCGGACACGCCGTGTTTAAGCCCTAAAATGAGATTACAAGAAAAATATTTCCACTTCGAATCCTCCGGATAGTCACAGACGGTGGAGATAAGCCAATCCCCCGTCTGTGGCTACTTCCCTAGTCAACCGCTTCTGGATTACCGGGATTGACCCGGCTTTTATCCGGCAAAGGACTGTTATTTCAGCGATCTTACCTTGTTTGGATCGATGAGGTTTAGATTAATACCAGCCAATGCAAGGAGGCGATAAACTGAAGCAGTAGCGAAAGGATCATGCTGTGGAGTCAAATAAAATTACTAACTCTAAATAAAATTATAATTTATATTCTAAATAAAGTTATAATTTGTTTATTGAAAAGCTCTGTGGTCCTCCTAAGAACTTTGGAAAAATATTTCTTTAGAAAAAATTTTCAACAGAAGTTGGCAGTGCTAGGCTCTGAACTCAATAAATATTGTAATACTGAGAGACAAACATTACATTGCACCCGTTGAAAATCAATCCGATGAAAGGGGACCAACAGATTATTTAAATGGATGTTATGCAATATTAAATATTGTCCTCAGAATCTAATATAAAATTCTTTCTTATAATTTGGTTAAACTGAGAGGATCCAAAATTCGTCACAAGACTTGCGTAAGCTTGGAAACTAGAATCCGGAAGAGTAGACGACTCGTTAGAAATGAAATGGCGACTATCGCTTAAGGGCATTCTCAGTTGTTGCCGACAGAGAAAACCTACTACACACTATCAGACAGTTAACGACCTGACTCCACAACTTTTATATGATACATAAACGTCGAAGTGTTAACAAACCAAACAAAAATAAAAATCTATGGTAAAGAGCCATAACACTTGTCAAAACAATGTGATTTCCTCGATTAATATTTAACGAAGTATCCCTCAGCGATATTTGCGCTATTTTCTGGCTTTCCCTCTGACCACAATAAATCGCCGTCTGAGAAATTCGGAAAAACCCGGCTGAATACAATATTATAGCTATGATAAACTGTCACCGCACAGACACATACATACAGACAAAGGCATGCCAAAGCTGGCAAACGCCGCAGGACATCACACAGAGATCAAATTCCAAGCACCTGCCTGAATTCTTTTGCTCACTGCAATCCATACATTCCGCTTGACTTTTCAGTGCCCCACACACTTAGCATTTTACTGCAGTGTTTTTTTTTTCTTGTTGTAGTACTTCTTAAACCTTAGTCAGCATTCGTAAATGCTAAGAGGCCTTTTTGCTTCATATTTCATTTTGAATTTCTTTTCACCATCCATCAGCAGCTTTGTTCGTTTATTAGCTATGGCTATACAATTCTAGTCGTCCTTTACAGCACAGGCATATGCGTTTTGGAGTGTGCGTATGGGCGTAGGGTTGATTGTTAGTTGGCCGTCTTGCTTGAAGCCAGGCTATCGTTTTCTAATTTTTATTTCTTCCAGGCTTCACTGAGATTGGTTTTGACACACATATACATACAAACATAAGGTTTACATACCCAGTCTAGCAATGAGTTGGTTGTAAATCACATTGCGACTGGCCTGAAATGCATGTCCCACTCATCGCGTGTTTGTAACATTCAGAAGGAAAATATATAACTAAATAATCTGCTTGAAGAGTTGAGCCAACTGAGCCATGTACGCCCGTCCGTCCGATCGTATGTCTGTAAATACTAACTAGTTCTTCAGCTTTTGAGGCATCTATCTGTATATTCTTTTTTTATCCTAGAAGCTGTTGAATTTCAGGAACTTCCTAGGTGCTATGGAGGTGTTTTCTGGATACCTATCCAGATATATGGCTAGTTATAAACCAGCATAGCACAACTATCAATTCCCAAATCTTATTGCCAAATTTCGGGATTATTTTTCGGGATCCCGAAAAACTGTGTACCTTAACTCCAAGTGAATATGGTAAATATAAATTTCAGAGTTCAATTTTGACCTAAATAAAGAGTTTTGAGTTTAATTTTCGGAATCCCGAAAGACTGTGTACATTAAACTCAAGTAAATATTGTTAATACAAGTTTTACAGTTCTCAGTCTAGAAATTATAAGTCTCGAAATTTCAGTTTTCACCAAAATATTTGTGCGACTAGTTACAGTTGCTGAACCCAAACTGTACCATTTGCAACTACTTCAATTTCAGTACGTAAATACCTTTTGAACACTGTTTTCTTTAATAGTTTCCCAGTTTCAATATAGGCTATTGGTATCCATAGCTACAATGGAATGCGCTTTCTTACACGTAGCATAAATCAATGTTATTGTGAGTGATATTTGAGTGGCATCAGCAGTTGGCTTTGGCTGTTATTGAGTTTTGATTGCCATTCGATAGCTGATAGCTGATATGGGCGTCACAATGATTTGGGGTCGTATGAATGCCTGTCCATCTACGATATTGATTTGTCATGGTAATATTTTGATTATCTTGGCATATTGAAGTGGCACACACAACTTGCGGCAGCCATAAAGGAGTTAGGATTTTTCAATTAAATCGCGAACAAATCCGTCACTATGACGAGAACAGCGAAGCTAGACTGAGTAGTGAAGGGTGCATACCGGAAAGGAACCATAAATAGATCGTAAATAGTAAGGGAAGTTAACTGATATAAGGGAAGTTAACCGTATAAGGCAGGTAGCTTATTACTTCATTATTTCAATTGAGTCAGCAAAAAGAAGAAGTTCCAATTGCAAATATAATTGTTTATATAGACCATGTCTAGCAGGATATCCATACTCATCCATGTACATATAAACGATATATGTATATAACAAAATAATTAATTCGACTGCATTTATAACACAGTGTAATATTTACTGCATATACGAGTAATCACGAATATACAAACATACATATGTATTTAGGTATTTGCATAAGTAATTTACGCCTAAACTCGCCTGCCATGATTATCTTTGCTTAATGTGCTCCCATTAAAGTTATTATGTATGTTAGGAGGTGTGTCGTACATTTGCTTAATTGTAGGTTTACATAACACAAGCTGAGTAGCAGATTCTATTTCGAATAAACTTATTAAATACATACGTGTGAGAAGGTATACGAGGAGTAATTTGGCAAGCAGCAAGCTACCCTTATATTTATCCTTATATAGGAAGCAAGTGAAGTTGATAAAGAAAGCTGAGCAGGAAACACTTTGCTGAAAATATATACATATGTATATGTATACATTAAATTCAAGTTTTAGAGTTCAACTATTTTCTAAAGTAAAGAATTTGGAGCACTCTGTCTAATCCCGAAATTTTCGGGATTCGGGATAAACTGTGTGCATGAAATCAATGTGAATATTGTAGATATAAATTTTGATTATGTAATAAATATTCAGATTAAAAGACAATTTTTGAAATAAATATCATAATTTACTTAAAGTACTCGGGATTAGAGAATAACAAAAACATAGGTTACCCCATTTTATATTTCATCAAATATAAAAAATACTACCCGAAAAACTGTGTGCATGAAATCAAAGTAAATATTGTAAATATACATAAGTAAGTTTTTCAATTACATTTGGCCTAAATAAAGAATTTAAACTTACGGGATCCCGAAAACCTGTATTCATTAGATTCAAGGGTTAGGTTAATAAAATTTTACAGTTTAACTATACTCTAAAGTAAAAAATTTGGAACACTCAGTATAATACCGAAAATTTCGGGATTGCTTTTCGGGATTCCGAAAAACTGTGTGCATGAAATCAAAGTGAATATTGTAAATAGATATTTTGATTATAGATACTTGTACCAAAAACGAGTATTCTCAGCTTAAAAGACAAATTTTTCAATAAACATCATCGTTGACTTAAAGTAATCGGGATGAAAACGTAAGTTACCCCGTTTTATATTAAATCTAAAACTAAAAAAAAAACATTGTAACGCCTTAAAACTCTCTGTTAATATATAAAATATAGACCACTCTGTCCAATCCCGAAAATTTCGGGATTACTTTTCGGCTTCCGAAAAACTGTGTAAATGAAAATTTTTTCCTTCACTTCCATTCTATGATTTCAATTTATTGAACTATGTTGCAAATATTACTACTGTGCAAATAGATTAATTAATAAGGACTTTTCGTGATACCGAAAAAACTGATTACCAATAATTCGGGACTAACTTATTTTTCATTTTATAAACGGTTCCAGAACTCAAATCGAAACTCAATAAGCGACTTGAATATAATTATATGAAATTCACTTCGGTCTATGACATTAATTTAGACTTTCCTAAGGGGTTTTTTAATAAATTAATTCCCGCACATACATATGTATGTACTTAAGTTCATAAATATTAACGACTAATTCCCACATAGGCGCTATGCATATCATCTGTCAAATTTAATACTCAAAATGCCAAAACGAATGACAGCGCATTCAAATAATATGACAGATGCTACTCAAATATTTATGCGATACATCGAACCCTGCACATTTACGAGTATGAGCTTCGTCCACCAGCGCTTCAAACGCATACCTATAAATGGTTTTGTGCACACGAATTTACGCTTTTGACCGAGTATTTTCATGAACAGACATATATAACATACATATGTATGTATGCAGCTTTGAACACATAACCCTAAAATTTGGCGAAATAAACGTAGTACCGAGTTTGTTGTTGTAAATATTGTATGAGTATACAGTTACGTACACATTCGTATATTGACGATAAAGCGATTTGTACGGATTGTTTTGCGCGGAGCAAAAACAGTTAAAGGCGAAAGTGGAATCCATTTCGGGTTATGTTTATCCTTCGGAGAAAAAAGTTTTAGTGCCGTTAAAATACTTTCGTTACGTACCGAGTATGAATATCGTATACAGATATCAAGCAATATATGCAAATAGCCACAACTTGTCAGCAAGTTTTAGTTCGATATTATTACAATTTAAACCAGTTATTGGTGGATGTATAACTACTCAGTGTTTCGACCTAATGAAGTCATTTCTAGCTCTGTCTGAGACAACTTTTTCTAACTCGTCATGTTGTTGTTGAAATCTGCCGAGTTGACAGTCCTTCCGGGTAAAAATCTAGGTCCGTTCCGGTTACGTAGACTCGACTGTTGTGGAAACGGCTAACTTGTCGTCGAGAGCTATGATTTAATTAATCTTCAGGAGCTACTTTAGACCAAGAAAATCTAAATGAGATGCTTCGCTCTGAAAATAAGAGCGCATGAGAGAGCGAAACAAGCATATTGTCAAGTAAAAGCCCTTATGAGTTGACTTACTAAATGAGAGTTACACTAATTTTGCATGGGTTTAAAACCCATCAATTTGGCATCAGATCTTGCGAGTATTTAACCCGTTATTCAGCAAAACTATTGCAACGGCATACAGCCTTATCATATACTATGTACCTATATGATATATAGTAAATACAGCCGGAAAGCATGCTTCCGTCTGAACAACAGATTCAGGTCGGAGGTCATGAGGCTTTATAAGCCTAAAATGTCCACCGAGAGCGGAACAACGGAGCTGGCCTCCACGCAAGAACTTCTAGAACGACGAGGGGGCCCAAAATATGGCAGCGCAGACGACGGCGGTGATAGGGACGAGCTCCTCATTGAACCGATCTTATAGTGGCCGTCAATGTGGAAGTTTCCAGGTGCACCTGCTGATCCAAGAGCCATGGGTGTACAAAAGGTGATCAGAGGCCTCAAGACAGACGCCAACAAAGTAATCTGGAACCTCTCTGGCGTGAGACCAAGAACTTGAATAGCAGTCTGGAACAATATTGATTTATTTTGTAGTTCAGATTTCCTGACACAGGAGCTAGGGGCTATGCAAGCCAGGGATAGTGAAGGAGTAGACTTCGTAGAGGTTGCAGGCTGTGGATAGACTGGTGCCCCTGATCCTAGGCTGTTCCTGATCCTAAGGTATGATGCGAACGCCCATCTGACGAAATGGGGCAGTGCGGACTGCAACACACCAGGTGAGTCCCTCTTAGAGTTTATAGTTTGTAGTAACTTTATTATAGATAAAGTAGGTTGTGAACTCACTTTCGTCACTTTAAGTAGGAGGGATATGCTTGACATCACCTTGAGTAATGAGCCAATGAATGGAATGATCTCAGAGCCCTTCTTGTCAACTAAACGTGTACATCAAATCATTCACGAATATTTGGGTATGAGAAAGCTCTGTGTAAAGTGCGTGCCACGAGTTATTCATTCGGAGCAGTGCTTAGCGATGTTCAGGCGTAATAAAGTTTTTACATCGATATATGACAATAGATGAAACATTTCTCCATTGTTATTCATTCGGAGCAGTGCTTAGCGATGTTCAGGCGTAATAAATCAAGTTTTTACGTCGATATATGACAATAGATGAAAAATTGCTCCATATATTCACTCCGAAGTCCAATCGACAGTTAACCGAGTGGATTGCACACGAGCAGCACGATCCAAAACGGGGATAAACGCAACAGTCTGCTGTCAAGGCTATCACGTCTGTATTTTGGGATGCACATCGAATAAATTTTATTGACTATTTTGAAAAAGGACGGATCATCCACAGCGGCCATTACATAGCGTTATTGAACCGCTTGAAGGACGAAATCGCTGAAAAACGGTCGCATTTGAAGAAAAGAAAGTATTGTTTCACCAAGCCAATGTATCGTGTCACAAGTCCGTGAAAACGTGGGAAGAAATCCATGAATTAGGCTTCGAATTGATTCCGCATCCACCGTATTTTCCAGATCTGGTCCCCAGCGTCCATATCCTGTTCTCAGTTCTCAAAAGAATATTCTCTGCGAAGAAATTTTCTGCGAATGAAGAGCTGCTCACCGAGACTGAGGTATATTTTAAAGCAAAAGACAATTCGTACCAAAAAAATGGCATCGAAAAGTGTGGTACAGTGATTCAAAGGAACTATGTTGAATAAAAATAAAGGAAATTTGCCAAAAAATTTGTATTACTAAGGCAGGATGGGGACTTCTCAATCAACCTGTTATTTCTTGCACTGATAAAAGAGTCAGTGACTTAAAGACTGCTTGGAACTTGTAGATCCCTCTATATATGAAATAAAATCAAAACGTTCATAGTAAATCGGAAGATATGTCAATTTGTTTGTTTGAGCACCACATATTGAAGGCGGATTTTCAGGAGCGTATTTTTTTGTTTCGGGCACAACAAGTGTTCAGAGTCGATCTTTTAGTGATGCGAAAAGCATTTTATATTCTAAATAGAGTATATTAAGTTACTACGTTTGTAACACAAACTGAAAAAGTCATTGTCCCTATTGAGTAGGAGACTCCACTTCGGAGCAGTATATCTACGGCTACCTTGATGGCAGCCACCTCCGCTAAAAAGATGCTACAGCGGTCTGGTAGCCTGAAACTAGAGTTGATGGAGAGCTACCGACAGAAAACACAACCTCCTAACATCCCTTTTAACTTCGATACTTGAACAAGCTTACTGCACCTCTTGTCTAACGGCTTCGCTCCGCCAAAAATCTGTTTGAACAGTAAAAAAACCGTCCAATATTGGTTTCGCGATGCAGTGGCCTGGATTGTAAGGCAAGAAATCGAAGTAATTTCTTACTCATTCATCGGAAATGACAAAATTGGACCACTACACCCTACAGCCGCCGTACAAACTGAACGATCCGTAACGAGTGCTTGTATGGAAAACTTTTTTGTTTGACGAGATATCTTCTGAAAATTTAACAAAGGGATATTTTCTAAGGCAATGTTCGCGATCAGGTCACTATAGCATGAAGCTGCTATACAAACTAACTGATCGGAATCGAGTTCTTGTAGGGTATCTTTACGGAATTAAGCATGGGTTATTGAACAAAGTGATTATTTTTGTTTTTCGCTTTTACCTATGTTTTAATGCTGCATTTTCATATTTTTGTTTTCATAAAATGCATTTTCATCCACTAACGAACCATCTACTTACAACAACTGCAACGTATTCCAAGCAAATAATTCTTTGTTTAATTTCCAATAAATATTTGCGCAAATTTGTGAATATTTCTGCTGTTCAAAAGGCTTTTGTATTCAAATTTTATGGCAGCTAAACTAAAAGGAATTGGCGCAACTCTTTTTTGTTCTGGCAAAATATTTGGGCAAAACGAGAAATATGAATTTTCTATTATGCACTTAGCCGCTTTTTGTTTGTAATTAAAAGCATTGCTGTGGCAGCAGCTGGACTTGGCAAGCCTTTTATCTCCGGCTTTAGTGTGGCTATTCGCTGGCCAAAAATTATTATCTGGACGGCAGCCAAAATGGAATGTTGAATAATGCTAGCTTTTGAAGTTGTTTTTTTCCATCAGTTTTTCTTTTTTTATTTTCGCGTTGAATTTAATGCAAAAATACTAGCTGCGCTTGCATTTTTATAAAGCTCAGGCAAAAGCAGCTTTGCAGGTTTTTGCGAAAATTTAATTTCATTATTTTATTTTTTGTTTGGAAAATCAACTATGCAGCTTAGAGAGGACATGCAGGTGTGCTTGTTGAAAGACAGTTAATGACATAAATGCGAGATTTGCTATCGATGCACCGACATACAGTTAGACATGATTATACATTGTGTGTGTGCGAGTGTGTGTCTTTCAAAATTTAGTTATAGAATTTTGTTTTTATTGAAAAATTTATTATTTTACTATTTCACCTGTTCTCGGTTACCAGTGGGAGCCATTTATTCATATTAAATTTCGTTACAATAATTTAATATATTAACAATTTTTAATTGAGTCCATAAAAAATGGTGTATACTAATTGAATAAAGTATTCTCATATCTACACTTTCTCGTCCTCAGTTTCTCACACTTAGTTCTGAGTCTCACAGTCACCTTTAGCCACCACAATAACGCTTATCCAGTTCTGCCGAGCCAACCTGAGTCTCAATAAATTGCGGTCAGACCCAGATCTTGGTTTGGCTGAGATCTCGTACCACCACTGACTAGAATTTCGTCATGCGTTTGATTTTGATATAATAATCTTAAAAACCATATCAGTCACGAAATCTTGTATGGAATCGCTATTTACAAGAAAAATTTAAATCCTCTCTCGACGAATAAAGCTCGAACTTCTATAAACCTCCTGAAAACGTCCCAGAATCTAATACATCGACTACTTGGTAACTAAATTCGATATCAATATAGTTACTTGAGCGAATTACTTTTATTCCATAGACCGACACTCTTTGTAATTAAATTGAACCGTAAACGCTTCTTCCCAGCTAAATACAACAAAGTGAGAAGTCACGAACTTTTAATGGATCAAAGATGGATTTACGGACTGCGACTGTAGACTTAGTTGATAGGTACTTTGCGGTGAAGACTGTTGTTAAACTTAGGGAGACTGGGTAGATGAGAGACCGCAGAAAGGACAATCCACACCACTGCAATGCGAAACCTACATTGGACGGTTCCTTCATCTGCGAGAAATTTTGGGCTGAGCGAAGTCATTGGAGAAGAGATGCTGTAATGTAAAACTTATCGATCCAAACGAGGTTAGATCTGCGAAAGTTCTTGGCCGGATAACATCCGGGTCAATTCCGGTAACGTAGAACGGGCTGTTTAGGTATTAGATTCAAACCACCACCCATTGTAGACGACGCGCTAAAGTTGCCGCGAGAATCGTGTTGACTGTTGTGCAACTTCGTTACTCCTACTTATTCAGGGTCGACCCCGATATAACAAATATAACACTATGACACTAACCACCTATTTGCATGCCCAGCTAACCCTACACATCTGACATCCCTATATCTATGGTCCGACACCGTTGGATAACCTAGGTGACAAGTTTTCTGAACCTTAAAATCACAACGGGAACTAGATAACCGTTACAATAAAGTATCGAAGTTAAGAGGAAGGGTAGGAGGTGATGTCTTCTGTCGACAGCTCTGCATCAACTCTACTTTCAAGCTACCAGACCACTCTAGTGCCTTTCAAGGTAGCTGCCATCACGGTAGCCGTAGATATGCTACCGAAATGGTGCTTCTTTCAAAGAGGACTGAAAAGGAAACTGGATTTGATCTCACTGACTGTGCGCTCAAAACTGATCAAGGAATGCATAACCTTATTACCATATTCGACAAATTTCAAATTTGATAGGATTGGAAGCGAGCCGGTTGTTCGATTTCCTCTTTCGATCTAGCGTTGGACCTAAGGATCTCCAGTGAGCTTGGCAGGAGCTGGTCAACTACCAGAACTTCTTCGTTTTGATCCATAGTGAATCGTAAGAGGTCGTTCAAACTACTCGCACTTAGTCAAGTCATTGTCGTCGCTATTGTAAGGGTGCTGACTGAACACTGTCCAGTAAGTACACGAGGTACGGTGAAATATTTTGTTGAACGCTCTGTGCCAAAACTGTATGGATGAAGGTGAGGTGGAATCATTTTGTCACTTTGTCCTCAATAGCACGGCTTTTACCAGGCTGAGATTGAAATAGTTCGGCATACACAGACTTTAAGTGGCTGGGATTTATATGAAGAGGACAAATATCTATCCTAGTGAGACCCATAGATTTTTTATCAAATCTAAGACCTAACCTAACTAAGCTAACAACTCCAGGCAAGTCATAAAACAAAGTTACGTCTATAGACACCATTAATACGAATTCCTTCGAATCGAACCAGAATATATGTAAACTTTAGTCAAATATTCTACATTACTCTTCTCACTACCTACCCTCTGTTCTACCTTCATACAGCTATAATTTGTAAATGTAAAATTAAAAAGCAAAAGTAAGTGAACCACCCTATAAGCAGCTCTACAGCACAATAATTAACAATCAGTTCCAAAAAATGTATAAAAATCTGCATCTCCTTGAAGAAATGCGAAAACAAGCTTTCTTTCACCCTCATCATGGAGCGCTTCCTACTTTAGCATACTTTTAAAACTTTTTGCTGCGTTGTGTCTTCGAAGTTTTCGACGCAAGTCTGAAGTTCTCCTTTTGTTTGCATGCTGCCTAAGCCTAAGGAGGCAGTCCGCCAACCGAATAATTCTAATTATGTAACCACTTTTAGAAGAATGGCAATAGTAAATGAGGCTGACGCATAAAGTGTTGGCTGCTCTTTCGCCGCAATGCACAAAGTGCATATGTACCTACAAATATAAAAACAAACATAGCAGTGAAGTAAAATATTTGTTTCTGATTGGAAACTTTTGCAATTCCAGAGAACTCCATTTTGATGGCCTGGCTGACCCTACTGCCCCTAAAGAGTTGTTTCTGCTAAATCATCCCAGATTTTTACTTAACATTTTTACTAAAATTTGCCTCAAACAATGAACCACAGAGGCCAAACTGACCAAGCGTAAGCCACTTCTGTTACTAGGCAAAAATATTGATGGTGTATAACTTGGCGCGCCATCTGCAGAATCCAAAGATCAACCAAAGGGACATCTTCTAATTTCAGTGAGAATCAATTAGTTTCAATACCTCTGTTCGTCCAAAACGGACTGCGGAGTAAGGACGAGGTATATTCAGAAAATCTTGGTATCTCCTTCCCATGCCGTCTCTCAAACTCAACTGGCATCTTCCTAGCAGAAGTACTAGAATAAAAGAACGTCTGGGGTATTCTAGTGAATAACAACGAGGGGGTACAGAGAGCTACATATAGAAAGATACCGCGGCATTATTAGCCAAAAATAAACTCCAGCGGGGTAAACAAGCGGTGGACAAAAGCTTTAAGCTCACTGGCAGGTCAACTCTATTTCTCCATAAATTGGGTTCCCGACCTAAGGAACATTCTCGTCAACAAAAAATCAAACAAATTGGCCAAGTGAAAAGTCTTTCTGATCCAATAGAAGTCGGCGAAGGCAAATCCGAACGACAAAAAAGGGGCTAAAGACACAATTTCAACAAATAACTCAGAACAGATGGAAATCTATAACCAAATGAAAGATGGCGAAGCAAATATGGCTAAAATATGATCAGACTAGAACTAAGAACTTATAAAATATTTTCGGGAAAACTATATATAGACTTACTTTGAAGAACACGCTTCAAAACTGGGAATACCTCATAAGAATATTTGCAGCAAACTCGAGGATTGGAAGGAACCGGTTCTATACTTCCTCTATAAATGCCCAGCTCTATCACAACACCCATGTAGAATTCTCGCACTCCATCAGATTCCAAACTTTGAATATCCATCCACTAAAAGCATAACGGAAATAAATAGTTTATTTGGAACACGAGATGGTAATATTTAAAGGCATTACGAATAGTGTATCATAATGGCTCTTTAGAAGTTAATATGTAGATCCCTACTCAACCTACCTAACTAGCTTTGTAGTGCGCTTATCTTTTCGCGACGGTATTTTTTTAAACTTTTTTGAACTCGTATTAGATTAACAAGCTCCTAATCGAAATCGTATCTCTAATGCATCCATTTCGATTGGTGATGCCAGTAGGCAAGTAGTTTCAAAACTATTGCCAATACTACTAGTACAGTTTGGAAACAGTACTTTTGAATACAAACTAACTTCACTACAACTTTCATATTTCCAACCATCCTTTGCGCCATCTGTGGCTGCCACCCATCCGGCAGCTGCTCTGTGGCCCACAACAATGCGGCGTTTGCGACGCGCTTCGCCGTCTCGCTCGCTAAGTGCTTTCCGCCACAAAATTCAACGTCTCGAAAGTTGCGAGAAAATCACTATAATTTGTACAGCAAATAGAATTTGCAATTTT
The DNA here is from genome assembly GCF_024586455.1 of Bactrocera neohumeralis. Lineage (NCBI taxonomy): Eukaryota > Metazoa > Arthropoda > Insecta > Diptera > Tephritidae > Bactrocera > Bactrocera neohumeralis. Next base: position 12,942,919 of record NC_065920.1, read on the forward strand.
AATTTGTTTACTTCGCTGGCATTGCCATTGTTGCTGCTATTGAGTGCATGCAAATAGTTTGGAAGAGCCATTCATTCTTTGACTTTCGCGAATGTGCGTCGTGTTTATAATTATTGTGGCATTCTAGGTAATTACTGTACCGAAATATTTGCCGAAGTGCAGCAACAAAATGTACTTAAAATATTTTTTTTGATTTGCGTATTATACAATATGCATAAATGGACTCAAGGACTCCTAATGAAGTAGAAATAAATATTTGAAAGTTCTTCGGTTTCTTATGAAAGAAAAAGTTACTTTTGTATGTTAAAAGCAAGCAGAAAATAGGCTTCGATATATTTCACCCACAGAACATTAAAACAAAAGCTTCTTCTACTTAGAATGTTTATAACCACAGTTATGACTATATACAAGCTTTCTAGTGTCTTCATAACCCTGACAGAATGGCAGCTATTTGAAAAAAAATCATTTTTGACCATTTTTTCCAAAACCATTTGTTCCTTCTAAAAAACTTTATGCTTAAGCGTAGCGAAATGTTTTGTGAATCAGGAAAGATTTGTAGATTTCAAATATCTTTTATAGTTTTATCAAAATCGCGTGAGAACTTAAAAACAAAAACACCTCTTTCGGGAAAACACGTTTAAAGTAGTCACGTAGTCAGCGCGGGGCCGGGTTAGAGGTTCGATATCTCGTATATCAACATGCTTTCGGCCAAATCGATTTTTTCAAACCGCGAAGGTAGAAGATCACCTTAAAAGCTGAGAGGTGCGTTGAAACAATAACCATTCACTTTGAGCTGACATAGAGATGTTCGGTATTCTCAAATCATTTTTCTTTGTCACATAACCTTGAAAATTCATTACTTTAACCCCCGCCAACTCGAACGCAAGAGCGAAAATAATGGTTATGTTCATAACTTTAAGCACGACAATTTTTTAAGTATGCTAAGCCCCGTTAAGCCTGCAATATTTCTCACCGAAATATATGCATAGCGGAGACAAGCGCAGAAGAAGAAATAAATTAAAAATTTTAAATAAACATTGTCGCAGATAATCTTCAGCTAAGCGTGTGAGCAAGCAACTCGCGACATAAACAACATAACTAGGCGACAAAGATAACAGATGTACGAAGAAACAAACATAATTGTTACCCAGTGGAGAAACGAACAATGGTGAGTAAGGCTATCAAGACGAGATTGAAGCCATTTGGTGTAATAAGAAAAGGAGAAAGTCTAAAATTAAAATTTCAAACAAAGCAACTGTCAAACTTCGTAACACTTCGTATAAGTTCGGGATTATAAATGAGTGGTAGTCCTTTTCTCTCCCGAACTTCGTATCACTTCGTCCAAGCTCGGAATTATAAAGGAAGGGTACTCTTTTTCCCTGCCACACTTCGTATCACTTCGTACAAGCTCGGAATTATAAAGTAGATGTACTTATGACGGTACTCTGTTTTCCTTCCGAACATAGTAACAAGTTAGTGCTAGATCGGAACTATGCCAAATGAGGCAAACGACTCTCTAAGCCAGAAAGAAAGCCCTGAGCGCGGACCGGTAATGATTTTTGGACCGCTCGATGTAAAGCGACTCCAAACTGGCACCTTTACCGCAGGGTATGTACCAGCGTCCCTAGTGGGGCATGTGCGGTACTTCAAAAAGACAATCGGCTAATGCGCTGCACCGAAGTGAGTAACACGAGACTGAGGCTGAGGATATGCGCTCATAAATATGAATGTCACGACACGCTGTTGGCGGTGTTGAAAAGAAGACAAGTGTGAGTGGAGATATATGAGCATATCTCTACACACATACACACACTCTCGTATATATACTCAGTATACAAGTTATCTTCATTTTTGTCGCATGTGGCGGCTCATCCGTTTATGTACCTGCAAACATTCATGTATCCAAAGTCATATATACATATGTACGCTTTGCTTGCTTGCCATTTTGTATAGTCGTTTGTGTGTGAGTGTGTGCTTGCGTGTCTTTCGTGACACCAGCGTGAGAACAATTGCCTTTGGGAACAAAATTGCCGTCATAGCATTAAAGGAAACACTCACACATATACACACACACTTTCAAGAGTCAGCAGCACCCGCAGCCTCGCCGCATTGGCCACCTCGCGGCACACAAACACTTCGTGGCGCAGTTTCTTTTGGCGCTGCGTTTGATTGTGGCACCTGCGGCTGTGTTGTGGCAAGCGACCGCCAAGTAGGTGTAGCATAAAATATGTCAAAGTGCAGGTAAACAATGAAACGAAAGTGTGCAGATGTGTTGCCAAATTATATATATATATCTTGTTTTTGTCGCCATTCTCCATTCTCCCTTCCTCGATGTCTTTCTTTTCGCTTATATATTTGCTTTTACTTCGCTTTTTTATTATATTGCTGGCAAAGCACATCAAAAAGCTACCACACTTTAAGCTCTTCATCGCGTATGTGTGTACTTTTTGTGCTATAAGTTGATAAGTACGTCATTGTTGTTGCACAGCTGTTTATCGTCCCACTGAATGCATGTATTTGTAGGGATTTTCCAGTTGTTATCGCCTTAAATGCGCCGTGTTGAGCTTACATATTTTATTTTATTTACATGTTTGTTTATAAATAATGCATGTTTTCGCGCGTTTTATTAACTTAAATTTATATATACATATACTACGTATAATGCTAAATTATACAACAGTGCGTATGAGTAACCTGCCTTCTGCACGCAATCAGGTACGCCAAGCTAAAGTTTACCAAATAAATTACTTTCGCTATATATAAATATATATGTAATATATAATATATATACATATATTTACATATATATTTTACATACATATGTACAAAACAGCGAAAGTAATTTATTTACTAAACTTTTGCTTGCCCTACCTGATTGTGTATGGCAGACAGGTTACTCATACGCACTGCTGTATAATTTAACATTTATACATAACATGCATGCATGTGAACATTTTTCCATTAAAAAAAGTATTCGAAGATATTAAATAATTAAAAACGCTTTATGAAATTTAGCATATTTTTTTAAAGAAGACAATTAATTACAAAAACAAAATTTTTTTAAAAAACTAGTGAGCTGGTTAGTGAACTAAAAATATTTTTTTTTTACCACAGTTTAATTGTAAATCAGCACTTTTCGATCCCCTAGCTAAGTAAATGTGTATTATAAATGCGCAAAAATTAATAAATTTGTATTTAGTATTATTTTCCAATCATACGAACGCAGTCAGAAGGTCGAAAAAAATATGCTCAAACATTTTTTCAAGCGACTTACAATGCACATAACAAAAGCTTTTTCATTTTAGCGCAACTACAGCCATATATTTTACTAAATTTCGTACTATATTAATTTTTATAACCCGAAAAGTGTATAATATGTTGGCCAAGTTTGTTATACCCAGAAGGCAACGTCGGAAACCCTATAAAGTGCATAAGTAAACTATTAGCGTAAAAAGTTGAGTCGAATTAGCCATGTTCGTCTGCTCGTCCACCTGTCTCTCTGTTATAAGCCAACTAGTCCCTCCTTTTTCCACACTTCATTTCTCTTCAAAAACTGCTCATTTGTCGGAACCGCTGCTAATGGACCACTATATCATTTAACTGTCATACAAACTGAAGATCGGCATAAAGTATTTGAATGGACAACTTTGCCATTTGACGAGATATCTTCACGAAATTCCTTACAGATTATTATCTAAAGCAATAATTCAATATCAAAGGTAATTGTTCCGATCGGATCACTATAGCACATAGCTGCCATAAAAACTGAGCTTTCAAAATCAAGTTCTTGTTAGGAAAACTTTTTTATTTGACAAGATATCTTTACGAAATTTGGCACAGATTATTTTTAGAAACAATGCAACAATCACCGAATATATCTGTTCACATTGAAGTGCTATAGCGTATAGCTGTCATACAAACTAACCGATCAAAAATCAAAATAATTTCATACTATAAGAAATGCAACTGTGTAAGGGTATTTTATGCGCATCCGAAGTCAATGTTTTTTCGTGATTTTATCGATTTTATTTCGATGCTGTGAAGATACTGTAAGAAAAACTAAACGATCAAGTCAAATGCACTGTGTTTTTATTTGGGTATTAACAAATTTGGCACAGATGTTTCTTAAAATGCCGCCGAAAACAAATCGCTCAAATCTCAATTTGTTTTCTCATACGTGATTTTATCGATTTTATTTTGACGATGCTGTGAAGATACACAAATTAGTTTGCGTATACGTAAAGGCTGCCATATAAACTAAACGATCAAGTCAAATGGTTACATGGAAAACTTTTTTATTTGACAAGGTATCTTAACAAATCTTGCACGGATGTTTCTTAAAAACTACACTACCTTCACCAAACAAATCGCTCAAATCTGACCAATATAACTTATAGTTCTCATACAAACCGATCGATCAAAATAAAGTTTTAGTATCGAAAACTTTTATATTTGACGAGATATCTTTACTAAATATGGCACAGATTATTTTTAGAAACAATGCTACAATCATCGAACATATTGTTTAGATCGAAGCACTATAGCATATAGCTGCCATACAAACCAACCGATAAAAATGAAAATAAAGATATTTTATACCCTTTCATACTGTAAGAAATGCAACTGTGTAAGGTATTATAGCTTATGCGCATCCAAAGTCAATGTTTTTTCGTGATTTTATCGATTTTATTTCGATGCTGTGAAGATACACAAATAGTTACGTATACGCAAAGCTGCCTTCAGTGTTATCTGTACTAATACTAGTATAAAGAGGAAATATTTGATTGTTTGTTTGCTTGAACTGAATGGGCTATGAAATTACTTGACAGGCTAAAAAAATTCTTTCAACGTAGGGAAGCTGCACTATCTGCGATGAACATAGGCTATATTATATATTTAAAAAAAAATAGGGATCCTTAGTAAAATTCTAATAATGTAATCCAAGACGTAAAAAAAATTACCTAAAAAATTACTTACATAGCGTGCACTGCGTGTACTATTTAAAGAACAAAATAATGTATTATAACTTTGCAGAACATATTAATCCTTATCAAAATTAGTTACATGGAATTCAAGACTGCTTTTATGCCTTTATATATTATTCGGTTCGAACATTCCATTCGAAAGCTATCACGAATTTGAAAATGTAAGTAATAGAATAAAATCATATGATGAGCATTATACGAGTTTTAGGTCTCATTGTAGCATCAAATAGTAATAAATTTAATTTTCGATTTTCACAGCTCATCGTCTATATGAGGGGTGGGACTTGGAGTAATATTCTAGTAGTTTAAATGGAATAAATAATGTTCATACTAGAAACGTAACAGACTTTTATAAGGTTTCGTTGATAGTTTTGTTTTATAACAGAGCATTTTACATACCTAACCCTTTAACCTACAATATAAGAGATCATATGTCTACACCGCTGGCAGTTGAATAAATTTTTTTACTTAAAACAAAAAAGGAACAAAAAATAACAAAAAATGTTCTAAAAACCATTTAAATGTAATGGAACAGAGAAAAACCCGGTGCATATCACTTTCTAATAGTTTGAGACATAAAACTTGCTCAATAAATTTTTACAATTTTTTTAACGCCAAAACATTTTTAATGCCAAAGCATCATATAACGTGCAATTCTGATTTTCGAAACCGAATTTTCCAAAAAAAATCAGCGCTTTAATTTCCCATAATATACGAGAGTAGCTATAGTTCAGCGCCGCTCTCAGTCAGCACAGCTTTACTTTTTATTATGGGTAATTAAATACCGTTTTTCTCTTGCTGTGTTAAATATTTCTTTTTGTTATTGTTTCAAGTACTTGTTTATATACTATTTATAAACACATTTGTAAATGAAATCACTTCAACGCGCTGCTAAAAACAATTAGTTATCACTTTCAGCATTTTTAACCTATATTCCACAAGTTTTTTCGTGCATTCCTTTTTGTCGCTTCGGTGTCACCACAAAACAGCATAATTAATTACACCGCAACACGCTTGTTGCAACCACTTTTTGTGACGACTCCGCTGGCGGCGCACACAGCACTTACTGACTGTCACTGGTATAATAATTTTAATTTATTTTAATTACATTTTTTGTTGTTTTTGTTGTTATTGTTATTTATACATAGCGACAAAAACAAGAACAAATATTTTTTTTATTTTAACAAATTTAAAAGTCTGCATTAAATTAAATATTCTAAATTATTTTTATGCAATACACGATTGCTTTGTTTGTGTGTGTGTGTGTTTTATTTTAACCGCAATTCCATATAAATTGCTAAATTATAAATACCCAAATTATTTCGGTGTAATATTAGTGTCACTTCGCATATGTTTTACTTACTCACGACCACAGATACAGTCGTTAAAACTCTGAATTGCGGTTTAACACCAGCCAACGGCCACCTGTGTATTTGTTCGTATTCGCACTGAAACAATTTGTGGCCTACACACATATACAGGTATTAAAACAGAAGCACACAGACAGTAACAGTATTTTCTAATGGCTAATTCAATGTGTCAAATGCAATTTTTTATGAATCCATACATGGTCGTTCATGCACGCGCTTTTCGAATGTTGCAGATTCAGATTTGAAATGTGATTTTTAAAGCAATTACGAGGGTTGCATTTTATATTTCGGGAATAGAATTAGTGAACAAAAACAAATATGTTGTTTATCATAAGAGTAATTGCCATTCGAACTTCTTCATAGTCAGACAATAGCACGTCCGCTTCATAGTTATTGATTGGGGATTTGGGTTCACCATCTCCTGTTGTTATGCTTTCACTGCCATTCAGCAGGCTGGAGAAGTGTTCGCTTCATAACTTTTGTACGCTCTGCACATCAGCCACTAGATCATCTCTGGAGGTTCGACAAGAGTGTGCTCTGGTCATGAAACCTTCTGTTAGTTGCCGCATATTTTCGTAGAAATTTCGAGCATTACCCCTGTCAGCCAGCATTTCAAGCTCTTCATACTCGCGCATTTTAGCCTCTCTCTTTTTTTGTCTGCCAATTGGTCTCGCTTCCCACTTCAGCTCTCGACATCTATCTCATCCCGCGCGTGTTGTCGTCGCTTGTAACGTTCCGAGGGAGGCAATCTGTTTTCTCTCCGCTGCGATATGGCACTCCTCGTCGCACCAGCTGTTCTTTTGCATTTTCCGAAAACCAATGCTTTCGTTTGCTGCTGTACGCAAGGAACTTGTAATGCCGTCCAGATTTTCCTTATACCGAGTTACTGATAAGTGCTCTCAGAGAGCAGGAGTGCAAGTCGAGTAGAAAATCGTTCGGCTGTCTGTTGTGATTGCGGCTTCTTGGCGTCGAACTTTCTTTGTGTTTGTTGACTTGCGTTTTTTGCTGCACAGAGGCGGGTGCAAATCTTGGCTGCAACAAGTAGTAGTTGGCAAGTCTCATGGATGCGCTCCAAGCGCTCATACAAGCTTCCTTGATCACATCGTCTTTCTCTTCCATCGGGGCGGGGTCGCAAATCAGCGATATGTTGAATAACTTCACTTTGATGCGGATTGTGGCTAAACCTTCATCCAGCAGGTTGAATTCCAGGACTTGGCGCCGATGTCTCTCTCCCACCACGAAGCCCGCTCCGAACTTGCGTTCCTTTCTATGGTCACTGTAGTAAATGCCACAAGGACCTACTCGCCTCAGTTCTTGTCCCGTCTATCGCACTTCTTGAACGGTGGTGATGTCAGCCTTCACTCTAATGAAAACATCAACCAGCTGGGCAGCGGCACCTTCCCAATTAATTAAATCGTATTCCTTAATTCGTTTGCAATGGTCGTTATCAAAATAGTGGTTTCTTATCCAAGGCTGTTTTGTCCTTTTCATTGCGAAATTTTTTTTTTAATTGCCGGGTCCCGAGTTTTTTGTCTACCCAGAGAATACTTGATCCAGGACCGGAAGTCGTGAGCCGCTTGAGCCACAAGTAAAAGAATCGTTTCTGATCAGTCCCAAGTAAACGGCGTTCAGGGAACTATCCGCACTTGCGTGCGCTTCTACACGTGGCTCAATCTTTAATATGCGATATTTCGTGATAATTGTCGTAGCGAATATTTGCACACATCCATAGACAAATACTGGCCACACATGTTTTCATTCACCACAAAAATGTCAAAACTCTGCAACAGACCTGTCACAAGCACTGTCATGCCGACGAAAATATATGAACTCGCAATACGTCTGCACTTCATGCCAACTTCATAAGTACCTGCTTTGATTTGGGTCACGTTAACTTCGAATAAGGAGGAAGAGGTTACGGATAATTAAGGTGTCATTTTAATTGCTAAAAAGAATTACTATTTGAGGCTCATTTTTCTGTCTGCATTCATGAAAACTTGAATCACTGTGTCGCAGAGGCTACTTGTCACGGCCTTTTTCACTGCTCACTTATCGGCTAGGAATATATGGCGCTTTTCACGGATGAGTCGAAGCAAGTGGGGAGGGACTATGCTAAGGACTGAAGGGAGAGTTTTCTGCAAGGAGCTCTCTGTCAATCTGAACTTTAGGCTTCCGAACCTGGCTGATATTAAGGTACTTCATGTTTTAGGGAAAGAGAGCGCGGCATTACCAGCGTTGTCTTAAAAGCATAGAGTAGAACACAGAAAATCCACTAAACTATAACACTTTCATCTTGCCGCAAACGTAGAGTTTCTTACTGGACAGTATCAATAGCCATTCGGTAAGGATACGGTATACCTTGTCCGACGATAGTTGTCAAAGTCCGATGAAAGAGGATTAGGTGGGAACATCCAGGCATTTTCTTCTCCATTGTCCAGTTCTTGCAAGGCTGAGGCTGAACATCTCAGTAGTCTTACCTTCGGCGAACCAGGGAACATAGCCGAAACTGGCATTAGTAGTTTGAAAAAAATTGTGATAGGCTCAAAGCGTTTTTTCGATTTTTAAGGGTCTTATGATCCATTATATTGGAATTTTAGGTGTCATAATGGACTCGCGTTTTAAGCTGTCCAAGCAAGATCCCGTTATGATCGAGCTCTTAACTTAAACTAATCCAACTTGGTGCGAAAAATGAACGATGGGCTGCACCAAATATTCGGCCGATAACACTCTCCTCAATCCACGCAGATTTCACTGCGTTTCCATTAGGCTTCCTTAAGAGCAACCTGACTAACGCTGCTCTCATTTAAATTCCAAAACAACACAATTTAATAAATTCTCTCGTATGCAAATAAATTTCGACGCCAAACAAAAAACATGTGTGTAGTCTTCCACACACTGTAGTACGCAAAGCTGCTACGCATTCTAGGCACGTTTGCCGAAACATCAAACCGCACACGTTGTGGCACACTCGCGCCGCGCCAGGATGTGCGGATACAAGAAAATACCTGCACTCCGGGGAGCGTGCACTGATTTTTCCTATGACATGCAAATAGCATGCAGATGCACACGCTGTATACTATGTATATGTGGTTGTTATTGCTATTGTTGTTGTTGTGGCAAATGTGTTGTCACCTGTTAATGGAAGGGTTTCACACACGCGACGATCGCGCGGTTGATGATATCGCTGCAGCTGCGCCGTTGTTGGTACTGTTCGTGTTAGCTGTTGTTGCTGTTCGTGTTTGTTGTTGTTGCAATCATTTGCAGTGCAACTAATATGCAGTTAAGCATCAGAGAGACATGTGCTCCATCCATACGACATAGTAGCACTCCCTCAGCAACTGCCAGCCTTGCATCAGCAAGCCCGCTGCCGCTCCGTCATCCACGGGTTTGTCGGCTGCCTGCCGGCAGTGCAGATTGAAAAACGTTTAAACGCCTCTAAGCCGAAAAATACGTGACCTGCATTGCGGTTGGGCGCACACAAACACAAGTGGTGCATGCAACATGCCGCATAAGCAGCGGCGTATTGATGCACGTCCCCGCCCGCTCATCGCTCGCAAATGAAAGCAATCTGTGGAAATGTGAATGCTCTCATATATTTACTGCTTAAACGCAGGTTATGCCATGCCATGCCATGCGCTGCTATGCGCTGGCTGTCTTTTTGCCGCTCTGCAATATTTTTGCAGTCACACGTGCCAATTGGCTTGTTGCACACACACACACACACACACGGTACACAAGCCATGCGAACTGGTGCGCCGCATTAGGTGTACCGTCGAGCGCCACACATGCACCCGCACCGCACCGTTTCGGTTGGAATGCAATTATTGCCGAGCCGCAAATTGCATTGTTGAAATGTGAACATTTAATGCTGCCACCGCGTTGTTGAAATTTAATTGTCATGCCCTAATTAGATTGGCTGGCGCTGCTGGATGCGAGGGTGCACAGCGAGCCGTGTGTTGTGTAGAAAAAAAATTGCCGATTTTCGCCGGTGTTAATGAAATACTCCGTTAGTGGTGGTTGTTGTCGCACCAAATTACGATTTCAACGCTCGCATTCGCATGCTCGCGGCTATAACGGTACAACTGTGGATGGAATACCTTAAGCTGAATGTGGATGGGTGTAAAGCAGAGAGTTTCAACTTGTAGGCTGACTCAACGGCATCGACGGTTTGAAACGATCGAGTTACGAAAATCAATAATATAATAATAAATAATTGCCCGTAAAAATATTATACTCCATTTGCCAAGAATCCATAGATTTCTAATAATGAAATACACGTAGAATTGTGTTTCAATAAATTGGAACTCAGCTGGCCAATCCTTTAAATATGTTGTTCACAATTCTAAATAAAACTCTGTGATTGTTTAGCCCGCTTCTATAGTAAGCAGTGATAAGTCTCATCTCTTGAGCTATATTTGAAGACACGATGTGAGATAGTTAAAAAGAACATGATCTTGATCCAAAAAACTATAAAATTTGCTTGCAAAATTATTTTAGATCCAATATTTTTTATCGTACTTAACTTTCTTGTGACGAAATTTAGTGCAGATTTCCACGAAAATCTGTTCAATTTATTCCCATGCATCGGTTCACCATGAATAGCACCATCTAGTACATGGGTAGTAGGTTCGAAAGACTTTCCCTCTTTTCTCTATAGCTCCTCTACACCAATATAAGGCAAACGATACCTTCCTTACTCTCCCCTCAATGTTTGGCCTTCACGAGGCTTTCTATCAAGTTTAATGACGTGAGCATCCATGTAAGTGGAGAGGCACCTCAGAGATCTTTTAACTCCTAGTAAATAAAACTATTTGAATTTTACTTAGGTTGATAGCTAAGCCCCTTCTTACCGTGCAGTTGGACAACCCGTTGAAATACCTTTCGGTTAGCTCATAGACGATATTTAGAAATTTTTCTTTAGCCATAAGAAAACGTCGCGTATTCTATCACCCAACAGCCTCATTTCTTGAGTGCTTTAAGTAGGCCGTTAACTACCAAGATTCAAAGCAGTGGTGAAAGTATTCCACCCTGCGAGATGTACCTGTTAATATTTCATAATGTCTTTGCCACCCCATTCCTCTCTACCGTTCTGTCGCATAAAAGATTATATGTGAGGTGCTTGCGGTTCGTTCCAGCTCAAACTTTTCGAAAGCTTTAACCACAGCCTCCAGCCACATATTATTGCGGCCTCGATGTCGAGAAAGGTAACTACAGCAAATTCCTTGTGCAAAGCAGTGTTAACCGATCTGAATTGTGATGTTGGCAAGCTAATGTACGACCCATGAATTTGCAACAAAGACAAGGAAAGGTTAATGCCCCTGAAATCCCTGGCACCGACGTGAGAGCTCTTTCCAGCCTTGGACATAAACATTACCTTAACCATTTTTCAGGTCTTCGGAAGATGGCCTAATCTCTCACAATTCGAGCATATGGGAGCCGGTCATCAAGGCCCGATGACTTGAACGGTTTGAATGATTTTAGTGTCCAAATACGGTGACGTTCATCCGAAAGGTCCAAAAAGGCCTTTCAAAGCAACCCCAGAGGTAGTTCTTCAGCGAAATAATTCAACGTGGATAATAACAATGAGCATTTTTTGAGCTTTCAGAACAAAAAGTCACGGCGGTACTGATGCAGATTATATTGTGGATGGCGAAACAATTTTGAAACCCAAATCATGCAGCTTTGATATATGTAACTACAAGGTGTAAATGAAACACGTCTTTTGATGCCAATAGAAGGATCATATTGGTCAGAAGACCAATGAAAATAAGTGTGGTTAATAAGAGGTTTCGATTTAAGAAACAATGAATTTATACCAAACCCCATTTAGACTTTCTCTCAGCCTCACTACGAGGATTATAGTCATTTTCTTTAGTTGGTTGTGTTTTTGGTCTTGTTGTAATTCAAATTGGATAGCTCGGTTATAAAACCATTTTGCAGTAATGATTACGTCAATTGATTGTCTACATATAGGGAAAGACTATAAGCAAACGAACACACCGCTAGATGGTGTAAATGTCGTTTTGTTATCGTGCATCGTATTTCTACTACTAAATTAAATATTAAATCTCTGTTATATAACTTTTTTAACACAATCACACAAATACATTGTCATATACTATTTCCATCGCCAACTCTTTCTTTAAAACTTTTGAAACTCAACAGCATTGTTTACACATATGTACATATGCATAAATATTTTCATAAATATACATACATATGTACAAAAAATATACTTTTTTTTTGCTAAAAATGTACCACTGAACTCTTAACAGAGCTCGCTGCTATGCAAATTACAGACGGATATGGAAAAAGGCGCGCGAAATCTCTTTTAAACAAATTGCTCAACACTCATGCATAAATATATGATATGCATACTATGCATATAGTACATACATTGTATGTAATATAAGTATAGTCTCTGGCACAGAATACACTTTGTTTGAGTAAAAACATTTAAATGCAAAAATTTGCACTTTAAAGCAGTGCAAACAAGGCTGTTAAATATTTGCAAAACCGCTATGTGCGTTTTTATACACATTTACCGTGTATAAGTGTAAGTGGTGAGTTCAAAGGTAGCATATGTAAACACGCAACCACCACATACATACATATGTACCAATTTTTTTTTATATACATACACATATTTTTGTAATAAAATAAATGGGGAAACGAATGAGCAGCTGGTCGAGTTGGTCTGCCCGCAAACACACACGCACACGTGACCTGTTAACGAGCTTCCTTCCGCCAACCGAGAAAGCCGCGCCGCGCCGCAAGTCTTATGAAAAGGAGTTAAAAAACAAAATTGTGCAAATAAAAACGAAATGAGTTTATTTAAATACTGTGCACTTAACTCAAAAAAAGGAGAAAAACGCGAAAAATATTACACGGAAAACTGTGGGCGACGGAACAGCTGTTCCATATAAGTTTAACAAGTGTACGAATGTAGCTTATGACTGCATATTAAAATATTTTAGTAGGTGAGTGAATATATACATATGAATATATGTGATTAAATATTTAAATTCGGTCACAATCGTGTCTCAATGGTGCAATATCATCGTGAAAAATCCAGAAATTGTTCTTCCACAATTCTGGCCGTTTTCGACGGATATTCTCATGCAAACGCCTCAATACGGCCAAATAGAACTTCTTATTGACCTTCTGTCCCTCCGAAACAAATACATTATACACCAAACCACGAATTTCGAAAAAAAACCTTGAGCATCACCTTGATTTTTGAGCGGCTTTGGCGTGCTTTTTTTTTTGGTTCGGGCTGTGTTTTTCCCCTCTATTCCGATGATTTTTGACTTGTTTGCATGTCAAACTCATAAACCCATATCTCCTCGGCTGTTATAATGCCTCCATATAAGTTGGATCGGAATTCGCACGATCAAGCATTTCCAAAGAGATCCAAAGAGATTTGTACCGTAGTAACCTTTCCGAAAAAAAATTCAGCTTTTCAGGACGAATCGGGCAAGAAGGCGTTTCATACCCAAAGTATGCACCAAAATCATTCGAACGGAGTCGAGCTCCCCTACCATCTCTCTCACCCGTGCCTGACGATATTCAAGCACCCTATTCTTTACTTTTTAATATTTGCCTCAGTTGAAAAGGTCAAAGGAGGTCGCTCAGAACGAGGCATGTCTTCAGCGATCTCTCGACCGTTTTTGGAGACTTTGTACCACACGTAGGCTTGTGTTTTTCATAAACTGAATAGATGATAGAAAGCCAATTGTGAAAACACCGCGCCTAAAATCCCATAACACTATTTTGGGCTCTCTGAACCTACATGTGCTTCTGATGAAGGTCATCAATGCAAGAAGTCTTATTTGTGCAATCTCGGAGACAGGTTCAATAAACCCTGGACCCTAGATATCTTTGAAGGCCCCTTATTACGGAGGCCTAAAAGGCTGGATTCCTTCGGTCTAAGAGCTGGCTTCGCTGCCAGTTGCTTACAGATAGCATTTGGGCTCACCATACTTTGGCAGATGTATGACGTTGTAGTTGCTTTCTTAACCCAAGCGTCTAAGTTTGGTGTCCATGAAAACTTTTTATCGAAAACTATTTCCAGGTGGCTTAATTACTCTCATATTATTAGTCTGGTAATGGCGATATAACTTCTGGAATTCTGTCCACGAGTCTTTTGTTTATATTTAGCGAAGACATCAACCCTTATTGCATTTAGCGCGGTCAACCACCCTTACTGAGGTCAGTGGCCTTTGAGGTAGTAGATTGCTAAGGCTCAGTGGCGATTGCGGCAAGGTTTCAGACTTTTTACACACGGTTTTCAATCATCTCTATAATTTGGTTCAAATATTTTCGAGGGTAATCAGATTTGAAGTTAGTTTTACCACTTAATTTAAGTTTTCAGTTAACTCAATACTGTCAAATATTAAGATGAAAAAATAATCATAAGACATGGTAGGAAAACTTTTAAGTATTTATTTGTTTGGAAATAAGACGAAAAATCTGTATTATAACGGACAAGAACACTTGACAAAATTTTTTCACCGTTCACATAACTAGAACGGACCCGAATTTTTATCGCCGCTTTAACTACTACTATAAATGCAACAGCATTTCACAAAATTATTTGTTGAATACTTTCAACTGCTACAAAAACTTAGATTGTAAGAACATATGATCTTATTGCAAATTTTCCAATTCTAGCAATATCCATAGAAGTCTAAAGTTTGTGCAAAATAAATAACTTTTAATTTTTTTCGAAAATGCCATTATTCCACACGAAATGGATACTTTGAAAACTCAGATGAAAGGACCAGAATCAAAATATATAAAAATTTCTCCTTCAAAAAAATTGCATATTACACAAAGCAACTGAACACGGCTGGATACTGTTCAGTAAGTAGAAATCATTAATCCGTTTATTTACTAAATCATGTCTAACTGCGAGTTGCTTCATCTTTTCATACCGTCCGAACTATCCGAAGAGCGTTTTTAGTCTCTCCTATAATTTTCATTTCACTTTGCAAGAGTCATCTACTAATTACAAAATAGAAAAACAATCACTTCTACTTATTATTGCACTTATTAATTAAGTGCTGCGTTAATTAGCAGTTGTGAATGCAAGGATAAGTTTTAAGAAGACCTTGCGAACAATAAGCAGTTATACATTTTGCGGGGACACAAACACTATTGTATTTTATATATAGTATTCTTAGGGTGTGTGTAAATAAAATCTCTTCGTTTTCTGAAAACTAAATAAGTTTTCCCAAGTAGATGCCTTTAATTGTAACGGGGAAGACATCCGCTAAACAGTTTTTTTTTTTAATTTTGTCTTGTTATCAGAGGAAATATTCAAATGTCAAAATGATCTCATACGATTTTTCATAAACCTAACCGTTTAAAAGACATTAACGGGTTAAGTTTGAGATTATCTTTTAAGAATAGTTTTGTTTTTCTTATAAATTTCATAACAAGAGTGAAACTTTTTGTTGACCCACCCTAGTGTATATGCATTCTATAAAAGCAGCATTGTGCTAGTTCCTATAATTAATCAATTTCATTAGCAAATTATATAATACACCAAGTCAAAGACAGTGACATCATAATTAGTGCAATCGATTATGACAAACTGTATAAAATAAAACTAATCCAAGTTGAGGTACTTTTTTCAATAGCACTTTTTTGACAGATAGCATAATCGACAGTCAGCATAATCGATCTACTGAGCGTACTATTGGCAGCACCATCAACCATCTTCATTCCCAGCATTCATGATTAAATAATATTCGACCGAATAGCCCTCGTCCAGCACGGAGTGAAGAAAATATAGCAAGCATAGCTGAGAGTGTACACGAAGACCCTGGAGAGTCGACTGACCTATGGAACGACTTGGCGTATTTTACGTCGAGATCTTAAATTGAAGGCGTCCAAAATAATTTGTACGAGAACTGCAGCCGTTCGAACTTCCCATGTGGCTATGGGCTCTTGAAAAGTTCCAAGAAGATCTGACGTTTCCAAGTAAAATTTTGTTCAGTGAATAGGTCTATTTTTGGCTCAGTGGGTATGTAAAAAAGCAAAGTTGCCGCATTTGGGACGAAGATCAACCTGAACAAATTCAAGAGCTCTTCCAGAAAAAAAACAAGGGTATTTGGTGTAGTTGATGGGTTGGTGGAATCATCGGTCTTCAAAAATGATTTCGGTGAGAACGTAACTGTCAAGGGCGACCGATGGATTTATTGAAAGAACACTTCAGTGAGCAGATCATTTCACGTTTTGAGCAGTCGATTTGGCCATCAAGGTCGTATGATATCACACCGTTAGACTTTTTCGAAAATTGGACTCAACGGACGGACCATCTCAGACGTAGCCGCGTCCAACATATTCTTAGTATTCTTAAAAAATATATGCCAAAGAATGTTCTTTCGAATGATAATAAACATTACATTTGAATTTTCTGTGTTTTTTCCTTAACAAAAGATAGAGAACCACGAAATGGATCGCCCTTTTATTTGATATCACTAGTTATAATTGTTATATTGCCTCAGATGAGTAATTTACTTACAATACCAATAAAAGTTTCTTTTGCTTTCAGACGCAGGTAAACTCGTGATTAATGATTGCACGGAAAGTTTAAGCTTTGCAGCTTTAGCTATTCCACACCTGGTGCATATGAGTGATTTTACTATTGAGTAAGGCTGGTATTCGCCATTTACTTCAACGAAATGGCGGAAATAATTTAAAATATTTAGTTACCATAATGTTAAATCAAACAGATCATAATATCCATTGAAGTAGATATATGTATGTATATTTGAAAAAAAAATTTTGTTCCCGAAAATACAACCGCCGCTTAAGAGACAGCAGTGAACTAAGAACATAGACTTATTTGTTAGAGTACATCAAGTATAATCTTACAAAGCTTCGAAATGTTTTCCACAATTTTTGAAAAAACAGTGCCCACAAGCATTCTTAAAGCATTGAACTAAGTATAAACACATCTTCAGAGACACCAAGTAAATCAAATATGTAAAACTTTAGTTTTAATAGAGCGCATCGTTAGCAACAAAAAATTAACTCTAACGAGGTAATCTCGTATGCGCCTAAATAGAAGTTTGATGGAGAAATATTTGTAAGCGCAACAGCTTAAAGCTCAGCATCATACACAGAAGTAGTGGCCTTTCTTCATCACACACCACATCACACTTTCCACCACTGTTTGCCTATAAAAAAGCGTTTGTTTTAATATAATCACACTGTGGCAAAGACCCACGGCAAACTAATCTTTAAACTATTAAGGCAGGACTTAGTGTTGGCGGAGCGAAAGCGTAAAATTACAAAAGTTCCGAAATACTTGGATAAGTTTTCAATACTTCTAAAAAAAGTGCGGATAATAATTGAAATAACGATTTTATTCAAAGTATTGCGCTGTGATTTTGAATTCATTGACATTTATTAAGTAAGAGAAACTTTCAACTATATGTAGTTACTTGATGAGAGTGAGCATTAGGGTTTTAGGGAACTGTTGCCTATAACCCAAATTGATATCGGTGCCCGGTTTATCGGTGAAGAATGTTTAACACATTTGAGGAGACAAGGACACTAAGCAATATGTAAGTAGATGCGGGTTTGAATTACAGCTGAAAGAAAAACTGTCTTAAACTCTATCAGAAGATAATCCATCTGACGGTGGAATTTATGGTGATTTATAGGTAGGTATCAGGAAACACTACATTTATACCACATTTATTCCCACTATTATATAATACAAGGTGCGTTCCAAAGTAAACAGGACTTAAAACAAACAGAACAAATGATTTTTTCGGTAAAATCAGTTCATTTTATTCAAAACAGTCTCCTTCTGCTTCAATACAGCTTTTTGCACGGACCAAAAGCATGTCGAACGAGTGTTTTAGCTAGTTGGCCGGTATGGCCGCCAGTATGCCGGTGCAAGCCTTTTGAATGGCCTCTACGTCTGCATAACGCCTTCCTTTCATGGGAAAGTGCATTTTTCCGAAAAGGAAGAAGTCACACCGTGCTATATCAGGTGAATACGGGGAGTAATTAATAGTTAAAATGTGATTTTTGGTCAAATAATCGGTCACAAGCGTCGATCTATGAGACGGCACATTATCGTGCAACAAACGTCAACTTTCATTTTAGCGATATTCGGGTCGAACACGTCGAATACGACGCACCAAACGCTTCAACACTCCAAGGTAGAATACCGCATTAACGTTTCCATAAATTTCTATGATGATTTCGTCTGATTTTTGATGAACTCAGGCACAGTTTCGATGGAATTTCGTGATCACGGATTTTGATTGGCCCACAAGTTGATCGTCATTTATGTCCTCATTATGTCGTCAATTTTAAAACAAAATTTATGGTTGGCTCTTTGTTCGAAGCTCATCTTCGCACCGATAACACAAACATACAGACACTTAAAAGGCAATAACTTCACTTCCAATCGAAGAAATGTCACGAAATTCTCACTGAACAATCGATAAATACAGCGGATTCTAACGCACCGACATATAGATAGCGCCACCAGGGGGCGCTAGATTCAAAAAGTCCTATTTACTTTGGAACGCACCTTGTACATAGTAAACAAACCTCACTAATTCAACAAAATTATTCAACTCTTCGTCAAATGTGTTCTGAGTATAAAAGCATGACGCCAGTAAGGGTGATTCTTTATTGTTTTAATTTTTGTCCATGCTTTATCTTGGTTACATCACAACGTTGCTTGCTGTAGAAATTGCAGCGCGTCTGCAAACACACAATTTTATGCTTCATTTTGTGAGCAAGCCACTATTCTCAATGATGGCCAATGGACCTTAGAGCAACACACATACAATCTACAACATTCCCTTAGCTACCGAATAAGGCTAAGCACATAGTGGTGCACCATGACGAGTCGTTAGCAGAGATCATCCACAGGCTACAGATCTGCTCAGAAATTAAAGAAAAAATCTAAAGTTCTTCAACCGCAGTTCGGTTATTCAGAGGTGCCTGTTCTGACAACTGTTTGAGTAGACTATGTTATGCTATCCGTTCCCACAACAGTCAGGTCTACATAACCGGTTTGAAGCCGGATTTTTATCCGTCCAAGGATTGTCAACTTGGCAGTTCTCTACCGCTACAACAACAACACTATGCTATATTATACAAAAGATCTACAATTAGTTATATTGAAGTGAAGCGCAAGAACTCAATATCTGCAAACAACCTTCAGGTGAAGAGGTCAATTCATTAGCTTTTGATTTGCTCTCGTGGTTGCTGTGCTCATCACTTTACTGTGGCTCATCGCTTTACTATTTATTGTAGCCTTAGCTTAAGCGGAGCGCAAGTTTCCATGTCCGTCGCTGTGTTTTAAACTTTTTGCTCTAAATTGTGCAAATATTTGTTGAACAACGAAAGCAGCGCATATCAGCGGAATGCAGTTAACTCATTGGCCGTGTAGAATATCAGCGGAATAACGGCGTTTGCTCAGCGTGTACGTAAGTGGCGAAATTTTGGTTTTGATTTTTGAATAATATTAGGTTTTTATTTTTAGTTTGATTTCACACTTATTATAAATTTAAATGTACTCCGCTTTGATTGGATGATGTTAACTTAAGAGAGTATATAGTATTACTCTTGTTAAAAGTTTGCACTCACCTTCGAGAAATTATCTGAAATGAAAAAGAAAAGTAATTTAGTTTAATTGTTATCAAAAGAAGAACGCATATGCACATTTGTGAATTTTGAAAAAATATTTTTTTTAGCTTTACAAGTTTCCCTTTGAAGGTACCAGCCGAACGATCGTACGATAGTTATTCTTATTTTATGCCCTTGAACATTTTTTCAATTAAAAAGATTTTCAAAGTTTTGTGAAAGAGTCAACCACTGCATTTATACCTCATTGGTATTACATACCAATCCGACTCTCCTACATTTATTTTATTTTCCAGTGAAGTGAAAACACAACACGCCAAAGCCTCAGTCATTTATGTACATAATAAAACATAATTAACGGCAGAGTAAAGACAAAGCCATAAAAAAATTAAATTGCGCCACAACATTATTATTTCGCCATTTCTTTAGCTTCTTTGCACATTTTCATAAAAAATGCAGCGAAAACGGAAAAAAATTAAAGCTAACAAGCGCCATAATGATAGCATCAGCGGCACACCAGCCTCGTTGTTGCGATAAACGTTAGAAAAACGAGTAAGGACACTACGTGCATGGCGCGAGTACTCGCGCCGTAAGGCAATTTTCGCCTTATGGGCAACGGCGAAGCAAAGTCACGATTTAATTCAATTAATGGGTACATAATTATTGCATTTGTGGCTGCATAACGAAAAGTGGCAACACTGTATGACTAGTAGTTCACTAGTAAGGACGCTATTTACTTGTAATGGAGGAAATTATTTCACTCTCGCAACGATACAAATGAAAATTAAGTGTTGAGATATTTATACCTCCCATGACTATATTGATTGCTTCTACAACTGGCATCCTGTGAAATTATCAACCTTGCCGCGTGGCTACCGATATGGCAATGACTAGTTGGAACCCCTACAACTAAGAAAAGTCTAAACTTATGAACGGCGAACAACTTACAAGACCTTTGGCGATCCCCTCTCAGCCAAAAGGAATAAGATAGCATAAACGGTATTCATTTCGTCAGAATTTAGAGAGCAGCGAATCGAACAGCAAAGTTTAAATCAGGCAAATCGGTTATTGGGGACGATATTGATTGAAAATTTGTCGAAAAACTCACGAGGAATCAACGAATTATGCGACGGTGCTTTATAGTGGTGCAAAAACCAAGAGTTTTCGGCCCATAATTCCGGCCACTTTTTGCAAATAGCTTCGCACAATTGACGCATAATACACTCAAATAGTATTACTTGTTGATAGTTTGGCCGGTCAGAAGGAATTCAGAGTGCACCACACTTCGATAAACGAAGAAAATTGTCAACATAGCTCTTATTTTTGACCAGCTCTGACGTGGTTTTTCGGCTTCGGGGCACCTCTGTCACGATATTCGGCCGATTGATCGTCTGTTTTCGGGTATTAAGCATAAATTGTTAACGCGACGCTGTTTTTTGATAAAATAGAATGATTTTGAAACAAATCGTGCTTTCACTTTTCTTAGGCCCAAATGACCTTACAAAATGGCTTTCACTGATCCTTCCGATATTCCAACGAGACCCAGTAAACCAGTAAGATCTCTGATTGTTAACTTCAGTTTTCAAGTATTCCTTTATTTTAATGACGTGTGATGTGGTCATCAATTGATGTTGATGCCCGTCCTGAACGTGGTTCGTCGTTAACTCGTTCCCTACTCTCTTTAGATAATTTGTACCAATCAAAGACACGTGCTCGCGTCAAAAATTACCACCGAAGGCCTTTTTCAACATTCTGAATGTTTCCCCACCAGAAATTTGATTCCACACACAAGAGAACTTCTTTGTTGAATAATCACTCATCGTAAAAATCGCCGAATGCACTTTATTTACTTCAGAAAGACAAGCGTATACAAATACTAATGATTATTTTGAGGTGACATTTGGCACAGACACTAACACTGACAGTCATGCCAACCTAGAAAAAATTATTTCAAAGGATAGGTTTTCTTGCGAATTTAAATTAAAAAGTTTTACTAATTTTTGCACATCGTAATAGGTATACTTATGCCTACAATTGCAATGGTAACAGCTGCGGATGGAAAGGGATTTTCTAATGCCCAAAGTGCCAATACTTACACATATGACTGGTTCTCACCGCAGAGACAATTATTCAAATCTGCTGCTGCATTTTAATGGATCTATTTCCTATTTAATGGCGCGTGAATCATTTTGTAAGACAGTTTTCAACAAGGCATTGAAACAGTACCGACCACAGAGCTAAAATAAGTGCAGGACGAAAATCTTGGGAGTCTGACATACTAAAATTAAAATAAAGGTTAATTTTATTAACAAAAGGTATATCTAGATATTTTAAGAGATGCGATAAAGTTCATAAAAGTTTGAAAAATGTAATAATTAATAAAATTATGACTTCCTAATTGAAGAAGCAAGTGAACGAAACATGTTGACAATACTGTAATAAGGGAGCAAAGAAAATATTTGGATTATAATATACAATAATTCCAAAAACAAATTTAACACAAGAAATAAATAAATTCCAAGAGAAATTGTAAAAGAAAATACAGACGCCATAACCTTGCCAGGCGACTGTTTCATTCATCCACGCTTTGGAGCGTCTACAGTCCACTCGGATAACTGTCGATTGGACTTCGGAATGAAAATATGGAGCCATGTTTCATCCATTTTCACATATCGTCTGAAAAACTTGGGTTTATAGTACTTGAACATCTCCAAACACTGCTCCGGATCATCAAGTCGTCGTTGTTTTTGGTCAAAAGTGAGCTCGCGTGGCACCCACTTTACACAGAGCTTTCTCATAACCAAATATTCGTAAATTATATATGGTATATAGGTTTAGTCGATATCTTCAGAGTACCTGTCATCTCGAACAATTTCACTTTACGGTCATCCAAAATAATTTTGTGAACTTTTTCGATGTTTTCGTCGGTAACGACCTCTTTCGGGCTTTATTTTAATTTAATATTTTTTTTCATTTAAGAGCCTGGAAAACAACAGCACCATGACTAGCTACGAAAATCTACCGTTATATTTAATGAATGTCAAAGTTTTCGTTAAAGTGGGACTCATCGACTCAATCGGCTGGATCAAGCGATTCTTGTTTGGCTTAATATTAATAATATCATTTGTGGGGCAAATGATAAATGTGTTTAAGACATGGAGTGTCGATATTGGCGATACGAGTATGAATTTTTACTGTTTGTTGCTGATGACACATTGTTTAATTCGTTTCTCGATCGTGGTGAAGAAAGCCGAAAAATTTGAGCGCTTCTTTCAATGCATCAAACAGTGGTACACTGATATCGAGGTAGGTCTTGGCAGACATACTTAAGTTAGAGCGTTATACTTATTCTAATTTCTGGCACATAAAAATAGCGTAAAGGCGATCCAAAAATGGTCGGTATACTACAGGAAATCACTAGAAAAACTCAAAAGCTGAGTAAACTGACCATCTATCTAGCCGCTTTAGCAACAATAGCCGCATTCTGCTATCCATTATCATTTGATGAACGAAGTAAGCTACATGGCAGACAATTCAATTTTACATTTCTTATTACTTTCTTTTATTATGTTTCAATTTCGCTCTTCAAATTTTCTTTCAAAACTTCGTTCTCAAAGAACATATGATAACCGTGCAATATCCAGTCTTCGATGTCCTCCAAACACCATACTATGAACTCTTTTATCTCATGGAAGTTGTGTTTTTAACGCCGGCTATTTTGGTTCTTTATCTCCCGTTTACGAATATTTTACTCATATCTCTTATGTTCGGCGAGTTGGCCTTAAAGGATTTGTGTGTCAAGCTAAGAAATATAGGCAGTGAGAATGAAGAAACCATGCTACAGGACTTCAAGGAATGTATTGCGTATCACGGAAAGGTTATCGAGTAAGCGAATCCACAAACTTTATCCCTTCTTACTTAAGTATATATTTCAATTTATTTTTCTTTTTTTTATAGCTTGTGTGATGATCTCGAAGATTTAATTTCTGTGGATGGATTCTTTCACGTTGCGCTCTTTGGTATGATCCTCTGCATGCTGCTTTTTGTCCTCTCAATGGTAGGTGCTTATACAAGTAGAGTCTCAAAATCCAGTCCATGTTATCAAAAATATTTATTTAAACTCCTTGCCGTAATCGCACGGAAAGTAATAGATTGTCTGTCTTTCTCAATTTGCCTTGGCTAACGGAATAGCAGTTAGATTTATGTGATAGTATTAAATACTCGATAAAACAGCTGCCAATATATCATTTTTTTTTTTGCAACCAGGTACATAATCTCCGACTCATTCTAATGGTTTTCTTATTTGTCAGTTTCAATATTTATATGATTGGTATTACCTATTTTTATGCGAACAATCTGGCAACTGAGGTAAGTTTGATTTTCAGTAGCAAACTCTCTTCGTACTTTCGTATGTTGTATTGGTAGAAATATATGAAAGTCTTTGCTGAATTCTAGAGCCTTGAAGTGGCCAACGCCGCCTACGACACACCTTGGTATAGAGGAAATTTGGAAATGCGTAAATGTGTCATTACTATGATCGCAAGATGTCAGAAACCTCTACAAGTACTTCAAATTGTTAAATTATTTACTGTTTACGTAGATGAAAACATTTACATTTGTCTTCCAGATGACGGCCGGTGGTCTATATCCGATGACTATGGAGACTTTCCAAGCCATATTACGTGTTTCATATTCATATTTTTCCCTACTACAAGGTCTTAATCAATAATGAGACTCTGTAATTTTTATTGCACTGTAGAACAAGAATTAAACTATGCTCAAATAAACTTAATTTACAAAATATCAACTTGTAATATTGATTCGTTTTTGCGATGGTTCTTATGTAGCTTTGGCAGAAGATAGATGACGCCATCGTCAGATAATCAAGTTATAGTCCAATTTGTGCCTTATTCGAGATATCTATTGCCAAGCATTATGTTCGATCCACTTAGCTTTTTGATGATTTTTTTTTGTAACAAATCGACAATATATCGAACGGATCTGATACATGCACACAACGTGATCTTATTGATTCGCTGAACTTTATCGATGTCGCCGACTGTGGTATACAGTAACATACAGTCAGCGACATCGACAAAGTTTAGCCGATACTCAAAAAATCATAAATCTACCGCAAAATCTTCCATTTGAAAACTGGTAACGCCGACTCTTCAGATATTTATACTGAAATTTGGCACAAAGCATGGCATTAGGGAGGGGCATATTTGGACGTAATTTTTTTGGAAAAGTGGGCGTGGCCCACTGCTATAGCAATGTCAACCAAACTCTATAGAGTCGTTTCCTTCAGCCATTTCCATATACAGTTCAAAAATGGTAGAAATCTCCCATACAAAGGTTATGTTGAAAATCACTAAAAGTGCGTTAACCGACTAACACAAAACGTCAGAAACACTAAATTTCACGGAAGAAATGGCAGAGGAAGCTGCACCCAGGCTTATTTTAAAAATTGAAAATGGGCGTGGCCTCGCCCACTTATGGACCAAAAACCATATCTCAGGAACTACTCTACCGATTTCAATGAAATTCATCCGATAAGACCGTAAATGCTATATTTCGCCAGGGTTCACCCCTTTGGTGGAATGGCCAGAGCACACATCGATTCCAATCATCGGCCATACCTTCGCCCGATCACCTCCTGTGGATTCATGGACCTTGTCAATTCTTCGCGGCCGATCCATCGGCTCCCGCCGCTACTATCATTGCTAACCTCATAATCCCATTTATTTTGAACTATAATATATAGCCGATCTCTCTTCTTAATATTTCAGATAAATATCTCAAAAACTGAGAGACTAGTTCGCGTACATACAGATAGACAGTTATTTTATAGGGTCTGCGACGTGTACTTTCAGGTATTACAAACTACTTAGCAAACTTAGTATACCCTATTCAGGGTATAATTAATTAGGAAAAGTCTCATATATTCTGTACAACTACATATATAATTGATGGTTAAATTAACTGTCACACAACCAGTATTTAACAGTCAGCAAAGCATCAGCAGCATTGGGAAGACAGGTATCAATTAGTGGAACAAATATGGTAACAGCTGCAGATGAAATTTGAATTTCTTATGACATAAGCGCGAATACATAGATGACTGGTTCCCATTGCAGAGAAGAATACACAAAGTCATGCTAATTTCCACGCGTCTTTCCTCTATTTAAAGGCCAAAAAATTCTTTTGTGAGACAGTTGACAACTAAGGGGTACAGTGTGATCCACAGAATCAGTAACGCTAACAGTGGTTAACCCTCAGTTTAGGTAAGTCAAAGTTTAATGGGAAACTTGGGCAAGACTTGTTCCATGACACAGTGTACGATATATAATTTTGTAAAGGGGACCGCAATAGTGAAGAGCACAAGTGATCTTATTATTTTTAAGAAGTGTATTTGGTCCCTCTCCTTGATATAAATACATATATCACAAACCTGTAAAGCTGTGTCAAGCTTGCTGAGGACAAATTATTTTGGTATTTCTTCAGATACAATGAAAATTGATGAAATCGGATAATAACCACGACCACTTCACGTAAAACAGAGCATAACTTATCAAACCAACTAGATGCCAAATATGTGGACATGACTGCCTGTGGCTGCCACTTTACCGACAATATCAATAATGCAGTGAAATATAACAGTGATTTTTCAGCTAATAGTGTGTGCTTATGTTAAAAAAGTGTAAAATAGGGTCAGCCTCCAGACACCTAATATAGAGATCTTCAAGCTACCGGTTGACCTTATAGCTGATATGTATGTAGGTATTTATATCGGTAAATCTATGAGTTATCTTAAACAAACTGTCAGAGCATCTTTTCCTACAAATAACATGTCTTCAAACCAAAAATTGAGGAAATCGAGTCAATTCTAGCCATATATAGCTAACTACCAAAACTGTGTTGAATCGGCTCACGAAGTTTTTTTCCATTTCATCTTTAAGAGACTGGAAATCATCAGCACCATGACCAACTACGAAAATCTACCGTTATATGCAGTAAATGTTAAAGTTTTCGTTAAAGTGGGACTCATCGACTCAACTGGCTATACGAAGGGACTTCTATTTTGCTTAATACCAATAATAACATATGTGGGGCAAATCATGCATATATTTAAGTCATGGAATGAGGACATTGGCGAGACGAGTATGAATCTTCACATATTGTTGCTTAAAACGCATTGTTTAGTTCGTTTATGGCTCATGGTGAAGAAACCCAAAGACTTTGAGCGATTCTTTCAATGTGTCGAGCAGTGGTATAGAGATATCGAGGTAGGTCTTGAAAAATATAAGTGAGTGCATTGTACTAATTATAATTTCTGCCAAAAGCGAAACGGCGATCCACAAATGGTCGATACACTACAGGAAATCACCAAACGAACTCAGCTGCTGAGCAAAATGACCGTCTATGTAGCCGCTGGAGGAACAATAGCCGCATTCTTCTATCCATTATCATTTGATGGACGCAGTAAGCTTTATGGCAGACAATTCAATTTTATATTTCTCATTATCTTCATTTGATATGTTTCAATTTCTCTTCAAATTGTCTATCGAACTCAAAGAACATATGATAACCGTGCAATATCCACTCTTCGATGTCCTCGAAACACCATTCTTCGAATTCTTTTTTCTACTGCAAATGATATGTTTAGTGCCGATCATTTTAGTTCTCACTCTACAATTTACGAATATTTTCCTCATATCCCTTATGTTCGGTGAACTGATCTTAAAGGATTTGTGTGTGAAACTAAGAAATATACGCAGTGAGAATGAGGAAACCATGCTACAGGAGTTCAAGGAATGCATTGGGTATCACAGAAAGGTTATCGAGTAAGATAGTACACAAGTTTATCCTTTCCTAGTTCACTAATTTAATTTTTATTTTTTTATAGTTTGTGTGATGATCTCCAAGATTTGCTTTCAATGGATAGCTTCTTTCACGTTGCGCTCTTTGGTATGATGCTCTGCTTGCTGCTATTCTTCCTTTCAATGGTAGGTACTTGTAACTGATTTTAAAACCCGTTGCATGTTAACTTGTAGAATTTTTCAATTTTTCCATTTTTATTTAGATACATGATCTCCGACTTATTCTAACGATACTGACGTTTGTCAGTTACACTACTTATATGCTTTTCACTACCTACTATTATGCGAACAATCTGGCAACTGAGGTAAGTTTGATTACCCGTGGTATGTTAGAAATATTTGAAAGCTTTTGCTTAATTTTAGAGCCTTGAAGTGGCCAACGCCGCCTATGACACACCTTGGTATAGAGGAAATTTGGAAATGCGTAAATGTGTCATTACTATGATCGCAAGATGTCAGAAACCTCTTCAAGTACTCAAAATTACTATTTTTTTTATTATTTCTAATTCCATGATATGTACTTTCTTCCAGATGAAGGCCGGTGGGCTATATCCGATGACTATGGAGACTTTCCAAGCCATTTTACGTGTTTCTTATTCATATTTTTCCCTACTACAAGGACTCAATCAACAATAACTCACAGATATGCTTTTTTCGTGCACTGTAGAATAAAAGTTAAGCCCTATTTAAATATACAATACTTAAATTATAATATAGAAAAATATATTGGATCTATTACACACACACATATTCGTAAGTTTTTTGTTTTAAGAAAAATTTTTTGAAAATATTCTGCATCGACCAGAACAAATGATAGTCCGTTGGGGCAAGCTCTGGGTTAGAAAAAGGAGAAGGAAAAACTTCGCAGACGCTGTTTTGCAAATAGATTTTAACCGTTATTGCAACATAACGCCGAGCGTTGTCATGAATCCGTAAGTTCCTAACGTTCTCCGGCAATCGCATGCTTTAATTTCGCCCAGTTTCAGATGCTCATAATACAGCAAGCCCTTCTGATCGCTTCAAATACAGAGACGTTGTGGATATTTAGCTTTATCTTTGATTTGGCTTATTGGCAAGGTTTCGCTTTTAATTTTTGCGTTAACGGTTATCGCAATGGATACATTTTCCATCACCAGTAACAATACAATGAAAGAATGATATCTTCTTACAACTTTAAGGCAGCACATGATAGAAAGTAATATCGTTTTTCTACAGGCCTTAGCTTCAGATTATTAATATTAATATTATTAAAGTTCCCTGCTTTTGAATGTTTCCGTGGCTGCTTTAAAACGTTTTGAAACCCTGTACATTCTTCGTTAGTTTTAGATGTTAAAAACGACATTTAAATGAGCTGAACTAACATGTTTCAAAAATATTAAAGGTTGAATACTTTCTTCTTCCTTATTGACGTAGGTAGAATGGAGTCATGTGTTGAATACTTTCACCAGACGCATAATGAACTGCACTACTATAAGAGGGCTTTCTTAAAGCATGAAATCATTTTCAAAAACATCGTTCGTTCCTAATTAATTGCTTTTTCCCTCTACCTGTTATAGGGGTTTCTACACGACAATATACGTCTATATTTAAATTGTCAATTAAGAATCCACGCTTGACTCGAACTTTAAGCTGTTCACACAGACGTGGCTCTGCACTCAAGTATTATGCACTTCACAAAAAAAAACAATAACAAATGAGCAGTTGTTGTTATTCGCATTAATTATAGCTTATATCCATACAAACTTTACGACTCAAGTCCTTTGGAGTAAAATGCCGCCGCGTCTGTGAGAATGTTTCCTTAACGCACATTGAAAAATTAATTGCATATTGATTTCCCAAGTAGTTGTATACATGTACAGTTATATGCATGCTTTTGCCTTCTTTCCAGAGAAGATTATATTCAACTTAATGGCACATTAATCATTTTGTCAGAAAGTTGTCAACGAAGTGTTGAACAGTGCTGGCCACACCGCCTACGAAATTTAAAAAGTCATTGTTGAATTAAGACACACGAGTGAGGCGATTCCAATAATTTTCTGGTTTGTTTTAAGAAGATTATTTTAATCTTACAGGTATCAGTTCATATCAACAAGAGAACTCAAATAAGAGGGATTCTGTTTAATTAATTTTTGACACCAAATGAGCTCAAACTAAGTTTAATATTCTCACCTAATTTTGTTCAGTTATCTTTCATAGTAACCGATATATTGGGTAGTCTTTTCGTATTTTGTCAATAGATGTCGTTGCAGTCGTATTTCTTCAGTGCTACCAATCACATTGTGTCATACCATATAGTGCTGGAAAGGTGAGATTTTAAGCTTCATTCCACTAAACAAAATTAAGTTCGGGAAGTTGAAAAAAAGTGACAGCTGTACAAAAATGAATGAAAATAATAAAGAAATTCGCTACATTTTGAAATTTTGAATAAAAAAGGGAAGAATGTTACGCAAGCCACCAATAAAATTTATGAAGTTTACGCAGACGATGGTGTATGAGTTCGAGTAGCATCATTTACACCGAGATGAGTGGTATCCAACAAAAGCACGAAGCACTTTCAAGCAAATGGTTGCCTGCTGTTTTTGAAAAGCTAGATATGTTGCAATCATACTACTAGAAGCAGAACATAAACTCTAAGTGATACACAACTATTTATTTGCCAGATGTTTGTCAGGAAATCACGAAAGCCAACCATCGAAGACGGATCACTCTTCACCATTTCTAAGGCAATGCGAGCTCCCACACATCAATCCAAACAGCTGCATTATTCAGCACTTAAAACATCGATTTGATGAGTCACACACTGTATAATCCTGATTTCTTTTTACTCCCATACATAGAAAACAAGAGACAGTTCCTCTTTCAGAGATTCTCGTCTTCAACCTGTTGGTAATGGGAAATACCTAGAGCTCCTCCTTGATAGATTGACGTTAAAATATACATAGGAGAGTAAGAAGGCATCGGTTGCCTTATATAGGAGCTTTAGGGAAAACGAAGAAACTCTCACCAAAGGTTGTGTTTTGGCTCTATTAAACCGTAGTCAAGCCAATAATGTTCTTTGGGGTATTCGTCTGGTAGAGGGCCCTCAAAGAGGCTACACTTGCTAAAAAGCTTGTCTAAAGAGCGGATCTCACCTGCATCTTTAGTGCACCCTAACGCTAGCAATTAATGTCATTTTAAAAGTAACATCTGCAGACATTGTCAAGGGGTATTCTAAGCTGGGGAGAAGTGTATAGAACTTAATGGAGAATATATTGAAGAATAATGGTGATTATATTGAAGATCTGTCGTACTTAATAGCAGATTGAAAATCTCAGAATGTTTTTTGCTCGTGCCCTTATGAAGGCTCTGGTTGAAGTGCTATTAGCTTATTATAAATTTGTTGAAGCACTTAGTTTCAAAAAGTCTGCCGAGAGTTGAGTGCACAGTGCCTCGCAAGGACAGCTACCCAACAATTCCATGGGAGTTTGAATCTCTCCGATGACATAACAACTTTCATTCAAAGACAACTATTTTCTCTGCTTCTTTAAACTGTTAAGCCGTTATGTTTCGTAAATACAATATTTTTTCTGCACGGGTGGCCCGAGATCATCCCTTGCCAAGCACCAGAGAACACCTACGCATTGCTCTCGTAGTCTTATTAACACACACGCAGATCACATATAATTATGCACATTATTGACTTCCTTGTTGAAGAACAACAATTGTTGGCGATCCGTATTAATTACAGCCGATACATATTTCTCCTTTGACTTAAAATTTCGCCGCGCAATTGAGTAAATGCTCCTGGCTCACAACGTAGAGTCAATTATATACTTATTTTGTGTCGATTTATGTATTTACCGTTAATGAGTAAGCACATGCCTGCGTTCTCAGCGACATACTTGCAATACATCGCATCGTTTGGACGCATCGGTGTGCATATACTATATATACAATCTTTCTCTTTTGGATATTTTTCATATTCATTCATTATGCTTCAGTTAATGGCACTTAATGCAATTTCTCAGACCGCTCAAAGCAGAAATGGCTTCTCTGCTTGGGGCAGCAAGCAATCAATTGCAGAAATAATAGAAAGAAATTCTTAATCTCGGAAACCTGACTCAATTTACGAATATTATCGTTTTATGAAACTAATATAGTTAGCTTTTCAAGATCTGCACAGCGTCCCAGCATTCAATTTGTCAAGACTTAGAGAGTGTGGAACTCCGGACGGCGGGGTATTTTCTCTAATTGTTTGAATATGGTGGTTAACGACTCACTTAAAGAACTCGAGGAACAAGCCTGTCGGGTGATAGCCTACGCTGACGATGTTGTTCATGCAGTTAAAGGAAAATTCCTAAATACCGTCTACAAACTAACCGAAGGCTACCTCAACGTGGTAACCAACTGGGCGAAGAGAAGCGGCTTAGTCGTCAACCCAAGTAAAACTAAAATGATTTTATTTACTAGGACATATAAAATTACAAAAGTGCCTCCCTTTTGGGTACTCACGTTTTCAACCTATTGCTAAGGTGAGGTACCTAAGACTCATCCTTAATAGAAGGCATACCTGGAGTTCAAATATCGAGAAGAGAGTAAGAAGGCATCAGCTGCCTTTAGCGGAGCTATAGAGAAAAGGTGGGGACTCTGACCAAAGGTTCTATTTTGGCTTTACTAAACCGCTTCTATTCGGCCAGTTGGATGGCACGAGAATAATGATCTTTGGTGTAGCTCAAACGCTAAAACGCTTGAGCGTGTCTAAAGAGCGGCTTTCATCTGCATCTCTGGTGCACTGTGGACTACACCAACGATAGAACTTAATGCTATTTTAAACGTACCACCCGTAGAAACAAGGACAAGTTGAAAGTCTTTGCTCCTTCAGCTGCATCCGTGAAAACTTGGGCCAAAGCACAGACGAAGGTTGTGTGGATGGAAAGGAGTCGCTGAAGAAAAGCTCCACTGAGTTTTTTGAAAGCTTGAATCACTATGCCACAGAATCCACTCGTGAAGAATTTTTCTCTGCTCACACACCCACCTACGATGGAAATGTGGATTAGGAGAATGCACTGAAGAAGAGGCGAAGTGAGCTTTTTCACGGATGGGTCGAAGCTAGATTGAAGTTTAAAGAGAGAGTTTTATGCAAAAAGTTCTTCGACAATCTTAGCTTTAGACTACCGGACCTCTGTAGTCATTTTCAGGCCGAATTGGCTGCTAACATATGGCTCCAATACTAGCTCTGAGCTCGCTGAATATGCGCTCAAAGCTAGTCAAGCAGTGTCTGTTCTCATTAGAAATAGACATAGATATCGTTTTCCTCCATTCTAAGCTGAGAAACAGCAGACCGAACGGAGTGCAATACATACTAGCCATGAAAAATATACCAATGTTATGTTATATCGATATCAAAGGCTATATTACTGAACTATACAAAAGTCAGAACACAAAAAGTATATTGCTAATTTGGAACTAATGGCCTCCACATAGACCTAATTGAAATATTACTTGCTAAAAATATGAAAAAATTGCAAGGCATTTTTCTACACTTAACCTAATTGTTGCAATTTACAGTTAAACGCAACAATTTAATGCAATTATCTAACAAGTGGTGTGACCTTTCAGCACCTCAAAAATCCTCAACACCATACGCAATGCAATAAAAAGACAAGTCCGTGACGGCTCTTCATTCAGTATTTTTCATTGAATAACGGACTTGTAAAGCAACGCAAAAAAATGCAGAACTATAAAAATTTACCGTTATATCCAGTAAATGTGAAATTCTTTCTGCAACTGGGGCTCATCGGGCGATTCACCAGGGCTAAGCAAATACTCTTGGCTTTCGTGCCGGTGGCCACATATTTGGGACAAATTATAAATTTATATAAGACGTGGGGTGGCGACATTGGTGAGACGGGCATGAATTTGTATATGCTGGCGCATATAACACACTGCCTGGTTCGATTCTTCATGGTGGTGCGGAACAATGAGCGATTCGTGCGTTTCTTGCAATGCATCGATCGCTGGTATAAGAATATTGAGGTGCGGCACAACAAATGTTGAACGAACTAAAAATAAGTTTTTTTTTATTTTTCACATTTACTATACTCTTTCTTTCACTTCAAAACAGCTAAACAGTGATGTGGAGGCGGTTGCTCTCTTTCGCTTAATGCTCTGTATGCTGCTCTTCTTTCTCTCATTGGTAGGTACTCTTAAGGCATAAGTAACATATGTATTTGGTAACTAAGCTTGAGGTTGAAACTGCAATTCAGATAGAGATTGCAATCGGGATTGAGACTGGGATTCGAATTGAGATTGAGAATGAAATTAAGACTAAGATTGAGAATGAAAGTGAGATTGATATTGAAATTAAGATTAAGATTGAGACTGAGATTGAAACTTATTGATTAAGATTGATATTGATATTAAGATTGAGATTGAGATTGGATTGATATTGAGATTGAGAGTGAGACTGACATTGAGATTGAGAATGAAAGTGAGTGAGATTAATTGGATTGAGATTGAAACTGAGATTCAGATTGAGATTGAGATTGAGGTTGAGATTAAGATTGAACTGACTGATATTGAGATTGAGATTGACATTAAGACTAAGGTTCCGATTGAGATTGAGAATGAAAGTGAGACTGATACTGAGATTAAAATTGAGATTGAAATTGTGATTGAGATTTCAAATGAGGTTCAATTGGAGATTAAGATTAAGATTGAGATTGAGATTGAGATTAAGATTGAGATTAAGATTAAGATTGAGACTGAGACTGAGACTGAGACTGAAATTGAAATTGAGATCGAGATTGAGATTAAGATTGAGATTGAGCTTAAAATTGAGATTGATATTAAGGTTGAGATAGAGATTGAGATTAAGATTAAGATTTGGTATTCTATTGAGTATGAGATTCAAATTGAAATTGATATTGAAATTGATGAGATTGAAATTGAGATTGAGTATAATATTGAGACACAGATTAAAAATCAAATTGATATTGAAATTGAAATAAGAATGAAAGTAAAAGTAAGGGAAGCAGCACTTCACATATTTTAAATATAAAATATCTTATGTATTTATATAGGTACATGATCTTCGACAGATATTGTCAGCTTTGACGTTTATCAGTTTCAACTTTTATGTCATCGGTAAACCTACTATTATGCCAATAATTTTTTGAACGATAACTATCTATTTTTGTATTTCATATGTACTTATATATTATATATACTTCAAACCATGCTTCTTTTAATACAGAGCTTAAAAGTTGATACACTGTGGTATGAGGGAAACCTGGAATTATGCAAATGTGTACAGATTATGATCGCCAGAAGCCATAAGCCACTCTAGGTATGTTTTTACAAACAACTAAATCACTTTAAAATGTGTTACAAATCTTGTGTAAACTTTTACTTTCTTCCATATTAAGTCCGGTGGACTCTATCCGATGACTTTGGAGAACTTTCAAGCTATTCTGCGTATATCGTACTCCGATTTTTCGATGCTGCAAGGCTTCAGTCAACAATAATTTAGAAAATTAAGAACTAAAGTATTGTAGAACTACAAACACAGCTTATAGCACTGTTCTTTGTGCTATTTTAGTATGAAATAGAGCTTGCTTTTAATATGTTAAATCAAATGAAATCCTATTTGCAAACAAAAATAATACTTCAAACATAATTTGAATGATTTTATCTCAACTCAACTGAACAGCTATAGTTTGAACAATAACTGACTGTACGAAATTAACATAAATACAGAATATACTTGCATTCGGCACACGTTTGTTTTCTGCAATTGAATTGTTTCGTGAATAAAGTGCTGATTAAATTAATAACATTCCTTTTCGGTCGAAACAAATTCAATTTGCTATATTTCCGAAGAAAACCTGTATGGTATTTATTACCAACGGTACGTGCAGAATTTTTCAAAAACAAGATAAAAGCAACTGGAACAATAAATCAATGTGAATATGCAGTTATTTGTAATTAGTTTATGCAAATAAACGAAAATGCAATTTTAATGTGATTACTTTAGTTGTTGCGTATACGCAATGTTGCACTGCTGCTTTATTTGCTAAAATGAAATGAAGACGTAATTGGACTTGGACAAATTTGCAAAAAACGAGGGAAAACGTTAACATCGTTATTAGGTTAATATTCTTCACAAATACTAAATATGCCTTATCAGAACTTGATTTTGATCCGTCAGTTTATATGGCAGCTATATGCTATAGTGATCTGATCTAAAAAATTTCTTCAGAGATTGCAGCTTTGCTTTAGAAAATAACCCATACCAAATTTTGCGAAGATATCTTGACAAATTGAAGTGTTTTACATACAAAGACTGGATTTTGTACG
Organism: Bactrocera neohumeralis; assembly: GCF_024586455.1. NCBI lineage: Eukaryota > Metazoa > Arthropoda > Insecta > Diptera > Tephritidae > Bactrocera > Bactrocera neohumeralis. The sequence continues at coordinate 12,979,117 of NC_065920.1, forward strand.
ATCAGTTTGTATGGCAGCTATACTCAATAGTGATCCGAATGAAACAATTTCTTCAGAGATTGTACTCTTGCATTAAGTAAGAATACGTGCCAAATTTCGTGAAGATATATTGTCAAATTAAAACGTTTTTCATACAAAGACTGGATTTTGATCGGTCAGTTTGTATGGCAGCTAAATACTATAGTGATCCGATCTAAACAATTTCTTCAGAGATTACACCTTTGTTTTAGACAAGGACCCATGTCAAATTTCGTGATGATATCTCGTCAAATTAAAAAGTTTTCCTTACAAGGACTTGATTCCGAACGTTCACTTTATAGGACAGCTATATGCTATTGGAGTCCGATATTAGCGGTTCTTATATATAAGAAAATTCTTGATGAAGAAAGAATATGTCCGAAATTTCAGACCGATATCTCAAAACCTAAAGTACTAGTTGGTGTATACGCCTCCTTACACGTGGCAAACTTAATATACCCTGTTTTGGGTATGGAAAACAATAAAAGTCATAGCAGCTAAGAATTAAAAAAAATTACAGAAAGTCAAAAATTATTTTACTACAAAAATGCATACATTTTCATAAATATATTTTGACTATTTAACATGGAAAAAAGTCGATTTGCGCAAATCAAATTTCGATACAAATATCTGACTGCCGGCAGAAAAACTCATACGCAACAACAAATCAACTTTCAGATATGGCCATGTACATATATTCATCTGTATAACTTATTGAGTGCAAGCAAACACCCACAAGCATGAATAAGTTGGCATGATTTTTATAAAGCACACATGTATGTTCCTACATTGATTCAACTATGTACGCACATATACATATATACATCTATTTTTTTTACGTTTATAAACATGCGTATAACTAAAATATGGCCATTAATGTCTGTCTGCCTGACAGTCACGTAAAATTTAATATATTTTCATTTTACAAAATATTTTCCGTCTGACGAATACCTGCACATCCCGACGCATGTCGTATGCTTGTATGAAATGTGAAAATATACATACATATATGCCAGCATGCATCTGCGTTAGCATGCAATTTCACCGTTTGCCTCGTGCTTGTCGTTATAGAAATACTCATTTTGCGAAAATTGGTTGGTGAATTTCCATGCTGTAGACATTTCCTGCCTAGACATATGAGAGCAAAAAAACAAGATTCGCAAACATATGCATATGTACATAAATAAAAATTTAACTGCAGTTATTGTCGAGCTCACCCAACCACACACACATTTGGCGAATATTCTAACAAAATATGAAATATTACAATGACTCGGCAGCAAAATAGTTTTTTATTACAAAAACATTAAAAACATAACTGTTGATTTTGCAAAAACATGTAATGCCGTTACAACGTTTTTTAAAAAATAAATTAATTTCTACGTTATTCCACTGCTCAATTATCACAGCCACCAGCCTGCTTTCAGCCCTCAGAGAATCCGCTCATGGTCACTTACCTCACGTGAGGCAGATTTTGACCGGTTAACTGTGCAGTAAGTTGTTCTAAAAGCAGTTAAATTTAACATAACTCTAACGTAAACGGTGTTATCGCTAACTACATATTTTGTTATAAAAAAACGTGGTACCACACTGCGTATACGCAACATTTGTAACATCGAATTAAGCTGGTGCTTTCGCTTATTTGCTTTGATTAAATTGTTGACATTGCTTAAATAACGTATACCGTTTGCAGAAAATACCGTTACAGTGTTGATTGAATTAACACTTTGCGCTCTAAATAATTTAATTATTACAACGAGCATCCGTTCGGTGATTTAATGTTATGAATATTTGAAAACATGTCTGAGCTCCCACACACGCTAGCGGCGGTAGAGGAGGTGAAAACATTTCATTTTCGCAATTATATTTCGTTACAAAATATAAAAAAATAAAAAACAAATTTTTACCATCAAAAAAATTCGAAAAATATGAAACTTTGTTTTTGAGCTTAAAAGCAAGTGGCAAAAATAGTGCCGGTTTTAGTAATGCAAACAACGATAAATAACTTTTTGTGATGTAAAAAATTAAATAACTAACACTTTCAGTTATTTAAAGCTGCACGTTTAACAAACATGCATAGCTTGCTAAGCGCGAAAAATCCAATTTTAGCTGCAGTTATTTATATTTGGTGGCTGGGGAAGGCTTTTCAATTTGATCGATCTGCAGCTTAACCATTTATGTATGCTTATATTGTTATGAAAATAATTTGAAACGTAGAAATAACAATAAAAATTGGCAATATATACATGTGGTATAGTAAAAACAAAACAAAAATATTAAAACATGCTTACTTTTGGTTGCCTAGAGCAGCAACTTTCAAAATAATATTTTAAGGCATAAAAACCTAAGAACTTATGTATATAAAAATATATATTTGAAAAAAATTTTCATTTCGGTTAAAAAAATATACATGTGTGGTTAAAAAATATTTCTTCAAATTTGTTCCAATGCAATGAGTAAGCATTTTTATATTTTGAAAATCAACTATTGCCTACATTTAGGGTGCACCTGCAACTATAAGTACAAGGAGCGTTCCAAAGTAAACAGGACTTAAAAAAAAAAAAATAAATGTTTTTTTTCGGCAAAATCAACTTATTTTATTCAAAATAGTCTCCTTCTGCTTCAATACAGCTTTTTGCACGGTCCAAAAGCATGTAAACGAATGTTTTAGCTCGTTGGCCAGTATGGCCGCCAGTATGCGGGTGCAAGCCACAGCGCACAGTTTCGATAGAATTTCCGGTGATCACGGACTGTGATTGGCCCACATGTTGATCGTCATTTATGTCCTCAGGACCACTCTGAAAAAGTTGAATCCACTCGTGCGCTCTCCTACGAGATAGGCAATTATCGCCATAAACTTGTTTCATCAATTGAAAAATTTCGGTAAAAGTTGTATCAATTTTAAAACAAAATTTACGGTTGGCTCTTTGTTCGAATCTCATTTTCGCACCGATAACACAAACATACAGACACTTAAAACGCAATAACTTCACATACAATCAATGAAATGTCATGAAATTTTCACTGGACAATCGATAAAGATAGCAGATTGCAACAGTCGACATATAGATGGGCCACCAGGGGACATTGCGCAGTCTAGGCCATGTTGTCCGGCTGAAAGAGAACACTACAGCTTTGAGGGTTTTCGATTCAGTACCCGCCGGTCTAAGGAAAACCAAATAGCGAAAAGCAGACACGACTGGCGAGCTGTTGTTAACTCGGCCACTCGCCAGTAAAGAAAAAAATTAAATAATACTACATTGTATATCAGTTGACTTTCTACAGGCAACGAGATTAAAGCGGTGCACGCAGCATAAAATTTCATACTTTGTTGTTGTACACACCTCTGATTTAATTTTTGTTGTATGCATAAACGTTTGACTGCGTGTAAGTTTTCAATTCTCTGTAAATTGAATATTTTGCAACTGACAATATTGAAAACAACAACTCTTTTGATCCCTTGTAAGTGCTTCAGTACATATTTACCACAAAACCGAATAAATGGTCGTAAATTGCCGTTGTGTCAAGCCACAAATTTGGGCAAATATCGGTTTACTAAAGCTTTGAAAATCTTTACAACGTTTTATTAATTTATTTATTCTAAGCTGGATTATTACGTAGATTTATTTTGGCTGCACTTTGCTGGAGAGCAAATAAATTAAATATTTTCATATTTTTACACTCGTTCAAGGGAGAGTTGGTGTGATTGTTAGGTAGTGAGGATGTGGAGAGTTTGGATGTTGATGTTTCAAGTGAAATAATATATTTAGATAGTTGCTCAGTGATGCTTTACATCATTGCCTGCTCCAATATGTTAATCGATTTCTATCACGGCTTTGTCACCGAATTAGAGAGGGTAAAAGTCGACAGAAGAAAGCGTAGACTCTCTCAAAACGAACTGTGAGGGAAGTTTGAAAGTGATTAAGTGACAAAACACTCTAACTCGAAGCTGATCTGACAGTCATCTGCTTTCAAATAAATTCAGGCATATGAGAACTGTGTACTATCCCTATTGTCGACAGAAAAAAATCAGGAACTGGTGTTAAAAGAAACGACCTAATCTCTTACCTTTGCAATAATTTTTCTTAAGACCCCAAAACCTCAGTATTACCTACTATAGTTGTCAACGCCTACAAACGAATAAAGATTAAATTCGTGTGATAATTTCCTGCTTTCTGGAAATTAATTTGTTATGACCGAAAGCCTTCTACGGAGTTTATAGTTTTCACTTTGAAGAACTCAGCTTAAAGAGGTTTGAACTGTTTTGAATTTTGCAAGCAAAAATTTCTTTTGAACAATTTTTCTAGAAGCGTTGCCACTTGTTTACAAAAACACATTAATTAAACCGCAATCAAAAAACGATTTAAGCAAAATTACTTAAAGAAATATTCTTCATAGAAGTTGCCATCTCAATATAATTTTTACCAGTGCCAGTTTTGAACTGTTTTGAATTATGCAAGCAAAAATTTTTTAGGCACGGCGTGGAGAAGAATTTTTGAAAGGTTTAAAACAGAAAATTTTAAAGGTGCCACCTATTTCAAAATTTAATGAAATAAGCAATTAATAATAATGCTATCCAAAGAGGTTATGGTTATAGAGAAATATTTTTAGAAGAGTTGCCACCTGTTTACAAATTTAATTAAGCATGTTTTTATTACATGAACAGGTGGCAGACAGAGGTTTAAAAATACGAAACAATTTTTTTAAAAGTGTTGCCACCCGTTTACAATATTAACTAAGTACGTAATAAAAACACTATGATCCGAAGAGGTTTAAAAATACGAAACAGATTTTTTAAAAGCGTTGCCACCTTTTTACAAAATTAATTAAGTATGTAATAAAAACGCTATGATCAGAAGAGGTTTAAAAATGCGAGAAAAGTGTTTTTGGAAGAGTTGCCACCCGTTTACAAAAAAATTAAAAATAGTATAAATATAAAAACATAGAAATAAGCGCAATATGGTCATCAAACCAAAACGGTTTAAGCAGACTTATTTTTTTTTTTAATTTCAAAATTCTTTATAAGTGTTGCCATCTGTTAACTCAATATAATAATTACCAATCGTTGATTTGCAATATGATTGTCATATGAAAAAGGTTTTAAAAAGCTTACAGTTAAAAATATATTGTAAAGAGTTGCCACATATTTATATTTTTTAACTGTACATCCTTTTTTACATTTTTTTCGTGAAATAAAAAACTCAAATTAGTGCCATAATATTGTATAAAATATTTCATATATTAAAGAGCTATATATAATTTAATGAGTACATGGTTTGTATTTACATATTTACTGTTATTTTCTGTTTTACTTAAAATTGTTTGATAGGGTTCCACAAGCAGGATCAACTCGTTGCAGTGAAGAAGTAAAACCACCAGGCCGATATAAATTGAAATGATAAATAATATTAACAAATCACCTATAAAAGCACAAAAGCTTTACAGCTTCACTGCAAACATTAGTCCAGCTCATTTCGTTTGGTAAAATTTATCACATTCTGTATTATTTATAAAATTTTTGGTCATGCTTCACTTCAACGGTGGCACCATGCCGTCAAAACTACCCAGTATATTTCCAGGTGGATTGTAGTTACAAACGACGTACGTAGAATCAGCTCTTTGGAAGAGAACCAAAATTAAATTTTCTATATCAAATATGTTAAGCAGAGAACGTGGACGACATTCGCTCACCTTGTCGCAATACCCACACCTAACTGTCGACTGTCACGCCACACAATTTGCGTAAAATGTCCGGTGCCAGGTTTGTAGGTGGCCTTCGAGAAATCATAATTGCGTATCTCATCGTACCAGTTTTTCACCACTGTAGCGCCATCCACCTCCATGCCACTCGATGTGTATAAGTTTTCGCCGTATGTGTGCACTTGACGGTGTTCCAGGCGCCCAGTAGCGGCCAGATGCTGTAGAAATGAAATTTACAGAATTATATATATGTATATAAAGCTTTTGTTTTGTATATAAAGCTTTTGTTCTTGAGACATAGTTATGTGCACTCCTAAAGGTATGCCATATTTTTCTTGAATTATCGAAGATGGGACATCTCCAGTAACCCTATATACTTGAATCCACTCACAGTTTGATTCTCACTCACCTGAGCCCATTGTTGCGCATATTTACTCAATTCGTTGCTGAGAGATAGTGGTGGGCAATTCTGGTGTCGGGCACGATATCTGTTATGAGCATCCAAGCATTCACGATGAAAGTCTGATACCTCGTCTGAAGTAGCGCCACCACTGTGAAGAAAATATATAATTGTAAGTTAAGAAATATGGCGCTTCAATAGCGGTGTGATACCAAGGATGCAATTTAGTACACTTGCGATAAAAAAAAAATAGTATAAGAAAGTTAATAATCCGCAGATGTCACCAATGCCAACGAATATCACATTTGTTGCGATTTCCTTCAACAGCCGGCCATTTTCTACTATTCCTTCTTTCGCCATCTCCAAATGAAAACATGCTCCTCGATGCCGGTCTTTGACACCCTACTACTAACGACAGCTATCATTCATAAATCAAGACGCTCATTATAAATAAACCCCTTAGAAGCCCCATACAAATTTCGTCAGACCTGCGACATAACCTTACCTCGTTGTCATGCCGCCATCGTAGCATATTTGAAGTTGCGCCGGTGGTGATGCTTGAGTTTGCCCAACGCTCGGAGACATTCGGGTAGACGTGTCTGCATAGGTCTCATCCCTGTACTTGTAAGCCTCACTTTCCCTTGATATGGCATTATTATGAATACGCGTCGAAGTAAGCGGATAAGCTTCATCCCTGTATTTGGATGATTGTGTTTCATTTGCCATTGGACACTCGTGTATTCGCGTCGACGTAATTGGATGGTTTTCACCCCTGCTCTTGGTTGTTTGGATTTCGCTCGACGCGGGACTCTGACGCCTACGCGTCGACGTATTTGCATAACTTTCATCCTCGTATTTGCAGCAATGCCTACCTGAATGTTCCACAGAAGCTTCATTGAGTTCTCTACGGTTCCTTTCACGGCTCGTGTCATTCAAGCTCCTGTCAAACGCTGTGCTGTGCGCAGCTGAGTTTGGCTCCATGTAGCCCTGACCGCCGCGGCTACAGCCAGTACAAGAGTTGGCGGTGGTGCAGGCGTTGCGCTTTGGCGCTGTTGGAGTTGATGTATATTCGATAGGTGACACGTTAGTTGTGTTGGTGGCGGCGATTGGTGATGCATAAGTTGTGTTGGCGGCGCTTGATGACACATAAGTTGTGTTGGGTGTGACTGATGAACCGGCATATGCTGCTAATTTCTCATCTTTATCACGACAGGCTTTACAATTACACGATTCTATCGGACTGCGCACTAGTTGCTGCTGTTGTTGCGGCTGTGACCGTATTGTTGTTGGTGGAGGTCGCTGCTGTGGTCTTTGATTTGAGAATAAGGACGTTTCTGATATTGCTTGTGGTCGTTGTAGGGAAATGCCATACTCGCGCACACACATCGCAGCACCGCTGTGTGAAGATTTCGGTGTGCTGTGCTTTGGCATTCTCTTCGGTGTCCGCTGCCTTACCTCATATTGGCTCGGTCGGTCCATATATGGACTGCCGTGCACCACAATACGTGGACCCATGCTAGCTTCGTTCATACTTCCTGATACGTCGTACTGATCACGATTCCGCGTCTGTGGTCTTGCTTGCTCGTAATACTGATAGCTTTGATGCGGTGGTGATCGGTGTGGATCACTACGATTACTACTACCGGCATTGCCCATTTTGTAAAAGTCACTTCAGCTTGTGCCCCGAAATTTTGACCAGTTTTTGTTTGGCAGCTCGCCTATCTACAACCGCAAGCGAATTTGTAATGTTGAATTTTGTTTACGAATCACGTTTTCCGCTTTTGACAACAGAAATTTTGAGCCAAAAATATTTTTCCAGCTTTCTTTTGAAATTCTAAATAATGCTTTGACATTTCAAAATACTTCAAATATTGTATCAAAACAAATTTATTGTGTTGGTATTGTAGAGTTCGCTGAACAAATCTAATCGGAACTCTTCTTGCAAATGACCACACGCGTCGCTATAAGATGACACTTGGACGGGCTTAAGCACACATTTGTGTGTGAGCGACATAACGGCGGTGCGTCATATCGACCTTGGCTCTGGCCGCGTGAACCCCGTCTTCCTTGTTGAGTTACCTCGCAGTCTGGATTACAACAACCACACGACTCAGAGCCTGAGTACTGGGAGTGGTCTCTACTACCACCTCGCCTTCTATTCGGACGACTTGGTTTACATCCCATGCTTCGCCACACAATTGACCAACACCATTTGCCACCACTGCTTCGACGTTCGACCAGTCACCGCGCTTGCAAACAACCTGAGCTTAATTGCCTTGTATTTATTTAAGAAGCATAATTTTGTTGAGCAAAAATGAAAACAATAAATTTTCTGCCAAAAAAAATTATATTTTTTTGCTTTGAAGGTTTGTGAAAAGACGTTACAGAAAAAAAACAAGAAATTGAAAAGCGAATTGTAACGCAGGGTTGTAAGTAGTTCGATACTTATGTATCTTACGAAATCGCAGAAGCGATAAAATTCTATATCAGCACTGCAATACACTAATGTGCGATTATCATGGACGTTGAAGCCAAAGCTTTTGTTTGAGATATCTGAGCATTTCACATGGATACAAAGGTTATCGAGCTCGCTGTGTTGCGGATAATGGGCAAAGCGAACTTAAACATACAGTAGATTCACTGACAACTATGTAGCCAGAACGGACCGGAATATATTTCCCGGTAAAGCATTGTTAACTAAGAAAATCTCTAAAAAGCTATTGGATGAACTATAACAAAACGCGTTACAAAAATTCCATGACTCTCGATAATAACATACATACCACAGCGGGTAAGGTTATGATGCCACGTTGCTCTATTGAACTTGTCGATAGAAAAGAAGATACTCTATTGCGGACTCTCTTAGTATTGTTCGCCGTGCCGTGGCAAATGGGCTTAAGTAAAAAAATAGACTCAACCCAAATGGGCACATTCCTTTTATGAACTAAGAGAGATACCTCACAATTCCCAAAATGGCGAATGGTCAGCAGGAGGTAATAGAATAGCTGATAGAGAAAAGTCCCTTCTGTTGCCCGGGCGAAGTCGTATATATGAAATAAGCATACCAGCTCTGCGGATGAGCAAAGCCTTCCGCTCTCGTAAGACCGAAAGGGGGCACAAAACACAATCAACAACAATATATTGATGAGCAACGCTCTGACAGGAACAACGGTGAAGACAACGACGTATGGGACTAAAGGACTCCTAATGAAGTTCGATGAAGACAACCTCTTCGCCTTCAGTGAGGAGGATTAAGAAGGATGTATCATAGAGGCAGCCATAGTACGCTGGAGCACACAGCAGAGAATATAGCGTTTACCGGCTGAAGTGCCCACAGCAAAATTTTAGAATACTACACCACCAACCAAAGTACACTGGCTGCTAAAGGAAAGAATCAATGCCAGGCAGCTTAAAGCTAAAACTTTGTATTTCTTCACAGAATTTTCGATGTTCCTTCGACAGTTCGAACTTTTATGACCATATAGAGTAGTTTTTTTTATTTATTTTAGGCAAAAGTGTAATTGTTAAAAGTAGATATCTTCCGTGGGAAATGTTTAAAAGTTTTTCCATACACAATCTCTATCGGTTCCAAACACATCCTTATGCTGTTTTCACAAATTTTATTAGCCAGACACTTGTGACTTATGTACTAAATGTTATGCACGGAAGTCATAAGTTCGCCATCACTTTGCTTTACATATAAAGTATTTTTAATAATGTATTTTTTCACATGCTACTTATGAAAATAAGAAGGCACAAAACTCACCAGCACCAACGAAACATTTTTTTCCACCAACAACAAAACCAAAGTAGCACTTCTCGCGAAACGATGCCTTCAACTGAACGGCGCGAAACAGAATCAACGGATATGAAGTACGCAAATATACTTTACTTATTACACATGCATAGCGATAAGGCGCGCTCTATTATATTATAACAGTGGGTCTATGAAAGCATTCATTTCTTCACATCACATTTTTTATACCCTAAACAGGGTATATACATAAGTATTAAGTTTGCCAGCAAGCTTGAAACGCACATAAGGAAAAGTCACTCAATTTTTCAGATATCAATCGGAAAATTTGCACACATATTTTTTCTCCGCAAGAAGCTGCCCACTTGTCGGAATCATCGACATCGGATCATTATATCATATAGCTGTCGTACAAACTGAACAATCGAAATCAATTGCTTGTATGGAAAACTTTTTTATTTGACAAGATATCTTCATGAAATTTTGCAAAAAGTATTTTTCAAGGAAGCGCTAAAAACTCTGAAGAAATTTTTCATATCGGACTACTATAACATATAGCTGCCACACAAACTGAAGAATCGTAATCGAGTGCTTGTATGGAAAACTTTTTCATTTGAAGAGATATCTTCACCAAATTTCACATGAGTTATTTCCTAGAGCTTTAATTGTAATCTTCGAAGAACAGATAGCTATCATAGCTGTCATACTAACTGAACAATCGGATTCAAGTGCTTGTATGGTAAACTTTTTTATTTGATGAGATATGTGCACGAAATTTCACATGAGTTATTATCTAAGGCAATAGTGCAATCTTCCAAGAAATTGTTCAGATCAGACCAATAGAGCATGTAATTGCCATACAAACGGACCGAACACAATCAATTTCTTGTATACAAACTTTTTTATTCGTATTTGTGAAGGGTATTATAGCTTCGTTGCAACCGAAGTTAACGTTTTTTTTCCATTTTTTATATTGAGTAAACAATTTTCACTTATATTTCTATATTATATTATATATGAACACATACGGATATACATATAGGTACTTCATTCTACACACCAACCACAAATGTTTCTTAGTTTGCTTTAGAAGCCACACAGGTGCAAATGAGTAGCTGCAATTGAAAACTTCTTTACAATTATTATAAATACATATGTGACTGACTGTGTGATATATATATATTTATTATATATTTCTTTTCACTCGCTAAATAATTAACGAAAAACACGCCCGCTTTAATGTGTCACCGTTAAACGTTTGTGCGTCATTAAAGCTGATAACTCAGCGACGACACTCATAAGCTTTTGATATTTATTTTTTTTACCTTAATATGTATGTTTGTCTGCTCTTTTTTCCTCTTTCTCACTTTTTTTATATATTTTTTTTTGTTATATTTTGCAATGCAATTGGCACTGAAACATTGAAATCGAAAAGGCTTACAAGCAATCAATTATGGTTTAACATAAAGCGGCAATTGCACTCAATTGTTGTTGTAGTGTTGTATTGTATTGCATTGACGAGCCCAGCTCATAAAAAATTAGCCACCGACTGCCGTGCAGCACTTGGCTTAAAAACAATTAAATATGCAAACAATGAAAGCATTATTGAACACCACCCAAATATGTCCGATATGTGCCCAGCCTAATACGGTGGCGAGGTATTTGGGCAACATAAATAAAAAAGTCATTAAAGCTGAAATAATTTTTTTTTTTTTAAAATTTTATTTGTAGCTATTTGTGATAGACGAGATTTGAACCGTTTAGTGAGGTCTATTTTGAATTCTCTAAGGGAACCTTCCATAGCAATGTTTTATACTTTAAAAAATAGCGATTTCAAAAAAGAAAAGGTGTACCGACCTTTTTATAAAATTTTTATAAAATATTTTGGCTTGAGAAGTTTTGCTAGAAAATTACGATTCAGAAAATAAAAATAAACTATCAAAAACTATGTTATTTCAATTTTTTACATAAATTTTGAGGTTATGTGAAATTTTTCTAAAAAAAAAACCTGTAGACCCCTTCCTTACCCATAACTTTGCAATACAATTTTTCTCTATAGAACTTGTAGTTTTGTCCAAAATCGAGATAAACCGTTTTTAACCTAAAAATTCAAACGCGTCCCTCTCCTGCTTTTTTCCGAACTCAGATAACCCATAAGTTTCCAAAGAGTTTCCTCCTACTAAGTTTTTTTTAATTTTTTACTATTTTCAAAGGCTTCTGCACTGGTCCAAAGGCATTATTTATGAAATTTAAAGTAAAAAGCTTCAAGATAATTTTTTTTTTTAAGTTAAAAGCACCAGTGCAAAAGCCTTTGAAAATAGTAAAAATTTGCAAAAAAAAAATCTTAGTAAGAGGATTAAAGATAATGTTTGACTTCTTCCTCTTTAAAATACAATACATAGCTTAAAGATAACTTTTTTGTTCTTCTTCTTCTTTTTAGTATTATTTTCCTGAAAAAATCCCACAATTTTATAATTTTAACAAAATTGCCTTAAATCTCTTAATTCCCTCAGCTTTTCTAAAAAATATTTATACTTTGTTAATATTTTATCTGTATATTTTAGTACCCTTTGCTTGTAAGCCAGCGGTAAAAAAACACCCGCTAAAGTAAGTAGATATGTATGTACACTCAAGGCTAAAAATAAGCGCCTTCAAAAGTAGTGAAAACACAAACAATTAAATACCATCGAATTATCAAACGACCGCCAACGAATACCTCAAAAATAACAACAAAGTGTATATGGTACAAAATACTTACAAACATACAATGGGGGTACAACTAATCTCACTGCTATCAATTACGAAATGCTTTTCAAGGGAAACCTGACGCCTGATTTCAAATGAGTCACGAAGTGTCTACGAAAAAATACAAATGAAAACGAAAACGAAAATAGTATGTAGGTGAATACAGACATAGGCAATTTGTATATAAACAGCTTTTATCGCTACCGGCTTCTTTTATCACTACGGAAATGATAAAAAATACAGTAAGAATTAAAAATATGAAATTAAATTGTTTATTTGTGGATAGATACAAGCCGCACAGTGAATTAGAGTAATGGAAAATGTTTATATAAAATTAAGAATGTTGTGGGCAAAAAGTAGTAAGACTTTTTAATTTAAGTTTAATGCGAAACTCATTGGTCGAAATATAATTTTTCTATGTTGAAAAATAATCATTAGTGTTTAATATAGGCTTGTATTTCTGAAGTACTCAAAGTGTATTCGGCGATTTTAACGATGAGTGAAATTATTCAACAAAGAAGTTCCAATAAATTTGTGTGCGAAAATAAAATTCTTGTCGCGAGCAAGTGTTTTTGATGGGTACAAATTATTCAAAGAGGGTTGAGAACGCGTTGACGACAAACCACGTCCAGGACGGCATCAAGATCAACTGATGATCAACACGCCAATGAAATAAATGTGTTGGTACTTGAGAATCGACAATTAACCGTCAGAGATCTTACTGGCATCATTGGAATATCGTAAGAATCAGTGAAAACCATTTTGAAAATCAATTGGGTCTAAGAAAAGTGAAAGTGCGATTGATTCCAAAATCACTCAAGTTTTTCCAAAAACAGCGGCGCCTTAAAGTCTGTGAAACTGCCAGGATGTCATAAAACGTATATTTACTGGCGATGGGTCTTGGATCTATGTTATGACCCAGGAAATATCGTGGCAGGTCAAAAATCAAGGTTAAGTTGACTGTTGTCTTCCATTAAATTGTTCAAAATTATTACATAAATTCTCTTTCTCGAAAAAAACATTGAAAAAGCGTTCATCGAGAAAAGCTTAGTGGCTTCGCCAACAATTGAAATTGTTGCTATTGGAATGAGTAATGACTGTGGAATGGCAATTGCATACCCACAAATTAACCGTTTGGTGCGGATTGTGGTATGTCGGCATCATCGGACTTTATTTCGTTCGTATTGATACGGAAATGTCATCAATAGCGAGGGTTAAAGCACGATGTTCACCGACGTTTTTTCCACAATTTGAAGAAATCGACACAGATAATCTCTACTCCAAAGGCCATGTAGAATATTCGATTTAAAGGCCTTGATTTTTATCTCTGGGGGTATGTTAAATCAAAAGTTTACACCAATCAACAATCAATGCTCTAGCAGTTGGAAAACAATATTCAACGCACTATAACCGAAATTCTACCCGAAAAGTTGTACCAGGTCATCGAAAATGTATGTAAAAGGGTGAAAATATCCAAGCGAAACCGTGGTGGTCATTTTACCAAAATTTTGTTCAAATCATAAACGGCATAAATTTATCTGCATATAAAAAAACAAAACCCATTTTGACCAGGTTTGAGTGTTTATTTCATTTTAACATTACGTTGTTGACAGAATTCTGCCGAGTTGACAGCCCTTAGATGAATAAAAAGCCGGGTTTGCTGCGGTTACGTAGTTCCGACTGTCGTGAAAACGATTATGTCGTTCCTATTGATAGGCCTTGTGTATTGGAGTTAAAAGCAATGAAAAGGCAGGCGAGTTAAGCATGTCAAGAATACGAGATTAAACTAAGATCTAAGATCTCGCCTTTAGAAACTTGCTAAAGTGGACTCGACAGAATGGAAAGCATGCACGGACGGTGATGAGACGCTGAAACGTTACCCTTACGAATGCCCAACCTTTAGTCGATTTTATCGGGTTATCTGTCGCGGCTCTCAATGTTTCAACTAAAAATAAATTAGGCAGCGGAGGTTTAAATCAATCACCTGATTTATTAAAATGACTGCTGGATAAAGCTTAGTTATTCACCAAATGGGAGCATAACAGAACTAATGACAGCTTAAGTACGACCGCCTGCGGTTTTACGCCTCCCTTTAACCTTCTTTTTTCACCTTCTGAGTGACGGAATTATTTTTTAATGCCTCATAGCTGCTTAAAAAACTAATACCTAACAATAGCATTTTAATTTTACATCCATGCGAAACTTAATCATATTTATACATTTCATATATCATAAATGATATCACTTATGATCCAAAAAAGTATAAAAGCAATTAAATAAGACTTCAAAAACTTCGCGACGCAGGCATGTTCCCCTTCGTTTCTGATTGCCGGCGGTGTCATTAGCCAACTCGAGCGTGATTTCTTTGTAACTGTCTACAATTCGCACACACATTAGTTTTGATTGTCATATAGATATGTGCATATATTGCAAACATTAATAAAACCAGCAGTTAGCACGTAATGTTTGTCGGTATTTGCGTATTCACATTTGTAAACGAACATTACATTTTAAATAGCTTGTGTAGAAGCGAAGAAGCAACCCTGCAGTGAAATACAGTAACTGCCTTGGCACTATTATGAACCAAAATCCCAACTGGGGAGCCGACAAAAATTTGTTCATGGGGACTACTATTAAGGTTAATAAGTCGTATACTAAAAATCCGCTAGATGACGCCGGTATCGAATTATCATCTTATTTCATATTTAGAATGGTCTGGCATAGCTTTATTGGAAGTCAAAACTATATTGTGTTTCATATTATTAAAAATATGTTTTATGACGAAACTGCTGGCAACCTAAAATCCCAGACTGGTCAGAAAAATACCAATAAATGGTTGAAATGTGCACAGAAAATAACGGGAATCAGAATTTAAAATTTCGGGGGTTTAGAGAGATCAATTGTCAAAACTTTCATACACATGTCTCTGAACTACTATACAATTTTCAACTGTATTCATTGGAGCATGGAGCCATGTGTAGATGGGAGTTCTCTGAGAGTATTTCACTTGGGAGTGGCCAAAAATTATTATTTTACATATGGCCCAAGTAGCTAACGACTTCCGGTCTTAGACCAAATATCCTTTGGGTAGCCCAAAAACTGTTTGGACCTTATCAGTGTGGCTTGAGGACAGGAAAATCAACAACTGACAAGATATTCACCATACGCCAAATCTTGGAAAAGACCGGTGAAAAGAGGAGAGCTGCTTTAGACAGCACGAAAAAGAGCTGCCTATATACCGCGATGTCTGAATTTGGTATGCCTGCAAAACTAATACGGCTATGTAAACTGATTGGCCTCAACAACCGCGCAGTTAGTTCTGCTTTCTCCAGATGAAACATCTCCTGACATCAAACAAACAGTCGTCGCACTCGCGACAGTCATAACTTCGAGGCCGTAGATAATTTCGTCCATCTTGGAACCAGAATTATCACCAAAAACAACGTCGGACTCGAAATCCAACGCAGAAAAACTCTCACCAATAGGTACTAAGACGGTTCTGCTAAAGATTTATAGTTCTTTGCGCATTGGCAACAACTCATCATGAACTAGTGGCTACGCTGGTTAGGTCATGTCGTCCGAATGGATGAAAACACTCCAGCTCTGAGAATATTCGACGCAGTACCCGCCGCAGAGTAACACCTCCAATCGGCGACAAGCAGCGATGAAGAAGAACGATTGGCGAGCAGGTATAAACTCGGCTTTAACCGCGTAAGCGGTGTCTACGTCAATAAAGAAGAAGAAGAAACGAAAATTCCAGTAATTTTTTTTAACTAACACTTTGTCGAACCGAAAGCTCTAGTTGCCAATTAGTATTTTTGCGACCAGTTCGATTAAGATCAGGCAACTCTACGTAGCAGCTAATATTTTTCTTTGCTAGGCCAACTTATGGCTGCGGGAAAGTTACGACTACATACATACAAAAATAGGTATGTAGTTATCACGTGATAATGTGAATGTAATTCCAACGCAATTACGAATATTGAAAAGCGAAAATAGCTGCAAGGATATTGCCATCTCTCTGATTTTATATAAAAAAACCTTTGCATTTTTTACAGTTTCATAGTGCAGTAAGGGCCTTTTGTTCGCCTATAAGAAAGACAATAATGTCAGCGATTCGCTTCGAGGTATTTTTCAATTTTAATTTTTAATATATTGAGCAGCATATAAGACAATGGTGTCAAGGGTCTTCGGAGATAATATTAAAAAAACGTAAATTACAGGCACGTAGATCGCAACTGTTGCCTAAATATAGGTCGCAAATGACGCAGACTTATTAACTTATAGATATGTTCTTGCATATATAAATCTTACTTAGTTATCCCAGTTTAAACCCTGAAGTATTAAGATAGCTTATGGATGGTAAGGACCAAATAACGAATCCTACCAGATTTCCACCTCGAAACTCTCAAGTCATCTGCTATGAAAGACATACGAGTATGCTTACTTTGCCACGAATCCGAAATTTCTTGAAGCAACTGTGAAATGCCCAACTTCTGGTAGCGAATAACGGTATCATCTTTGTTGCTGCTGATATTGCTATTTTCATCGTTGCCGCTGATTTCCATTGCTCTCGGCGATGTTGCTGTAAATTGTGTTGTAAGCAGACAACTCGACAGACAGACACGCCGCCAAGTCGACGCACACACCCACACGCACATGTGCGAAATGCTTGCTCAACGTGTGCTTTGCATACGAATACCCGTGCACCGAAGCATAAGCACGTGCGCGAAATTGTCGGAAACTTCAAGAAAAGCAATGCGAAACGCGTTGAAAAGTCAGCGCCTCATCAAATTACATTTGCACACACATATGCAAATATTTTGTGTATACAGCGCACACGTACATACATACATACGTCTTCATGTAGGTTGAATAAAGTTAAGTAAAAATGGGAAAATATGGCAAATCTGCAATAACCGCATGCGGTATAATTTAAGGAGTATAAAAGAGAAGGGTTGTCTTAAGCTAGTTTAAGTAACTACGAAGATAGGTGCATTTAAATTATTGCATTTAAAAATTTAAGAACCAAAAAGGGGCCTGTACAGCCTTCCGTAGTAAAATTGTGTCTTCTAGCTTGCAGGCGCATATTTAGCCAAATTGTAGGCAATGTAAAAAATTTAGTTAAATGTGGCCTACATTTAGGCTGATTGAAAATTATGAATAATATTTTGCTTTGTTAATTGTAATTTCTTTATAAAAGTAAAGTATTTCTAAAGTAAATTCTTCGCTTTATTTTCCCTTTT
The DNA here is from genome assembly GCF_024586455.1 of Bactrocera neohumeralis. Taxonomy (NCBI): domain Eukaryota; kingdom Metazoa; phylum Arthropoda; class Insecta; order Diptera; family Tephritidae; genus Bactrocera; species Bactrocera neohumeralis. The sequence goes on from NC_065920.1 coordinate 12,996,980, forward strand.
TGTATAATGAAAAAGCATATTATATGTCCTACATATGTTTAGAAAATATTGATGAAAACACTTAATCGAAAACTGAAAAACTCAAGAATACCAGTATTTGAAACTATTTTTGGTTTAAGAAATATGAGGAATCTGTCCTGTATCTCAATCCGCAGTAAATTTTGGTAGCTTTTAGAGAATAAAGAATTTCATATATATTAATAATATTGACTAAAATTCGTCTTATTGTAGGCAATGCATATGTATGAGTTGAAAGTGCCTTACATTTAAGCTGATTTCAAATTTTCAATAACATTTATATTTGATTATTGTAAATTTGAAAAATATTCTTATGTTATTAATTACAAGCGCACTTTATTGAAGGCAATAAAGAAAAATCAATGAAATGTAGCCTACATTTGGGCTGATTTTTTATTTTATACAATACTTCGCTGCGATATTTGTAAATTCTTTATAGAAGTAAAGTATACCAAAACCAAATTCTACGCTTTAGTTTTTTACAATGAAAAAAGGTAATAATAGTTATTTATTTTCAGAAAAAAAATTGATTTCTGTTTCAAGAAGGATTAGTGCTGATGACATTAAAATGGGCAGGGACGGAAGTATACTTCCAGGATATTGTTATCTTTTTCTCCATCCGTTTATCAAACTCAGCTAGCATCTTCCAAGCGGAAGTATACGTACTAGGCATATAGAATGCTTGTTGAGTTCTGCTGGATAACTGCGGGAGGATACAGATAGCTACCATATACACAGATATACAGACAGTATTGTTAGCCTTGTCGTCGCTAAATATAAACTCCAGCATGGTCAAAGAATGTAGAAAGGTTTCACCTCACTAAAACTCCACTTATCCATAATTTAAGTTCCCGATCCAGCAGCCTGTTTAGACTAGAGTCTGAGACGGAGACAACACCGTGCTCGCTAGAAATGATAAAGAGGCATCTAATTGCGCAAATTGAACAAATTGCTCGAAGCAGATGGAGATCTGCAACCAAATGCAAGATAACGAAACAGATATGGCGATAATATGGCAAGACAAGAGCTAAGAGGTCTATGAAAAGTATATATAGACTTATAGCTGCCATAACGAAGCATTGGCCATAGGAGAATCTGCGCTTAAAACGGAAATGCCTCTTAACATTATTTGACGCAGCTGCAAACTCAAAGGGAGTATCGAAATGATTCTATACTTCCACTGCTTGTGCTCAGCTCTATCGCAACCCCGATGTAGAAGTCATGAAATCCATCAGGTTCAACATGAATGTCTATCTACAACTATAACTGCTACAAGTAGTTTCGTTGAGGGCACCAAATGGTTTGAACACAGCAATGAAACACTGAAGCAATATATAAAGGTCTTACGAAGAGTGAATCACAATGACCGAAGAGGCTGCCATCTTACCTATCTACCTTATAAACGAAGCAGAAGTCTCGGGAAAGCATTTTTGGAATACTCTGAAAGAAAAACTGAATGTTTTTCAATTGCCAATAAGACAAAGACCGCACGAAGTAATGAAAATATTGCTGCCGTTCAGCCAAGTGTTGCTGGAGACCGCAATTTGTCGTTTCCAAGACGTTCTCAAGAATCGGGATTGTCTCAAACCACAACCAGCGGATTTTAAGATATGATTTGAACTTGCATCTGCATAAAATTATTCTCGCTGAAGAACTGACGTCATTGGACCAACGTAAGCGTAGTGAATCTGCTGATCTTGCCTTGAAACAACTTGAAAGAGAATAACGATTTGTTTTTAAGTGATATTCTCCGATGAGGCTCACTTTGATCTGAGTGGTGCGCTCAATGAACAAAACGATTCTGGTGTGAAGAAAATCCACAAAATATTCATGAACAACCATTACATTCACCTACATATATTGACAGTTTGATGTGGTTTTTCATCCGGTGGCATCAGCATTTCGTACTTCATTTGAACGAAATACGTTAATGGCAACAAAGAGCGGTATAGATCGATGATAATCAACTTTTTATGGCCGCAATTGGAAGTTGTTGATCTTGACAAAATCTGGTACCAACAAGACGGGCTTATGTGCCACACAACATGTGCAACAACATTTGAATTTTTTATCAAATAGTTTTAAAGAATTCATATCACTCTTATTGGAGAACCCGTATGTTAAGAGACGAACCTACTGTGATCCACTTGCTGACCGTCAATATGGTCTTTATACATTTCTAGCCTAAATTCAGGCAAATATTAACAGCGAATCACATGCCTTAGTTGTTGTTATTGTTGTTTGGCATTATGCATAAAAATATTTACCTAAAAACCTACAAAATTAACGACGAAACAATTTTAATCTCATTTAAAGTGGCACAAAATGAAAATTGCAAAAATTATATACATATACACACACCTACAAATGTGCATAAGTCTGTGTGCGGAATAACGGAATAGTAGGTTGCGGCAGAAATATCAAAAATAATTAGCTGGTACAAAAGTGCAAATGCCAACAATTAACAGTGGCAACACCATTGTCGACACACTGCCACTAAAGTAAAAAAATAACAACAACAACAACAACAACAAAACTAATTGACCGCAATTACAAGCAAGCGTTGGTCAGCGGCACACAGCAGTTATGCGACATTATTAATGTCGCCGAAGAACAACAATAACCACAGCAACCGCAACAAAGGGTCTTTCGGTTGGAAAAACAATGCGAAAGGCACACAGAAGAAACCACGAAAAAATTAGACGCCAATGGGGGATGATAAAAAATTTAAAGAAATCGCAATGAAATAAGTAAAAAACAGAAAACTTGCAGCGGTTGTATGATTGTGTGCGTGTGTGTGTGCATTTCGGTTTACTCTGGCAAAGATACGCTTGTGCCACATTAAATTTGCCTGCGGCCACACATTTGTTGCACGTCTCTCTGCAACGCTTGCCAACGCCTCTGTTTTTTCCATTTTGTTGTTGTTGTTATTGTGCCTCATTCTTGTTAACACCGTTTTTGCAGCATGGCATTAAATGGCCGCACGCTGGCAACACCAAGTTGCAACACCCACGAATGCACTCGCCGCGCTGCTTGAGTTTAGCGCTCTGTCAACCGTTACTTTCGCCTATTTTCGGCGCTTTCCTTTTGCCTGCTGCTCTTAATAGTGCAATAAAGTACAATAACAACTTAACGGGCTTGTTAAACGTTTTAAGCAGCATTTCAACACATTTCGAAACAATTCAGTCGCTTTCCGCTCCCCTCAGCCACAGCTGCGCTGCGTTGCCGCACCGAAGCCAGCAAAGCTCATTATGCTCTAGCCAAAAGATAAGCAAAAGAAGAATTTGGTACAGCAAATAATAATGACTTAGAAAGCATGAAATAAGTGTCAGTGCGAAAAGAAAGCGCAAGCGAAAGACAAGAAAATGACAGCAAAAGCACTCGAAGCGTTGTGGCATGAAAACCTCATTAGAAAGTGACCGATCGATGGGGCTGCGAAATGCAGTACGAGTATTTTTCTTTGTTTTTGTTGTAATGTAGAGTGAAATATACTTAGCTATTGCTGCTATAATTAGGAAAACTGCTCTTATAAATAATAAAAAAAAGTGTAAAATAAGTCCGCAAGATCGAAGATCGCCTGCTAACCCCTTATGATCCTGATATTCCTTCGAGCGTATATTACAGGGTTTGTCCGGAAAGTTATAGGAGTGATTTTCTTCCTCCTGACTGTACTTCGGAGCGTACGGGCACTGACTGTATTGGGTAGAGGGCGTTCCTAGCTATCGAACAAGCGGCAGGTCAGTTGTCTCCAAACACCTGGAGAGTCAGGACAAACATTTTAGCGCGACGTGTTTCGGTGAGTGGTGCAAGCCGAAAATGCAGCGTTGGTTAGAGCAGAGGTACGCGATTAAATTCTCTGTGAAACTCGGTAAATCTGCAACAGAGACAATCTTCCGAGTGGCACACACAGGCGTCTCCTCTCCCAAAAAAGAGAAGAATCAACAAATCCAAAGTGAAAATGATGCTCATTGTCTTTTTTGACATCAAAGACATCGTCCACCATGAATTTGTTCCTCCTGGACAAACCGTCAAAGCCAAGTTTTACGTGGAAGTCCTCAAGAGACTCAAACAAAGGGCCAATCGGGTTCGACAAGACATCGCAGCCGATTGGAAGGTGCACCACAACAACGCCCCGGCGCACATCACTTTTCTTGTGAACAGCTACCTAACCAAGGCCGGCATCCCAACCCTTCCGCAGCCTCAACATCGCAGATAAAGTTTTATCGAGCGTATTGTATGAAAAATTAAAGCCCAGCTTATCAGTGTGGCTCTAGGCCTGGAAAACAACAATTGACCAGATATTTGCCATACGCCAATTCTTAAAAAATACCCATGAAAAGAGAATTGACTGGCACCACCACTTTATCGGTTTCAAAGCTGCTTTTGACAGCATGAAAAGGAGCTGCTTTTATGCCGCGATGCCTGAATTTGGTATCCTTGCAAAACTGATACGGTAGTGTAAACTGACGTTAAGCAATACCCAAAGCTTCGTCAGGATCGGGAAGTATCTTTCCGAGCCCTTCGATACCAAACGAGGTTTCAGACACTCCCTTTCATGGGACTTCTGCAATCTACTCTTGGAAAAAATAATTCGTAGTATTAACAGCAACAACAATAACTATATTGAAATCCAATGCAGAATTGCAAAGAGGATCTGCTTTGGACTGAGTAGGCAATTGAGAACTAAAGTTCTCGGCTGCGCTGGCTAGGTCATGTTATCCGGATGGAAGAGAGGAAGAGTAAGACCTCCTCTCCGTTGGAGAGATCAGGTGGAGAGGACCTGACTTCGCTTGGAATCTCAAACTGGCGCCAAGCAACGAAATGGAAGAACGATTGGCGCGCTGTTGCAAACTCGGCTATAACCATGTAAGCGGTGCCTATGCTAATAAAGAAGAAGAACCGGAGCGGGCGAATTTTTGCCAGGTCAAAAGCTGACAACTTTCTATTCTATTTGAGAATTTTCTCTACAAGTACAGAAACAACAGACACCTTCTAAATACTGAATAGGGTATATTCAGTTTGTTAAGACGTTTGTAACGTCCGAAGGAAAAGTCATAGTCCCTATAAAATATAAATAGAAATGAGCAATATGATGAGCTGATTCGTTTTAGCCATTTCCGTCCGTCTCTTTGTAAACATGTTTAATATACGCGAGATATTCTCTGAAGTTTGGAGATATTGAGCTAAAATTTTGCACACGTCCTTTTCTTCCCAAGAAGCCGCTCATTTATCGGAACTACCGATGTCGCACTACTATAGGTTATAGCTGCCATGAAAACTATATAATAGGAAACAAATGCTTTCATGGATAACTTTTTTGTTTGACGAGATATCTTCACCAAATATGGCAGGAACTATTGCCCAAGTCTACTCAGGCGAAAACTCCGAAGTAAGTGTTCAGATCAAATCATATAGTTGCCATACAAACTCAGCGATCATAATCAAATCTTGTAAAGAACCTGTTTTATTTCTGAATGGTTTTACAGCTTCGGAGTAGCCGAAGTTAACGTTTTTTCTAGTTTTTATTTCAAATTTACTTATACGATTTGCCATTGCCATCTTATACTTCAAGTTTGGAACTAATCATGCCTATATATATACTAAAATATAAAGATATGTACATTTAAATTGACCCATACATGTTTTTATTTAAATACTAAGAATATATGCAAATATTTCAGACATATTTGTGGTTTTCCAAGAAATCTAATAATGGTCATTGCCAAAACCAAACCGGAAAATTAGAATCACACACACACAGGCAGATTTAATTGCATTCGTAAAATAGTTTTACAAAGAATTTAGTAAACACAGCATTAAATTCATTTGAATATGTACAGGATAAATAGAAATACAAGTATATATGTATATACATATGTACAAGTATGTAGGTTTAGATATGTTTATCTATATGCAAGTGAGAAAGTCAGAGGCTTACTCACAAGTTTTAGAGATCCTAAAGAAACTTGCAAAATGTATACTAATGGATATGGTCAGATATAAAATAGGCAATATTACCAATTTGTAAAAAATTTATATATATAATATAGCAATGGACTTTATAAGTGCCCTTTAAAAGCTGGCAAAATCCACTTCCTGATATATAGTACATATGTATGACATGGTCAAAAATATGGTTCTTCGTTCCGGTTGACCTTATATGGCTATCAAATTTATACACGCTTCTTTCAAAAGTTAAAGCTAACTAAAAATCTTATGGATTTAATTCTAGTAGCGCCATTTATATGTCAACCCGGGGACTTTTCAATTTACCTGTTTTATTACTTAATGAAAAATATAGATTAATAAATTTGTATAGCCAGCTCTTAGTATAGTAGTGTGCGCTAGTGTTAATGGAATTTGATTCGTAACAATATATATAAAAAAATGTATATATATAGTAAAAAAGTAAATATTTTCCGCTAAACTTCTCCCCAACTCTACACGCCTCTGACTTGCGTAAAATCAGCATAAATCAAAGATAATTTCATCTGTAGCCAGAATGCGGAATTTAAAGAGAATTTTAAAGAGAATTTAACATTCGTTCAAGTATGTATTTGATTAACTGAAATTCTTGCAATTCCACAAATTAAACTCTCCGAAATTTAAACTTCAGTAGTAAGTATTTTAATTTATTGGTAATTCAAAGGGAAACTATTCGGCAATAATTGGTAATTGTAAAATATTCTTAAATTGCTAATAATATACTCGTAAATATGTTTCATGGTGAAAGGCATACAAAAGCTCGTACATACCTGAGACTTCACTGCTGAGCGATCTGTAATGAAAGAAAGCAAACACATGAATATAATATATATATGTGTATGTAAATATGTAGAAGAAAAAAGCATTTTTAACAAATAAGGAAGGGTTAAGTTCGGGGAAAACTAATATTTCATATTTCTGCAACTAGCCAGTATCAAAGTTAGAGAATACCCTTCAAGTGCATAAAGTTTGTTAGTTATGTACATGAGATTCAGGGCAAAATTGCACCTGGTCTTATCCATTTTAGGTACAACGAAAGAACGTACCGTTATTAGAAATATACACTCTTCAATTTCTATAAAATAACTTCTACATTTACCGATATATGTGATATAAAGTCAACTGGAAATTCGAAAATTTTTTTATTAGGTATATGGGTGCTAATTGACCCGATTCAATCCATTTTTTACACAAGATCGTATTATTATCAAAGAAAAAATTTTGCCCGAATTTCGATAACATACATATCACACAAATATACCGATATTTTCGGCAAAAAGTCAGTCATATGCACTGGGTTTCATACATTCGGCTTGAGCAGTTATTGTGCAATTTTGGCAATTTTTAGACTCGAGATGACTTACCGCAAAGACGCTATTTGTGCAAAGTTTTATCCAAATAGCTTTTTTTGGTGCTTGATTTGTGTAGTGGAAAGTGAAAGAACCATATGGAATTTAAAATTGTGCTGTATGGTAACCACGCCTAGTTCTAGTCCGATGGCGCCCATTTTCAGAATGTAATGTGGATTTGTCAGGATAATATTATGTACTGAATTTGGTTGAAATTGGTCGAGTAGATCCGGAGATATGTTATTTCACCTAACTGTGGGCGGTGTAACGGCCATCGTCCAATTTTGATCTCAGCTTCTATAAAGCCTTCTTTTATCATTCTGATTGAAAAAATTAAAGTCTCTGGCGCATTTAGTTATTGATTCATCCCGCTTTAAGTATTTCTTAACAATACTGTTATACGGGGAGTGAGCGGGGTTATCAACAGATTTCATAGTTTTTCACACTGTCGAGTAGGGGTTCTTATAGGATTTGTCCTTAGCGAATTTAGGAGATATGTACACTAAACTTCTTAGATGGCGGGGCCACGTCTATTTTTTCAAAAATTACTACGATCTCCTGTAACAAATTTCAACTATACGAACCTGCCCTCACTTTTCTTGCTAAGGAACCCGTGTACCAAGTTTCGTTAAGATACCTTAATTTTTACTCAAGTTATCGCTTGCACGAACGGATGGACAGACGGGCCGGCGAACAGACGGCTTTCAAAGACGGTCGAGAAATTGTTGAAGACATGCTAGACGACCTTCGACCTCTTCAACTGATGAAAGTATTATTAAAATCGTCAGGAAAATGTTAGAGAAGTGGCAAGAGAGCTCGACATCTCTGGCGAGTCCGTTTGTATTTGATGTATATTTGGGTATGAAACGCGTTCTTGCTCAACTCGTCCAGATAAAGCTGAATTTTTTCAAAAAGGGTACCGTAAACAAATCCCTTTGGACATGTTCGATCGTGCGAATTCCGATTACACATTCATGGAGAGTATTATAACTGCCGATGCGACATGGGTTTTTCAATTTGACATGCAAACAAGCCAACAAACATCGGAATGGAAGAAAACACAAGCAAAAGAAAAAAAAATAATCAAGGTGATGCTCATTGTTTTTTCGATATTCCTGATTTGTTGCATCATGACTTTGTTCCGGATAGCAGACGATCAATAAGTTGTTTTATTTGGCCGTATTGAGATGTTTGCGTGAGAACATCCATCGAAAACGGCTCTGTATGATTTTTTCTTATTCCCCAATCTGAAAAGTGCCGCTCTGTGGAACCCATTTTAAGTCGATCGAAGAGTTAAAACATAATTCGCCGAAGGAACTGAAGACCATACCAAAAAGGACTTATGAAAAGTGTTTCGAGGACTGGAAAACCGTTATCACAAGTGTATTACATCTGGTGGAGATCACTTTAAATATAATAATAATAATAATTAAATATTTTGTCTTTCATTTACAAAGTCCGGGTACTTTTTGGTCACAATGTAAACATAAAACAATATTTTTTGATGTGCAACATATTGCAACTGTTCTTGAAACTGTATTTCTTCAATCTTGCAAATCACCAGACTAAGTTATGTGTTTACCCAGCAAATGGATACATGTTTACATAACAATTGTACTATCTCTGGCTAAGCACACAGTTAACTACATACTTAGCTACTCTTGGCAGGGTAAGCATGCAAAATTGCATTTAATTTATTACAGCAATCAGACAGTTTGTTAACGTAATTCAGTTGCAAATCATAATTATAAATTTCGCTTCAGTTGCTGGCACGTAAAGGTCTACCTACATATTTACCTGAAGCATAATAATGTGACTTTGTACCGTTAGAATGAAGTAGTCACATGTGTATGTCAGTATATGAATGTTGTTGTTACTGACATCTGATCATCGTTGCTATACATTAATAGATAACCTTCCAGCTGTGAGCTCTCCCTGGCTAATTCTGTATTCACATATGGACGGAGCCAATTTACAGTAATGGAGATTAAGAATGGCTGGTAATGTGTTTATTATTATGATGGAAAATGGTATTTGATAATACTTGCAGAATGCAACGAAGAAAGACAAACGAGCCGAAAAAATAGTTATATTTTCTAAAAACCACTGATTTTGGGTATTGCCTAAACCATCTCATCAAATTAATTATAAAAGGAGAGCTATATTTTTATAACCTGAACAGTTTATATTAACTTTTTCACGAAGTTTGTAACACTCAAAAGGAAGCGTCGGAGACCCTATAAAGTATATACTATATATAAATGATCAGTATGTTGAGCTGAGTCGATTTAGTCATGTCCGTCTGTCTGTATATATACGAACTAGTCCTTCAGTTTTTAAGATATCGTTTTGAAATTTTGCCAACATTGCTTTCTCTTCAAGAAGCTGCTTAGTTGTCGGAACTGCCGACATCGGAACACTATAACATATAGCTGCCATACAAACTGAACGATCGTAATCAAGTTTTTGTATGGAAAACTTTTGCATTTGACAATGTATCTCCACAAAATTTGGTATGGATTATTTTCTAAGGCAACAATGTAATCTTCGAAAAATTTGTTCAGATCGGATTACTATAGCATATAGCTTCCATACAAACTGAACACATAGTTACTAAAAGAAATGCACTTGTGAAGGGTATATTAGCTTCGGTGCAGCCGAAGTGAACGTTTTTTCTTGTTTTGTTTTGTATCGACATTAAACAATTCAAAAGTATACTTTCGAGAGTGTGTGTTTTTTTAAGATTTCTACTATATTAAAGTTAGAGTCTCTAGTAAGCAATAGCGGGCTTAATGGCATAATATTGTTTTCAGTTTCAATGCTTTGTCCACCAGTGTAAATCTAATTTCAATTAGCCACACTGAGTTATAAAAACACATATATGTATATGTGTGTAAGCATTTACCTTACCCTCAGACTATGGGCGCAAATTACTTTAATATCATAAATTGATTATACTGCTTCTGTAACCGTACCTTCGCTACACATACATGAACATATGTGTACGAGTATACACTTGGTAATGCAAATAAAATGGTAATGTATCCTGTTGTGATCATATGTTAAATATAGAGCAGCCGATATATCGCGCAGCCATACAAGTCATTTTAGAAAGGATTGTGTCGAGTTTAGTGAACAAAAATTTCAAAATAAATGCTTTTCTAAGTTATGGCAATGAAATGAATGAATGTAATATGATGATGCGATGGATGAAATAATGGCGAAAAAAAGGATTGATGCTTTCTTAATTTTATTAAAATATCCTTAATATTCAGAATTATCCTCATATATCGATAAAGTATAAACCTATTTTCAAATCCTTAGAAAGCACATTCTTTATGCATTTATTTGTTGAAGATTATATTTTTCAAGTGTTGGCCGCGGCTAAGACTTCATTCGTTTAATCCAATTTTCGATGACTCGTTCGAGCATTTCGACTCGTAACTGGCGAGTGAGACGCGGATTGTTTTCTCCAAGGCCTTAATCGAAGAAGGGTTGTCCACATAGACTTTAGACTTTACATATTTCCACAAGCAAAAGTCTAACGGTGTGATATTACACGATCTTGGTGGAAAAAAGCAGGCACCATGTCTGGCCAGTGCTTAGGTGACGCTCTTGCCGCGAAGTGATGTGACTTGATAACCCGAAAATCATTTCGACTGGTAACTAGCGAAAGACACGCGTGATTCTTTGCTCCAAGGCTTGACTCGAAGCGGGATTTTTCGCATTGACTTTAGACTTTACATATCTCCAAGTCCAACCATGTGATATCACAAGATCTTGGTGACCTATCGACCGTCCAAAAACGTGAAATTATCTGCTCACCAAAGTGTCGATTGATGCGATGTGTGAGAAATGGCACCGTCTTGTAGAAACAAAATGACGCCCAGATCACGATTTTACATCTCAGGTATCAAATAGCCGGTTACCATAGCGCGATAACAGTCGCCATTGAAATTTGCTTATTCATATACATTGAGCCAAAAATGGGAACCTTGAGAGAATGTAATCTGATTTATTTACATTTGTGTTCAGCTGTTTCAGAATATCACTATGCCCATAACTCTTCTTGTTCCGACCACGAATCGCTTTAATTGTTATAGCAAAAAAATGTCGTACTTTCCGCATTAAAACGTCTATGAGCAGTTGATGCAGGAGCATATTAATCGCATCATTTGTGCGCAAAAGAGGTGAGACTATAGGTCTAAAATCTCGAATCTTTAGAAATATTATGTGTTCTTCTGCCTGGTTTTGACAGAAACACCACCTTGACGCTTTTCCAGCTTCTTGTGTAGTAAGATATCATATCTAGTTTCAACTTCGTTCCGCATTCAACCTCTGAATAATTCGAAAGCGCTCAGAAAGACCAATAATGTATGTATGCATAAGAGACTCCCACTAAGTTTCCAGGATAATCACAGAAACTGCAACAAATTTTAAAAGCAAACCTAAATAGTCTCCACACACTCAGTTTGGTGCACGATGTGTAAGCAATCCCAAGGCTTTCAAGCGACTAACGCACAATTTTCCAGGAGTCAAACTTATTAAATGCAAACGTGAAGATGTCAAAGTGAGGATGATCCACGCCGAACCAATGGCAAAGGAATTACGAACGGCGAATGTTAGAAGAAAAAGCGAAAAGAAAACCCAAGTATCAAAATAAAGTGAAGTAGTAAGGTAGTGGGAAGGCAATGAATTGAAATGGAGAACGGTGCCTGCCAGCGCTCTGTAAAAGTGCAACGTTGTAAAGTCAGTGAGCATGAAAATGCAAATTCAATAATGGATGCTGAACGTCAAACTTAGTTTGCTGCCAAACCAGTGCGTAGGAGTAAACCAGCAAACAGTTAGTGGAGTACGGATACCACAATAACAACACATCGCTATGGTCTGCGGTAAAGAAATCGTTAAATTAACCACTGGAAGTCGTGGATTTATACAAAATGTCAAATAAAAAATTTTGCGTCCAAGGACTTCATTTTGAACGATCAGCTTGTTGGGCAGCTATATCCTATAATGATCCGATGTCGGCGCGTCCGACATATAAGCAGCTTCTTGGGAAGGAAAGGATGTGGGCAAAACTTCGGACCAATAATTCAAAAATTGAGGGACTAGTGCTCGTATATACAGACAGACGAATTCAAGAACAGTTGTATAAAGCTAAATCGACTCAGCTCGTCACGCTGATCTTTTACACATCTCCCACGTGTTCTTCAGTGGCAAATTAATGTACTGTGTGTGGGGTATATCAAATAAACTCGCAAGAAATACTTCACCCACACGCTGCAACAGAGATCAAAGGTATCATCCACTCAGTTTACATAGAGCAATTTCATTTATGATAAGCGAAACAGTAAACTCATATCTCCAGTACATACATACATATGCAGTATACATATGTATCGACCAGTATGGATATGTCGTCAACAGCGGCTTCCACTGACTACCAGGGTCATCTAAGCAACTGTCTACAACAACAACGTTATCATTCACTTTTGTATCGGTGACCGGAAAAGTCAATCATCATTCAACGCTGTTACTGGTGTTGTTGCTGCTTCCACTTCCACTGCTGTTGACATAACGAATTTGCATGACACGTAGCCGCCGGTGTTGTTGACAAATGAAATCGCACAGCGATAACTCAAGCAGCCAATCAGTATTTTGCAGGTCAATGCTTATCTATTTGCTTAGCACGAGGGGATATTTCATTTCATTTCATTCCTCTTTCCGCTTTATTTTTGCTAAGTCAGCACTTTTAATACAGAGGGAAATTATGTAAAGTGCCAATTGAATTGTCTTCATTTTTCTTTGCAGCAGAAGTGTGTATGAACCGTGAAGATTAAAGCCGGTTCAAGTCGTTGGAATGTGGGTTGCAAGTTCGAGGATTGGCAGTACCTTGTACCCACATACTTCCATGTGTCGTATAAATTGTTTTATGATACAAAGCAAGCTCAATGGCTCCTAACCAACTGATCAAAAACTAAAGAGTATTGTCCAACATCATAATAGTGAAAAGGATGTTTCCTTAGTTACTGCGAATTAACCAAGGCCTTGAGAACAGAAGAAGTTAGGGATTAGAGTATTAGGTAGGTTAAGTTAGGTAAAAAGGCTGGTTGCTCATAAGGCCACAAATAATCCCATTTCTACTGGGTAGGAAGTGTCTAGATGTTTCCGCCTCATCTTCCTCATTGCATCATGGACTCTCCAAGTGTAACCCGGCCCTTCTCCACCTGGTTTTTCCAGAGGAGTGGAGGTCTTCCTCTTCCTCTGCTTCCCCTGGCGGATACTGCCACGAATACTCTCAGAGCTGGAGTTTTCACCCATTCGAACAACATGACCCCTAGCCAGCATAGCCGCTGTACAAGTTGCGTTCTCCAAAATTTTTAACCAGCCCGCATGAGTATCAATGGGACAGTGTCCATTTAGGACACCTATCCTTGCCAGAGGGCTTTCGCAACCCCACAATCGCTGATTGCTGACCAATGCTTGCTGAGCACGCTCGAAGCCCATATATCAAGCGCCCGAATGCACGATCGCAGCGAGTACTTGTTCGTTCCCATTCTGATAGAATTTATTTATGGATGCCTTTTCTTGCAAGCTCATCTGCTTTACAATTTCCGAAGTTAAATATGAAAGTAGCTAGATTCTACTGCCAGTGAGGGATATTAGCAACCTTTCCAGTAATGCATCTACCGCAATGTCCACGAGTACTATACTTATCTGGAAAGGCATTAAGTACCAGTGTTGGCGTTGTACATAGTTCACCACTGATGCCAATGTGAGCCACTCATTGAATAAGTTCCAGCTGTTTAACGAGTGTGGCTTTATCGAGCGCCCTCCACCAGACACATACCCCACTGAACAGTATTAGCTTAACTACGGTTTCGTAAAACCAAAGCAAAACTTTTGGTTGGAGAGCCCACCGCTTCTAAAGACCTCGTTTACAGCAATGAATGGCAACTAGTGCCTTCTTTATCTCCTCAACATTGAGCTTCCATGATAACTTTTTATCAAAGTCTAAGATATATTTGGTATGTTTCGTGTAGTCTTTCCCTCTGATAGGCTCATATGCAGAGAACAAGTTCTCAGTACATATATTCTTTCTAATTACATATGTATTTCTGACTCGATTTTAAGGGTTCATACCTTTCACATTTTATCATTATATAGTACTAAATTTAATTTCATAAATATCTCATCAGCAGCAGCGAATTAGTACCACTTAAGTGCCTCTGAGTATTTAACTTCAAACGTTTCTCGTTTTTTTTTTTTCAAATTATAAAATTCACTTACTCAATTGAAGTGTGAAATTTCATTTTCTTCCACCTCTTTCCTTTACTCGTATCATGCTGTCCGTGATAAAAAGATATAGTATGACGGATGATAAGTAATAAGTAACTGAGAGAGCAGCTCCAAATAACTCCGTACACACCTTTACAGCCACACACACCTGAGTGAGGCGAGGATTCAATGCATTTTCAGCTGGGTTCGCCTTGGCCGATGGTTCTTATAGTGAGACAATCAGTGAGTCAGTCAAAAAATAAGACTGCTGCCAGTGCGGCAAACCAAACGTCCATAGCAATTCGATTACCCGGCGCATGTCTGTGGTGTCTAGTGCAGTAGCTGACGTCTATCGACAGTCTTCGCTTACGATGCAACCGACCGCAGAGCCTGCAACCGCATATTGACACATACTACCAAGAGACTTGCAACCGTGCGGCTCGCTGTGAGCACAAAGGTCGGTGAATATACTCAGAAGATGACAGGCGAAATTTTCCACATCATTTCGTTTTCTTTGCTGCAGCGGAATTCAGTTAGCCGAAACGTTGGCACAACCAACTATCACTTGGCTGGTGTCAGTTGACTCACGCGCTAACTCAATTTGTTACTCGGCTCCGATTGATTTGTTTTATCAATTGATTTAGACATATAATTCGTGGATTATAAATGAGACGAGACATTTTTTATGACCCTAAAGCATTAAATAATATTTCCCTCGTCCTTGTGTATCAAAGAGTTGAACTAAGCTCGTAGAAAATAGAATTTATGAAGATTTTGAAGAGAAATAGCTAAATAGAGATCCAGCACTTCCTCTATCTGCTCTATTTAAGAAACACTTGAGGTTGTGAACAAGTTAATTTAGATTAGGGATATGGGGAGGATTTTGAACGCTCACACTGCGAAGTGATGAGTGCTTATATCCCTATATAAGAAAAGCAGCCGCCGTGCCTGGCCAGTGCTTAGCTGACGCTTACGCCGCGAAGTGTTGTCGCTGTGATGAAGCTGGCTGCCATCTATCCCTATATAAGATGAGCAGCCGTCGTGCCTGGCCAGTGCTTAGCTGACGCTTACGCCGCGAAGTGTTGTCGCTGTGATGAAGCTGGCTGCCATCTATCCCTATATAAGAAGAGCAGCCGCCGTGCCTGGCCATTGCTTAGCTGACGCTTACGCCGCGAAGTGTTGTCGCTGTGATGAAGCTGGCTGCCATCTATCCCTATATAAGAAGAGCAGCCGCCGTGCCTGGCCAGTGCTTAGCTGACGCTCACGCCGCGAAGTGTTGTCGCTGTGATGAAGCTGGCTGCCATCTATCCCTATATAAGAAGAGCAGCCGCCGTGCCTGGCCAGTGCTTAGCTGACGCTTACGCCGCGAAGTGTTGTCGCTGTGATGAAGCTGGCTGCCATCTATCCCTATATAAGAAGAGCAGGCGGCGTGCCTGGCCATTGCTTAGCTGACGCTTACGCCGCGAAGTGTTGTCGCTGTGATGAAGCTGGCTGCCATCTATCCCTATATAAGAAGAGCAGGCGGCGTGCCTGGCCAGTGCTTAGCTGACGCTTACGCCGCGAAGTGTTGTTGCTGTGATGAAGCTGGCTGCCATCTATCCCTATATAAGAAAAGCAGTCGCCTTGCCTGGCCATTGCTTAGCTGACGCTTACGCCGCGAAGTGTTGTCGCTGTGATGAAGCTGGCTGCCATCTATCCCTATATAAGAAGAGCAGGCGGCGTGCCTGGCCAGTGCTTAGCTGACGCTTACGCCGCGAAGTGTTGTCGCTGTGATGAAGCTGGCTGCCATCTATCCCTATATAAGAAGAGCAGCCGCCGTGCCTGGCCAGTGCTTAGCTGACGCTTACGCCGCGAAGTGTTGTCGCTGTGATGAAGCTGGCTGCCATCTATCCCTATATAAGAAGAGCAGCCGCCGTGCCTGGCCATTGCATAGCTGACGCTCACGCCGCGAAGTGTTGTCGCTGTGATGAAGCTGGCTGCCATCTATCCCTATATAAGAAGAGCAGCCGCCGTGCCTGGCCAGTGCTTAGCTGACGCTTACGCCGCGAAGTGTTGTCGCTGTGATGAAGCTGGCTGCCATCTATCCCTATATAAGAAAAGCAGCCGCCGTGCCTGGCCAGTGCTTAGCTGACGCTTACGCCGCGAAGTGTTGTCGCTGTGATGAAGCTGGCTGCCATCTATCCCTATATAAGAAGAGCAGCCGCCGTGCCTGGCCAGTGCTTAGCTGACGCTTACGCCGCGAAGTGTTGTCGCTGTGATGAAGCTGGCTGCCATCTATCCCTATATAAGAAAAGCAGCCGCCGTGCCTGGCCAGTGCTTAGCTGACGCTTACGCCGCGAAGTGTTGTCGCTGTGATGAAGCTGGCTGCCATCTATCCCTATATAAGAAGAGCAGCCGCCGTGCCTGGCCAGTGCTTAGCTGACGCTTACGCCGCGAAGTGTTGTCGCTGTGATGAAGCTGGCTGCCATCTATCCCTATATAAGAAGAGCAGGCGGCGTGCCTGGCCAGTGCTTAGCTGACGCTTACGCCGCGAAGTGTTGTCGCTGTGATGAAGCTGGCTGCCATCTATCCCTATATAAGACGAGCAGGCGCCGTGCCTGGCCAGTGCTTAGCTGACGCTTACGCCGCGAAGTGTTGTCGCTGTGATGAAGCTGGCTGCCATCTATCCCTATATAAGAAGAGCAGCCGCCGTGCCTGGCCAGTGCTTAGCTGACGCTTACGCCGCGAAGTGTTGTCGCTGTGATGAAGCTGGCTGCCATCTATCCCTATATAAGAAAAGCAGTCGCCGTGCCTGGCCAGTGCTTAGCTGACGCTTACGCCGCGAAGTGTTGTCGCTGTGATGAAGCTGGCTGCCATCTATCCCTATATAAGAAGAGCAGCCGCCGTGCCTGGCCATTGCTTAGCTGACGCTTACGCCGCGAAGTGTTGTCGCTGTGATGAAGCTGGCTGCCATCTATCCCTATATAAGAAGAGCAGCCGCCGTGCCTGGCCAGTGCTTAGCTGACGCTTACGCCGCGAAGTGTTGTCGCTGTGATGAAGCTGGCTGCCATCTATCCCTATATAAGAAGAGCAGGCGCCGTGCCTGGCCAGTGCTTAGCTGACGCTTACGCCGCGAAGTGTTGTCGCTGTGATGAAGCTGGCTGCCATCTATCCCTATATAAGAAAAGCAGCCGCCGTGCCTGGCCATTGCTTAGCTGACGCTTACCCCGCAAAGTGTTGTCGCTGTGATGAAGCTGGCTGCCATCTATCCCTATATAAGAAGAGCAGCCGCCGTGCCTGGCCAGTGCTTAGCTGACGCTTACGCCGCGAAGTGTTGTCGCTGTGATGAAGCTGGCTGCCATCTATCCCTATATAAGAAAAGCAGTCGCCGTGCCTGGCCAGTGCTTAGCTGACGCTTACGCCGCGAAGTGTTGTCGCTGTGATGAAGCTGGCTGCCATCTATCCCTATATAAGAAGAGCAGGCGGCGTGCCTGGCCAATGCTTAGCTGACGCTTACGCCGCGAAGTGTTGTCGCTGTGATGAAGCTGGCTGCCATCTATCCCTATATAAGAAAAGCCAACGCCGTGGATGAGCAGTGCTTAAGTGACGCTCACACCGCGATGTGACATTTTTTAAACTCAACTGTGAATCTACGTATGCAACTTAGTTCACATAAAATCAAATGAAATTTGGCAGCGATGCCGTTTAGCTCCAAAATGTTAACGGAAATGAGAGAGGCACCAAAAAGTGCACTGACAACTATAATTTGGAATCTCCGTCGCACTGCGGGAGGTGTGAACATTTATCACTCAGCTGTCATTTATAAATCCATCACGTAATTGCCCTAACCGAAAGCAGAGTAAGTAGAAAAGCATCAAACACCAACAAATACATACTAATAAACATTTATAAATAGAGATCATTGCGGGAAAAATCAAGCAGCCGATATTGCGAAAGCTACTTAGATTAGTAGTACCTCTTTAGTTGTTAAAGTTTGCTTAAGCATAATTCCAAATTCCAATCCGCAGACCGAATGAACTGTTGAAATGAGCTGTTTGCTCCAAAGTAGACAACAACCAGAGTCAGCATAAAAACCGTTTGACGTTTTAGTATATTGAAAATACGTCTCTTTCTCGATAAAAATGAAATACTTATTAATTATCTTCCGCAATATGTTAAAAAGAAACTAAAGCAAATCAATGAGCTGCAAGCCTTTCTATCTTGGCAGGCTGTAAATCAAGCTCTGTAACCTTTGAATTATTCGATGTAAAAACATTTTCTGTGGCAGTGGGCCAAAATTGATTTTAGCGTCGGTTAAAGTGTATATTCAATAAGATTTTATAGAAAAATACATTCTTATAGTTCAATATGCGTTACTGTTATTTCTTTGTGTTTAAATTTTCCTATAAGGAATTTATTCGTTATTTATAGTATGCGATTATCATTTCCATTTCGATATGCACATTCACGCACATGTGACAGCCGCATGCCTCAATGACTTACTAACTGACTGACGAAACTCGTCGACCTTTTGCCGCTGTCTGTTTGACCCACTTGTTGTTGTCGTGCTCCATGCGAATTTCGCTGTAAGAATTTCTTTGAAAATGTAACTGTCAAATGGTAAATACCAATCACGCATACATACATACATACATATATAATGATATGTGTACAAACACACTTAAACATGAGCTCGTAAGCGCATAAGCACGCAATCGCACATTACGCATTGACAGTATTGACGATAAATGCTATCAATCTGGCCAAACAAATCCGCTTCAGCTGTCAGTGCGGCGATTGCGTGTGACCACGTACGCTCACGCGCGGGATATTGACGATGCCAAAGCATGTCCTTTCGCGCACAACGCATTTCCGCTGTCAACGAACGATTTAAAGAATTTGATATGTGCTGGCAGGCATTCACACACGGCTACAATTAAGAGCACACATACGCATGTGGGCGCACGAGTGTTTGTGTGCGCAAACTCGCGTGTGTGTGTTGTAGTGGCAACAAAATTGTTTGACGCAATCAAAGACAAAGGAAAAGTATGTTGTATGTGGGTGTACAAGCTCACTCTTCCTTGATTTTCTAATTCTATCACAATTCAAAAATGGTTAAGTTGGCATGCTTGAATTTAAACCTGACAAAATGCGCAGGGAATTTTAAAACTATCTACTTTGCCTATATTTAACAAGTAAGGAAGCACTAAGTTCGTGTATTCTGGTTGCAACTTACAAGGATCAAAGCAGGGGATATACCTTCCGGTGGAGCAAAACTTTACATTAAGCCAGACAAATCGTTAACTTCAGCAGCAGAACTTTTCCAAGGGCAATTCATATAGGAAGAAAAAGTATAAAGTGATATACAGGGTTTGTCCGAAAGGTAATAGGATTGAGTGGGCTCCTTCTGCGTTGATACAGCGCTGCCAGCGCGATTTCCAAGCATTGAGGGCGTTACGGAAGACATTCTGCGGAATAACCTTGAGAGCTGAGGTGCATACTACTTGGATTCCTTCTGTCGTCCCAAAATGCTTCGGCCTTTTCAGGCAAGGAAACAGAAAAAGTCCCGTGGGGCCACATCTGGGCTGTAGGGCGGCTGCGGAAGCGTTGGGCTGCCGGCCTTGGTTAGGTAGCTATTCACAAGAAAGGCGGTGTGATCCGGGGCGTTGTCGCAACTTCCAATCGGCTGCGATGTCTTGTCGAACTAGATTGACCCTTCGTTTGAGTCTCTTGAGAACTTCCACGTAAAACTTGATGTTGACGGTTTGTCCAGGAGGAAGAAATTCATGGTGGACGATGCCTCTGATGTCAAAAAAGACAATGAGCAACGTTTTCACTTTGGATTTGCCCATTCTTCCCTTTTTTGGGCGAGGACACGCCGGCGTGGCCTGGTGTCACCGAAATACACCACTTCTTGCTAAACCAACATCTGGCTAAGACCGCTGGATCATATCAAACGTCTCTATCGCAGATTTACCGAGTTTCACACAGAATTTAATCGCGTACCTTTGCTATAATGAACGCTGTATTTTGCTCGTAGACAACTGACTCGTTCGTTAGCTAGGAACGCCCTCTACCGAATCCAGTCACTCTCCGAAGTACAGTCGCGGCGGAAGAAAAACAGTCCTATTACTTTCCGGACAAACGGAATAAATGAGTCCTTAAATTATATATCGAGTATGCCTTCCAATAATTCCATATTTGCAACCAAAGAGACCTTGGCTTAAAAAACCAAAAAGCCGGTCCAAACCTTCCATTTGACCCCTTATATACATTAAATGATTTCCGCTCTCCCTGCTGCCGTCAAGATGAATGTGTTATCCCTGACAGACCGTAGAGCATTAATTATATATGTATGTCATTTCAGGATTAATTAAAGCAAAAGTGCCGTTAACAATGCGAAACTTTGAGATTAATACTGCCTGTGTTTTAATGCATCTGAGGATAAATGTGAGCATCGAAATAAATACACACATCGTTGGATTTAAGCCGTAAACTTAATAGTGGCCATATAGGCTCTTACCTCTAAATATGTATATATACAGACATAAATATATAAACAGATATTTGGCGGAGGTTTGGCAAACAGTATAAGTCGGTCGTCGTGAAATAGTTGTCAACGTCCAAAAAGCACAATTCATTTTCATCTTTACATATCCCACATACAAATGTAAATATATGCGACTACGTATGTGAAACCTCGTACATATACTATACATATGATATGTACATATAAATATATATTCCTACTCATAAAATATGTAAACTAACTACGTGGAGAACGGTTGTATTGAAAATAGCAAAATAAATAGGAGAAACTCCAATACAACACCGCTCACATCCCAAAACCGTTAGTCTACTAGCCACAGCATACGCCTCCCTACAACCGCGCCGCTCCATCACGCAGCATTTCCACAATTCTAATCAACTTCGCTTGCAATGCCCATGGGCTGGGATCGAGGATTACCAGTGAGTGCTTTAGCGCAATTTTACGTTCATAAATTATTTATAAGCAATAAACATAAAATTTAAATAATCGAATAAAACCGAAGGATACTCCGTTGAGAATATGTGAACGGTACTACTTGCAAATTCTAGGTTAACCTATTCGTCCATAGGTATTCAGTGGGGCTTAAATGAATGGATGTTTGTAATGCGACCGTGTATGATGAGATGTGTTCGCATGTTGCATAATCTTAGGCGCAATGTTATTGGCAGGTGAGAAAACCACTCACTCACCTTTACCATGCGACGTCTAGTAACGGCATTGACACTGGGTAATGCAATATCAGTAATGATAATGGTTATGGTAATGTTGTAAAGGTTCCTACAACGTATATATACCTGTGTATGAGCGCTTATCACACCGATTACCGTAAAATGTAGAGCTGTAAGAGCTCTCAATTGCATGAAATTTGTATAATGAAGTGAGAGAGAACTAAATGCAGGCGCGTAGAACACTGGATACGACAGTTGATTGTAGAAGTATGCGGGGAAATATTAAAAGGAAAGAAATGTCCGCAAAATTGTAAATCAACTTTATGGATTTTGAAATATTTCTACAATGTAGTCTACAAAAATTCACCGCTGATATTTATCTTCGGGCCGCAATTATTAGAAAAAAGGGCAGGCATTAGACCACAGTTGTCAAACGGGCTGATGTGGAAGGAAAATCGAAGCTTTCTGGCATAATTTGCCCATTAGCTGGCGTTTTTGAATTCTTTAGAGTCGCCAAGCACGATTTTGACATCGTGGCGGGGGCAATTATCTGAATCGCACATAAGAGGAATGACTGCTTTTATTTCGCCTATTTATTTGATGTTGAATAGTTAATAAATATTCGTATTCCCCCGCTTAATAATACTCGGCAGCGCACAAGGTTCTAATCGAATTGAGATGGCCAAATAAGTTATTAGCAAGCGTTGTTGTTATTTTACTAAGCAAATTGAATTTTAATAAATTTATGCGCTGAATTCTCCGGCGGCACTGACATAAATTTCAATCAATTCATACTAGATTACACACTCGAATACACATGCACATTGCTTGTGCGCTATTATGCTTTGCTTATGTGTATGTGATGCCCTGCAGGGAAACACCAGCTTTTCGATTAGATAGACAGTTCAGGAGCGAGTATAAATGATCGCGAAAAGGCTTATAATTGCTATGTGTTGCGAGGAATGAAGAATGTATGTTTAATGATAATTTAACTTTAAATTGACTTTATTTGTCGCCTTGGCATTTCCTAGTGAGCACTATTTGGGAGCTAAAGTAAAGCATCATTAACTAGATATCTATGGACAACTACTGTTGCAATTGCAATAGTAACTATGCTTTGCACAAAACCCGCAAATCAAATGCATTTCAAATGTAAATATTCCTACAGGGTATGTATGGTGCTTACATACACAATGGAAATACAGTTCATAATTCACATGTACATGTTGGTGGTAAACACAAGTTGGTAGTCGGTATTTAAATAATATTTTTGCGTTTTTGTTTTTGCATTTCTATGCAACAAAGATTTGTGAACACATGCAAACATAAATGTAAACTTGTTAATTTGCTTTATGCTATGCATAAATAATACCTTCGATCCGCATGCTTAAGGCATGTGTTATGCAGTCATATTTTTTTAATGAAAATACAATGTTTCAACGATGTAATCAAATACAAATTTTTAGTGAGTAGTTATGAGTGCAGCCAAGCTCTTGGAAAACTTTGTGGAATAAATCGAAGAAGTGTTTGAGGCAGCAATAAGAGATTAAGTGCTGTTCTTAAAGTATTCATACATTTGTTGTATTTAACTATAGTGTACTACAAACGGTCTAGAGATATCTTGCACAAAAAATTCCTTAAGTTCGACTGCTTGATATCAAGAGGTATTGAATATTTCGTGGCAAGACTTTCAGTCTCCGGTAATAACCTTTTATTAAAAGAAAGCCTTTCAAAAGTTCTCTATGATTCCACGTTACACAGATATTGACTTTTATATTTCGGCATTTGGCAACTTTACCGTAAAGTTTGACGTTTTAGGTGTTATACATACTCAGAACATTTTGACATAAAGCGCTTTTTGTGTTATCTACAATAACTTAGAATATTCATCTCCGCCAAAAAGTACTACTGTGGGCAAAAAGTAGTGAGACTTTTTAATTTAAATTTAGGCCAAGGGGGATTACTTTGAAAGGTACGACAGAGATTTTGAAGAATAAATTAAGAATTTTAAAATTATGTGCAAAGTCTTACTGTTTTGTGCTCATAGCAGTAAATCGTCACCATTTTCGAGCGATTATTTTTGCAACTTTCGTCGTGGATTAACTCAGCATACACATCGATCTATCTAAATTAATCAATTTGACGATGAAGCTCCATTCAGGAGCAATGTTTATTGATGGCATAGTGAATCGAGATATTAGTAGGACCAGCATACATTCAATTTTTTTGACGTTGGATCCCACATTTTGTCGATCGCTCAAAACAGTATCGTTTCAGTTGGTCGAGAGAAATGTTAAACAGATACGTATTTGACAACTAGGCAGATTATGAATCCTGGATTTATACATAAGAGCCCGAAAGTAAACAGCAATCGAATATTTACTTGTTTCAAAATGAGCCGAATAGAACAAAAGCGTGCCAGTAAGTTCTGAGCGGTACACAACCATTTTTTTTGTCAGTTGTCTTTCAAGAAGTCGAGAAAACCACACCAAAAATTGATTTAAAACACGCAAAAGTGTATAGATCTTAATTGAGAATATTTTGAAAAATAATTAAGCGGTTTTCAATAATTAATATTTGGCTTTGTTTTGTGCTTCCGTAATATAAAAGTCAACCTACTTAAGTACCGAGATATTTCTCCGAAGAGGAGTCATATACTATATAACATAATTATAAGTAGAAATGCAAACATAAATATGTATGTATATGTATTTAAACGCGATAAATCGTGTTTCTCAAAAATTTGAAAAATATTCAGTAAATTTTTTTATTTCAAAATATTTTTCCGGTATGAACTCATGCACACCTTGCCTACTCATGAGACAAATGTGCAGGTACAAATTTGTAAATTGCAACTCTCCGATGTTGAGTGCATTCGGTAAGCACTGGTCGCTCTCTCACACAAAAGGGCTCGACTCTCAGGTGTTTCGCTTAGCTATGACATGGTACTTTAGTCAATGTTACGTTTATAAACATTCAATTAGCTCATTCGCTTTTATAGTCAACAGTTTATGTCAGCGTCCGGTAGCAATGTTGTCAGAGCTCAACAGCTGATCGACAAGATCAATCGACTCTCGACTCATGCCAATGTGCTTGTGTATTTGCGCTGCTAAAGTGCTGGCGGAGTCAGTTGCGCGACGGCAATCGCTCCGACTAGTTGTGAGCTAGTATACGTAACTCCGTAGTACTTTATTTATCCATATGAAACGAATACGAAACGATATTTATGCCGATAAAATTAGTTCGCGTTTGTTGATTGCGAATTGAGTACGGCGGGGAACGGCTGTGATCGCAGCTTCAGTTCAACGGCATTCACAAAAGCAGGCGAATCGCGAGCCAAAGCTGTCAACGTCGACATTTACGCGTCGTTGGAAGAGTTTTCGGTTCTGTGTTTAGTAATCGCAGCTAATAAGCTATCTCGTTGACATATTTGCGGATTTCGTAATTGAAAAGATCGAGTAGGAGTGTGTGCTTTGTTTACTACGACTATTTTTTTCCATTTATTAATCCATGAAGTGAAAGTGTTGTTGTTTATTTTCCACTTGACTGAGCTCAACTACGGAGTAGCTTATTTACTATTAACAAATTCAGATGCACCACAGATCCGCGATTCAAGACACACTGCGCCTCTCTCGTCTAGTCGCAGTTGTTGTTCTAGTGATAGTTTTTGTAAATGGTACGTATAGAAATAAAATGGGTAGAGAGAAGAGTAGTAAGCGCAAAAAGTAATATTGTTTTTGAAAATACATGAAAACTAAAGCAAATGAAACAGTACAAATCCAAGTGAAATTAAATAAAATCTTCGTTAAAGTAGAAAAAGTGGATTGAAATCCGCAAAAAAATATTTCTATCATATTTATGTACGACCGAGTCTCTGTTGTTGTTTCTGGAACGGCAGAAAATATTCCTATAGTAATTTGGAAGAGTTGACAGTCCTCGATTGGATAAAAAACCGGGTATATTCCGGTTATACCATATAGACCGGACCGTCGTGCGAACGGCGCCCTAATCTCTAAAAATACCTTACAAAGCTCGAACATAGAACAAAAATACATACAAGCATATTTATGACTCTGCTTGTCAGGCCTGTCAAAAGTTTATAAGCAAAGCTCTTGTTATTTTGAAGATTTACTTAAAAGTTTTTCAAACTATGGTATCTCAGTTCTGTTTTTGAAGGCGTCTAAAACGATATAGGGTATACAATTACTAAATAATATAATTATTCACAAAATTTTGTAGAATTTGTTCGGTCTAAAAAGTATGACAGATAGCGCTGTGGTATAATTGCTGGAATTTTTGAACTTTCTTTAAAATAAAGTAAGTCTTACAAGTTCTGCCAAACAAATCGCTAGATGAAACTCTTTATTTTGAATTCTATCAACTTAAAATATTGATACCAAATCAAAACAGAGCCTTTTGAATACTAGAAGCATAAACCAGCATGAAGCCTGTCTTTATCAAAATCGCTGAAATGAACCTCCTCAAATTTATAAAAATATATTACTAAAAACCTTTGTAAATTTATAACAATTCCCCAATTATTGTTTTTCATTTCGGCAGTGCCATCAGCATGCAGCGCACCGCTAGCTAGCTCATTGCGTGACGTCTGCGGTCACACGCTACGCAGACCAAGCGGATTTTTCGATTCTACTTTCCTGAAGCGTTTCTTCAAACACTGGATACCATTCACCAGTTCCATGCGCGTCAAAATGCAATTCTATTTATATAAAAGGGATTTTGCCGAGTGTGGACGTGAAATAATAACAGACGATGGCAGCAGCTTGGAAATGTCTGATTTTAATCCAGATCATCCAACGAGGTTAGTAGATAGTTTTATTACTTCAAAATTTTTAAGACACATATGTACAAATACTGTCAAATAGCCATAACTGTCTTTAGTTTTAAGCGTTCAAGCAAACTCAAGTTAAGTTTCGAGATTACATTTTTCGAAATCCGCAAAGTGGGGACTTATCGATGTATTTAGCGCGAGGTATTGGAAATAATATGAGTACTCTGCCATAGTATTAGTAACCGAGTAATGAGTAATATTCATGCTAAAATTTTTGATAAAATTTCACTTATTTTACTTTAGTGTTCGTCATGTAGTTAATTTCTTCAAAAATTAACCTTAGTTTTTTGCTAGGTATGTATGTATGTACGTGCGTTTCAAAACCCAAATAAATAAATTTTTAATTGCGTTAATGTCACGCAAACTATTTTTTACAGAAATTTTGATTGCCAACACGTTAGTCTATAAACAATTGCATTAAGGTGGGTCCATATTGAAATTTTTTTTAATACCCTGAACAGGGTATATTAAGTTTGTCATTGAGATGCTATAAGAAGTATCGGAGATCCTAAAAAGTGTATATAAATGACCAACGTGACGAGCTGAGTCAATCTAGCCATGTTCGTTTGTCTGTATATATATGAACTAATCACTCAGTTTTCAAGATATCGATCTGAAATGTAACACACGTTATTTTCGCCCCAAAAATAGGTATTTTATTTTATTTTTCATAAAGCTACTTTTTAATCGTTTTGGTATCGCACCACTATAGCATATAGCTACCAAAAAAACTTGAACGATCGGAATTATGTTCTTGTATGTAAAATTATTTTGTTAGACAAGATGTCTTTACGTAATACAAATTATTCAGATGGAGTCACTATAACATATTTGAACGATCTAAATCATGTACTTTTTCTTTTCCTCAACTTTTGAGGAGATATCTTGGCATGGACCGGATATTTTATAATATATTTGTGAGGGATATTGTCGCTACGGTGAATTCGATCTTTTTTTGTTTTGTTCGGCATTGCTTGAATTTTTTTTTTTTCCATAATAAATCCAACACTTTGATTGAGAAAATATTATTTTTGTGAAACATTTTCAATATAGAATAAAATATGATCATTTTGTCTTTAGACCAAAATTTAAGAAAAAGCGGAAAAATGTGCTTCCGAAAGAGTATTTTCATTATCTGATTTTAAAAGTGAAAAAACTAGGTATTTGAATATTCCACATACATTTTGAGGTTATGTGAAAAAGGTGTGAATCCAAAATCCAAAAGTTGTAGATCTTTTCATTATCTACAACTTTGACATATAACTTTTTCTATAGGATTCGTGGCCTTGCCGGAAATCGAGAACCCTTGAAACACGCCCCTTCTCTTCCGATCTCAGATCAGACCCTAAATTAGCTTTCCTTTAAATTTTTTTAATTTATTTTTCATTTCCAATTCAATTTACTGTGAATTTCTTTCTATTTTTAATATTTTCAAAGGCTTCTGCACTAGTCTACTAGAAATGTCAATTTAAAAAAATATGTACATATATACTATACATACATACATATATTGGGTAGTCGAAAAAGTCGT
The DNA here is from genome assembly GCF_024586455.1 of Bactrocera neohumeralis. Classification (NCBI taxonomy): domain Eukaryota; kingdom Metazoa; phylum Arthropoda; class Insecta; order Diptera; family Tephritidae; genus Bactrocera; species Bactrocera neohumeralis. Next base: position 13,025,187 of record NC_065920.1, read on the forward strand.
TTTCATATGTTGTCAATAAATGTCGTTGTTTATTTATTTATTAGTATAAATATAAAAAAAGTTTGATTAGAAATACGAAAAGACGTTTTCGCCCACCCAATATATCAGTAAATACAGTATTTTAAATAGCAATCAGAAAATGTATTTATTTCAAAATTCAGTCGAAAAATTTATATGAAATACCCGATTTCACAAAACAAAGAAACACCCTAATGTGAGAAATTAACGAAATCAAAGCTAGCAAACTGTAATTACGTAATAAGCACAGATTTTATAATTAACGCATTTGTCACCGCTACTGTGCCATTATGACAAATACACCAATAAACTCGCGCAATGCCTATACTTTTAACTAATTAATCACTAATTGATACTTTGTAATAACTACATACATGTACTTATATAGTACATAGGTATTATTGCTACTTAGTATAATGTGCTCAGGCAAGCAAAAAATATAAAAATCACAATGTCCAATGCAGGCGGGACGAAAGCGATTAATTGATATTTTTGTTTATTAATATTACGAAATTAATTGTGAGAAGATTGAAGACGTTTTTAATTACCTAAACAAACAAAGGCTCGTTTAATCTATAACGGTAGTATAAAAACTGCACGCCAGAGTTGATAGCGAACAAATGCAAATAGGAAATAAGCAGCATTCGCAAATAGAGGTCGATAAATATGAAAATTACAACAACAACATACACAATAACAAATCACATCTGACTTAGGAAATATTTGTATTATATTGCATGGGCATACCGAGCCCCATATATTAACCGATATTCACACATGAGATAAAATCAACAGAAAAGACCGTTCGAAAGGATTTTACAGATTTAACTAAATCATAGAAACGATTTTTATACACTTGCAACATGTTGCTACAGGGTATTATAGTTTTGTTCACCTAAAACTAATCACGAAAGATAATCGAGTTAGATACATAGAAATGATCAGGATGACGAACAAGCCGAATTCGGAATGTCTGTCCGTCCGAGTAATCGATACTTCTTCTATACTTCTTCTTTATTGGCGTATATGCGGTTATAGCCGAGTTTACAACAGCGCGCCAGTCGAATTTTCAAGAGAATGGTACAAAGAAGTTCTGCGGAAGATGTATGGTTCTTTGCGCATTGGCATCGGCGAATACCGCAGTCGATGAAACGATCAACCTTACGAGATGTACGACGACATTGACATAGTTCAACGATTTAGGAGACACCGGCTACGCTGGCTAAGTCATGTCGTCCGAATAGATGAAAACACTCCAGCTCTGAGATTATTCAACGCAGTTTCCGCCGGGGAAGCAGAGGTGGATGAAACTTCGTACAAGTTTTTCTTGGCTACGAAGGGGATCGGTATTGCAGATGGGCAGAATCGGACCATTGCCACGTCTACAAAACGCCATTAATCGAAAACATATAAAGTGTCATAACTAAGCTCCACCATAACCCAAGGTTGTTATTTACTACAACGATTGCATTAGCATAAGAATTTATGGTTGAATTTTTTTTTGGCTAAAAATCTTGGCATGGCCATTTCCCTCTTCTCTTAAAAAACATTCAAGCTATAATAACTACAAATTCATTTAAGGTTTCTACCCGCTATGAAAATGGGTGAATTCGGATTATATTCTATATCTATATCTAATTCCTTCTGATTCTATCTGAAACGGAAAAAACTTTTCTCGAATAGTGCCTTTGAGGCCATACCAAAACCAGTTCAAGTCCGACCAAAACTATTTAAGTCCTCAGATACTGAATATGTGGACGCCAGTTCCTTTTGCTAACTTTTTACCACATGTTCATCTGACCGATAGAACGGGTGATCCAAATAGAGGTACTTTTTCCAATAGCCTTTTTTTGACAGATCAATCGTGTCAAGCTGGAATGTAATTTTTTTCAGTATTGTTTGGCTTTTCATCATGGAAAGACTTACGGCTGAACAACGTTTACTAATCGTTCAACTTTATTATGAAAATTCGAATTAGCGAAGAGCGTGAAGTGTCGATTAAGTGCCGTTCTCAGCTACTCGGACTGACGAATAGAACGAAAGCATACAAAATACAGCTTGTGCAAGAAGTGAACCCGCTCGACCTTCCTTCACTCTATGGGCTCTTGAAATCCAAAAAATCAGACGTTTTCAAGCCATATTTTTTTCAGCGATGTGTCTCATTTCTGGCTCAGTTGGTATGTAAACAAGCAAACTTGCCGCATTTGGGATTAAGAGCACCCTGAAGAGGTTCCAGAGCTGCCTTTTCATCCAGAAAAAACAACGGTTTGGCGTGGTTTGTGGGCCGGTGGAATCAGCGGTCCATATTTCTTCAAAAGTGATGCCGATGAGAACGTAACAGTCAATGGCGATAATTTTAGTTCTCTGTCAATTTTAGTCTTTCTGAAGTTGACTTTAGAGAGTCAAAGAACGTATGTGAATCATGTTGTGAGGACTTAAAATCAATTCCTTTGTGATTTTAATGCACGAATAAAAAAGTAAATAATTTGATAAGCGATTGACTTCTTTGAATTTCGCAGTTGGTTTTGAGGTCGGCACTTTCTCATACAGACCACAAAAACAACATTTATGCGTCGGCTATATACTTGTATAGTATATCACATATGGTAGTATATAGTATATGCAGATATAAACAACAAATTGTATGCACAGCTGCAGACACCGGTTTTAACAACTTTTATGACTCAGTGAGAAATTAACACTTTTTATTTTGAATATTTTTCGTTGAAAGTCTTGGTTGAACGCACTTCATATTTAAACATACATACACATATGTATAATATGGTTACGTAGTATATACCCAAAATCACAAAAATACAGTGGTACATATTAAAGATCACACATATTTCTTCTCTCTCTTTCACGCAGAATAATCATACACGGTTGGATGAGTCAGAGCAAAGGCGCCTTGAATCGTGCTGTCAAAAATGCGTATCTGAGTCTAGTCAAACGCGAGCCACTGTCAGATGTTTCCACCGAAGATGCCAACGTCGTCACCAGTGCACCAATCAACAGTGTGTATTTAAACAACAGTGATCTCAATGGCACTGTAACGCCGAGCGACTATAACATAATCGTCTGTGATTGGAGTATTATTTCGTCGAATGTGAATTATTATAGTGTCGTCGAAATGGTTGAGGATTTAGGTCGGTTACTTGCCGATTTTGTTGGTTTTCTGCACCTGCGCACCGGCCTCAATTATAATGATGTCTATTTGATTGGTCACTCTTTGGGCGCACAAATCGCCGGTAGCGCTGGCAAGCAAGCACATCCCTACCGCTTCAATACGATCTATGCGCTCGATCCGGCCGGTCCAAAGTTTCGCGACGTCAGCGATGAGTTTCGCGTCGATCCAAGCGATGCTGAGTATGTCGAATCTATACAGACTAGCAGCAGTTTGGGTTTCGAAGAACCAGTCGGTCATGCCACCTTCTATCCCAATTATGGACGTGACCAGAAGAAGTGCTATTTTTATGGTTGCTCTCATCGGCGGGCCTACCACTACTTTGCCGAATCGATTACCAGCAAATTGGGATTTTGGGGTACACTCTGTCGTCGTCAATCGGATGATGTTTGGATATTTTCGGAGACGGGTGTGGAATTTCGTATGGGTGGCGAGCCCTCTACGCCAAAGAGGGGTACATTCTATGTCAAAACAGCAGCTAAGCCGCCATATGCACTGGGTCCAAATATACAACCGCAACGATTCGTCACAGCTGCCATAGATAACGAAACAAATGGACTATTCGAAGACGAAAATAATTCTATCAGCGAGTATAAATTTGTATAGTTTTTAAGTGTAGAGTTTGAGTTCAAAAATCAAATCAAAATATATATATTTATTTTAGAATGATTTTATTTATTTGACAAAACCATATGGAATTTAAAATTTTTACTAACCCACCACCAGAAGTTGTAAATATGTCTAATAAATAATAAAAAGTCTTTATGACATGATGAGATGTGATATATGGTATAAAACGATATTGATTTTAGCAATACTAATACTGTTTTTCTGAGCACCCTTTGTTGGTATGACGTGATATGTGATGTGTTGTGATATCATCTGAGTAAGTTGTAAGAGTTACAACTATTCTCTTTCCAGTCTTTTTTGAAAATAATGCAGCGAGCTTCAAAATTTGTTCGCTCTGAGACGAAGACAAGCCGACTCCCTATCGTGCGGCTTCTTCAATTTACTTCTGTAGAAATAATACGAACTGTCATCAAACAAGCAAACTTCGTACTCGACTGAGTAGGCAATTGTGAAGTAAAGTCTTTTCTCGACAAACAAAGACCAAATTCTACAAGTCACTCATCATCCCCGTCCTGCTATATGGTGCAGAGGCATGATTGAAAACTGCGAATACCGCAGTCGATGGAACGATGAGCATTGGTATAGTTCAGCGAATTAAGAAACAGCGGCTACACTGGCTTGGTCATGTCGTCCGAATGGACAGTATTCGACGAAGTAACCACCGTTAATAAGACCAAGTGGAGGAGGACCTGGCTACAATCCACTCCAATTGGCGCCAAAATGTTAAAAGGAAGAACGACTAAAGCGCTATTGTAAACTAGGCTATAACCGCGTAAGCGTTATTCATGCCAATAAAAAAGAAGAAGATCTTCTCGAAGAGCTGAGTCGATTTAACCATGTCCTTCTGTCTGTCTGTCAGTCTGTCTCTCTGTATGTAAGCGAACTAGAACTCCGTTTTTAACATAACGGTCTGTATTTTGCACAAGACGTTTTCTCCCCGAGAAGCTGCGCATATGCTGGAACTGCCGTTATCGATCCACTATAGCCTATAGTTTCTATACAGACTGAACGATCGAAATCTAGTTCTTCTATGGAAAACTTTTTCATTTGACGAAATATCCTGACGAATTTTGGCATGGATTATTAACTATTTAAGGCAGTAATGTATTCTTCGAAGAAATGGTTCAGATCAGAACCCTATAGCATATACATAGCTGTTATACAAACCCGGCGATCGAAATGAAGAGCTTGTATGAAAAACTCTTTCATTTGACGAGATATGTTCACGAAGTATGGTGTAGTTTATTATATAAAGAAATCATGCAAACTCCGAAGAAATTTTTTTGATGGGATCACTTAGCATATATATTGATTACTTCGAAGTATTACTTCATTTATTTTCATTCATATTAATTATTTCATATTTTTATATTCATTTATTTTCTTAAAAGTGTATATTCGTAATATTTTTCTCAACTCGTGCACACTGAAAAGCTGAAATGATATTAGTTTAACGGAAAAACTTTGTCATTACAAATTTATTAATTTAAAATGCTAGTAATGTAAGCACAAACATGATTTATTCATAAATTGCAGTAATTCGATGCGAAATCTTCATCATAAATCATTTAAATAGATAAACCGCCAAACACTTAATTGAAATTTAAAGCCCTTCTATCCACACACGTCGCACGTTTAATTGCTTCCATAACAAAATTGACCCTCAAAAATGTACCGCTGTCGCTCAAGCTTGCACTTCGTGTCATTAAATACGCCACTAAGTGTTTCCTGTCAACTTAAGCAAAAGCAAACGCAAAAGCAAAGGCAAATTTATTTAAAAATTTATAAGCTGCACTTAACTGCTAACCACAGACGAGATACCTGTATGTATGCACACATTAGAAGCACCTCAGCACACAGGTGAGCGAGTGGGTGAGCGCGTTTTACCAGGCACAAACAACCTGGTCGCTGGCGGCCCACAAATGTTCACACATATGTACTTCATAGCCACAAACTCCAATGATGACACAGTATTAGTGCATACATTTTTCAATTATGCAAATTTTCCACATACACAAACGTGCGCGCACACTGGCACAATAACTCTTATACTTGAACAACTACAATTTACATGTCGCTATGTAACATATGCGGTATGTATGTATATATGTATGTATGTGTGTTTAGTATGTATGTTTGTGCATATATGCGCTAATTTCGGCTTATTGCGCCGCATTCCACACGTCAACACTTTGATAAGGGCGCTGAAAATTCGGCGACCCAACACCTGCCCATCAGCCCACTTCCGCTCGCACACACACACACAGTAGCAACAGCACAGCACACTGTTGGCACGAGTACACCTCCCCTGTCAGCGCGCGCAGATTGGTTTTTGACGTGTTGGTAGCAGCTTTTTATGCCTTCATCGCATCTCCAATCGATGCGCAAACAAATGCTAATGAGCAAAACCACCAATTAAGGTTAAAATGAAACCGTTAACTTTTCAACGACTCGCGTTGATGTACTTGAAACACGTGCTAGGTGTCAATGGGTTTGGCTTCATTAAAAGCGTGCTGAAGTTTGAGTTACATAAGTACGCGCTGATTTTCATGTGATAAATTTTAATGACACTGTGCGAATTGCTTAAAACATGCCTTTTCGAGTGGTTATGTGAATTGTTACTCAATTGTCTGCAACTGATAAATTTCGTAAATTAAATTCGGAGACGATGCTGTATCAGTTCGCCAATGGTTCGCTCGCTTCTGTTCTGGAAATTTCGATGTGAAAGATGCACCTCGTTCTGGTCGACCTATCGTTGAAAAAGTCCATGAAATTTTGGAAAAGATTGACCAGGAGCATCACATAAGCAACCAAGACATCGCTAAGGAACTTAACATTCATCATCAAACGATTTTGAACCATTTAAAAACGGGAGGCTACAAAAGGAAGCTCGATGTTTGGGTACCACATGAATTGTCTGTGAAAAATTTAATGAACCGAATTAATATCTGCGATTCTTTGGTGAAGCGAAATGAAATCGAACCATTTCTGAAGTGAATGGTAACAGGAGACTAAAAGTAGATCAAATACGACAATACGAGTAATGTGCGAAAAAGATCATAGTCCAAGCGTGGTGAAGCTCAATAAATGGCCGCAAAGCCCAGATTGACGCCTCGAAAGTTATGCTGAGTGTTTGGTGGTTTTGATTCTACATTTTACTATCAACAAGTGATGAGATTGAAGCATGCAATCGAAAAAAACGGCCAGAACTGATCAACAGAAAGGGCTTCGTCTTCCATCAGAACAACGCTTTGATGACTCTACAAAAACTGGGAGAGCTTGGCTGGTAAGTTTTGATGCATCCACCATAAAGCCCTGACCTTGCACAATCGGACTACCATTTGTTTCGGTCAATGCAGAACTCCCTTAATGGAGTAAAGTTGGCTTCAAGAGAAGCCTGTGAAAATTACTTGTCGCAGTTTTTCGTCGAGAAACCAGAAAAGTTTTAGACTGGTGGAATAATATCTCTTGCGGAAAAATGGCAAAAAGTGGTCGACCAAAATGGTGCATATTTGGTTCATAAATAGGAAACGATTTTTTCGACTACCCTTTTTCCATACGATATCGGCAATTACGTCAAATTAGTAGCCTCTTGGTGAGAAAAGACGTGCTCAAATTTTCAGAATGATATCTCAAAAATTGTGAAATTTGTCATTAAGGTAGTTAATAATAGTTCATCTGTATTAAATGTACCTACGTATTAAACGCACTTGCATATTTTTTATTATTCTTTAAATTTTGAATCTTTCATTATTATTATTATTTTTTTTTGCAATAGCACTCAACTTTCTCTGTAGTCTCCATTCAACATTATACTATATAACACTTTGCCAATGCCCACTTTTCTTACTATAAAATTTATGACTTCGTTTTAGTCTTTTGAGACACTTTTGCTTTTCAATTTCCCTTTAGCGTTGCACGCTTTGAAATCTTAAGTGTTTTTGCAATCTGCTTTGTATGTAATAAGAAAATCCGTGTCTAAAAAACTCTTCATATAAATCTTTCCAGCGAATTCAACGTTTATCTCCGTTATTGCATTTATGACCGCCTTTTATTTTATGCCTGCAGGCTAACTTTGCGAAAGTTTCTGAAAAACATGCACATACATATGTCAGCATATAAGTATGTATGTAGTATTGCGCGCAAGCCATTAAAGGTTTTATATTGGCTACTACTTGGTATGTATTTGTGTTTAAATGTATACTTTCAAGATAAAAAAATCTACTTTTACTAAGCTCTATAAATGGTATAATATCTTTTGATGGGAATTATTTTAAAAGGTTTAATGTGACACCAAAAATCTGTGCCGCACAACATCTAAAACAAATACTTTGCCACAAACTTTAACAAATTTTTGTTCGTACTGTATTAAGTTTTCACCACACGTGATATCTATTTATTTTGCATTTTTCTCACACTTTTCCTAAATACTTCAAAAGTTGTTGTTATCGCTGTCAAAAAAAATTCAAACTGCCAAAAATTAAAAATAAATTGTGTAATAAAATTAAAAAAAGTTGTAACTACTTTTGGCCAGCTAGCACCCAAAACCATAAAAAAATATAATATTATAGTATATACACATATAAATGTAAAATAAATAATTAACGGCAGCATGCCTTTCTTTGGCGTTGGTTTAACATTATTGGTACTCACCGGCAGCAGCTTTTTCGTACTAGGCGCTTACTATCAGCACCATGATTTCTGGCATAAGCTACAACAGCTTATACAAGAGGATCCATACGCATTCTATATACGCGAAAAATTAAATGACGCGGTTGGTCATCACTTTACACATACACTTTTGCATATTTATTACAAATTTTCACAAACACTTTACTTGCAGCTGCCACTTTTAAATCTTAACTGTCGGGAGCAGTCAGTCGGTAACGGTTCGCGTATGTCAGAGATCATGAAGTACGGCTTCCCTGGTCTGGACGATATACGTGTTTATTCTGATTTTGTACTCTCCTATGATCGGCGCAATCGTGTTGCACATTGGGTTTACGAGCATTTACGTGCGCCCTGTGTTCAATCTAATGGTGGTGGGGCAAGTCGGCATGAAGCAAATTATCAAGCCGATATGAGTGTGCCTTCCAACTTTCGAGCTGATGTAACTGATTACAAAAATTCTGGATTCGATCGCGGTCATTTGGCTGCGGCTGGCAATCATAAGTGTCATCAGACACATTGCAATGAGACATTTTATCTGACAAATATTGCGCCACAAGTTGGTAAGGGTTTCAATCGTGATGCATGGAATAATTTGGAAATTTATGTACGCGAATTAACAGAACGCTACGGTTCTGTATATGTTTGTACCGGACCGCTATATAAACCAAAGCGTCAAATGGCTGGTTTTACAGAAGTAGAGAATAGCAGAAGGACAAACGGAAAGTGGTGCGTGGAATATGAGGTTATTGGTGAGAATACTGTTGCGGTGCCTACGCATTTTTTCAAAGTAATCACTGTGGAATCTAAATTACCGGGCGGCCAACCATATATGGAAGCATATATAATGCCAAATGCGCCTATTAGTACAAATACGAATATACGAAATTTTCTAGCTGACATCAGAGAGATTGAGCACATTGCCGGTTTGCAATTCTTTAATGGCTTGCGCCGCAGCTTCTTCTTTGGCACTAACTACACTACAACTCCGGAATTATATAGGAATTTTCAGTGATTCATCTGTCGTGGAAAGATATAAATTAAATATGATATATATTTTAGAAAATATGCATATTTACTTAAGTGTGTCTGTCTAATGGTCAGAGCTGTCGTTGCGTGGTGGCTGCGTAGTTTAAACACTTATGTATTAATAGCACGCACCTTGAATAAACGTTTGCAGCAATATTAGCCTTTACACTACACTTTTCTAATGCTAAATTTCACATAATTTCACCTTTTGCTTTCTTAAATTGAATTTCTTTTCACAAATTTGGTTACACATGTTAAAATCGCTGCACTCAAAAATAAAGCTGCTTACCAACTGTCAAAAAAGGCGCGAGGGAAGCGGATAAATGCAAAAAGGAAACGCTAAATAACAGAAATGCCTAAGAGATAAAGAAACAACTGTCAATTTCTGCATGCAAAAAACAACTTTACTTTTCAGCATTTATATAAATGAATAAAATAAAAACAAAGAGCACTTTGTAAATATTAATATTTAATTAAATTAATTGTGTATTTTCTAAATTTCTAATATTTTTACCCACTTCCTTTTTTCACACTGAACATACGCTAGATTTTTCTCTTTACCAGCATTACCACCTTACTTTGATTTGTAAAGGAATACTTTCTTGTATTGTATAGATATTCTTTGGTTATATTATTAATTGGTAAATGTAAATAATTCATAAACATTTATTTTGAAAAAAAATAATAAACGTTTTTATTTTAATTGCATGTAGAAGAGAGAAAATAAAGATATTAACATTGAGCTGAACATATGTAGCGGACCGGCAACACTGTTTACGTGGCAAACGTCAAAATCTCTATGTAAAGCAAATTGGAACTGCTGCTCTGACGTGGAAGTGACATTTTTTCTCAATTTCTTTATCGGGTTTAAAAGAAATTTAAACATAATTATTGTTAATTAATAGTTAAAAAACTAATTAGTGTGTGAGTTAAATAAGAGTACTTCAGGGTACTAACATTATTTCATTATTACCTGGCAAGTTTCGTGACTTAACAGGCTACGAATTAAGATTACATTTACCAACAAAGTGAAGTGATTACAGTGAGAAAGTTCAGTTTTTCTGTAGCAAACAGCAATTCACTATCCACACACTTCCATTACTTCTGCAAGTATAGACAAAAGTAATTGATATAAATAACACTCGAAAAAAATAAAAAAAAACATGAATCCGAACATGTACGGAGCGCCAACGCAGCAGCCACAATATACACCAGGCTGGCCACCAGCTACACAACAGCCGATGCAACCAAGTGGTGCACCACCACAGCTGGGCCCACCAGGCACTAGTTATCCACCCAACAGTATGCCACCAACATCAGCAGCATCCACACCTGCTGGGCCACTTGGTGCGTTACCACCACAGCAAAACTACGGGCAAGGACAACAACCAGGGTTACTCAACGGCAACTACCAACAACAGGTTTGTATAAGAAACATTCAATAAAATTGAAATAAGTTTAAAGTAGGTTTAAGTGATAAGAATAACAACAACGCGTAAGTAAAGCATACTTTCGGGTCAACGAAATCAAAAGTGATAAGGCAACACAATATTGAATCTAGTGTTTTTGCCACTTCCGCATACTGACTGACACTATAATTCTTTATTTTTTTAACATGCAGTTAACTAATTCAATGAGCGGTTTATCCATGAATGCAGCGAAGCAGCCAACACCCGTACCTCCCCAAATCAATACTCCATATGCGAACGCTAACATAGCAAGTGCTCCATTCCCCACAACAAACCCTCAAGCCGGCGGTCCAGATGCTCCACCTTTATCAAATGGGCCACCCACTAACGCGCAGTCCCAACCACAACAGCAAGTATCGAACGCTAACAATAACTTTATTTCGGGTCCATATACAAACGGACAGCCAACTAAACAACCGCAGACGCAACCACCACAGGCACCCAATTCCATGTATCCACCGCTGCCAAATACTTCAACGCCGCCAATGCAGTCCGTACCGGGAGGACCCAATCAGATGACAGTAAACAGCGCAAACATACCCGGCTTGCCACATATGCCTCCCAAACCGGTATGTGTAATTATCCTTAAATTCAATTTTAGTAATTTTAAAATTATAATAATTACTTATTATTTTCAGAGTGGTATGCCATTACCAGGGCAACCACCAGTTGCAGCAACACCACCAACTTCTATACCTGGTAGCATGCCACAGTATCAACAACCCGGCGCACAACAAATGCCACCACGGCCCGGTCAAATTCCACCACAACCCATGTCGCAGCCGCTTGGACCACCGGGCCAACAACAACAAACAATGTTGCCAGGTCATCCTGGTATGCCGCCTACATCCGCAGCAGCAACAATGCCACCACAGCCGGCCATGCCGCCAATGCCAGGCTATCCACCACAACCGCAACAGCAAGGATATCCACCACATCCACAAATGCAGCCAAACCAACAACAACAACCTGGTTTTCCTCCGCAACCACAGCACCCTGGATATCCATCACAAGCCGCTCAGCCTGGCTATCCGCCACAAGCCGGTTATCCGCCTCAACAACCACAACAACCTGGTTACCCCGGTCAAATGATGCCCCCAACACAACCTGGGCAACCACCAATGCCCGGTCGTCCCGGCTATAACGTAAGCTATCTTGTTCATAGTATGTTGATGTTGTCTAGGTATAATGTTGGATTTTTCTTTTTAGCAACCACCAGCCCCAGGCGGTATGTACCAACAGGCACAACAGTATCCACAGGCCCAACGTCGTCTCGACCCCGATCAGATGCCAAACCCAATTAGTGTTATTATCGAAAATCAACGTAATGCTGGTGGCGCTTTTGTCACCAATCAGCCAGGTCTGCTGCCACCATTGGTAACCACCAAATATGTTGTGCAGGATCAAGGAAACTCATCGCCACGTTATGTCAGGTAAGCAAAAACAAAAAATCACATATTTGTGTGAATGCTTTATATTCTCTACCTCTTCAAACACAGATCCTCTTTGTATTGCATACCAGCAACCGCTGATTTGTTGAAGACAACTGCTTTGCCCCTAACCCTAATCGTTTCACCAATGGCCCGTACCGTTGAGGGTGAATATGAGCCGCCAATTGTGAACTTTGGTGAATTGGGACCCATTAGGTGTAATCGTTGCAAGGCATATATGTCCCCAAACATGCAATTCGTGGATGCCGGTCGACGTTTTCAATGTCTGATGTGCAAAGTAACCACGGAAGGTAATATATAATTGGCGCTACAAGCCTATTTAAAAACTGAAATTTTGCTTGATTCCACAGTGCCAACTGAATACTTCCAACATTTGGACCACACTGGTCAACGTGTCGACAAATATGAGCGTCCCGAATTGGTATTGGGCACATATGAGTTTTTGGCTACCAAGGACTATTGTCGCGTAAGCAAGCTCATAATTTTATAGCAACAAAATTTGATACACACCTTTCTTCTTTTGTAGAATAATACACCCCCTGAGATACCAGCATTTATATTCGTACTTGACGTTTCTTACAATACCATCAAATCGGGTTTGGTACATCTACTGTGCTCTCAAATGAAGCAGGTATTGAAGCATCTGCCTGTGGATCAGGGCCAGGACAAATCGAAAATGCGTGTTGGTTTTATAACCTACAATAGTACTGTGCATTTCTATAATATAAAAAGTAGTTTGGCACAACCGCAAATGATGGTCGTCGGCGATGTGCAGGTGAGTTGCGTGCAAGTTTAGCAATAAAAGCGATTCACTTTCAAATCCACTGCTCACAGGACATGTTTATGCCGCTGCTCGATGGCTTCCTCTGTCATCCCGAAGAATCGGAGGCTTTAATTGACGCCTTGATGGAACAAATACCGAAAATGTTTGTGGATACAAAGGAGACGGAGACCGTGCTCTATCCAGCCATACAAGCTGGTCTCGAAGCACTAAAAGCTTCCAATTGTGCTGGCAAATTGTTGATATTCAACTCCACATTACCAATTGCTGAAGGACGTGGTAAATTGAAGAATCGTGATGATCGTAAATTGCTCGGTACTGAGAAAGAGAAAACAGTGCTCACACCACAATGTGTTTCCTACAACACATTGGGACATGATTGTGTACAGAATGGTGTATCGGTCGATTTATTCTTGTTTAATAATTCGTACATAGACATTGCAACTCTGGGGCAGGTATCGCGCCTAAGTGGCGGTGAAGTCTACAAATATACATACTTCCAAGTAAGCCATTTTTTTTTTAATTTTTATTTTCACTTATTTTATTTTTTGTTATTTTTTTTTAATTTTTTGTTTTTTTTTTAATTTTTTGTTTTTTTTTTAATTTTTTTTTTTTTTTTTTTTTTTTTTTTTTTTTTTTTTTTAATTTTTTTTTTTTTTTTTAATTTTTTGTTTTTTTTTTTAATTTTTTGTTTTTTTTTTTTAATTTTTTGTTTTTTTTTTTAATTTTTTGTTTTTTTTTAATTTTACTGTTTTTTTTTCAATTTTTTGTTATTTCTTTTTTTAAATTTTTGGTATTTTTTTTTAAATGTTTTTTTTTTTCAATTTATTTTAACTTTTTTTTTAAGTTTTTTTTTATATTTTTATTAACGCACTTCAACAATATATATGTATGTACATACGTCTCTATTTCAGGCTGACCTCGATGGTAATCGCTTGATTGAGGACATCATTAAGAACGTATCGCGGCCAATTGCTTTCGATGCGGTGATGCGCGTGCGCACTTCGGCCGGCATACGCCCAACCGATTTCTACGGTCACTTCTTCATGACGAACACAACCGATGTGGAACTGGCTAGCATAGGTGCGTTTAATTCAAAATTTTTCTCAAAACTTAAAATATTTTAAAATCGTATTTTTTTACCGTTACTCCCCAACAGACTGCAATAAGTCCGTTGCTATTGAAATTAAGCACGACGACAAGTTGCCACCTGAGGAAAATATATACTTACAAATCGCCCTACTCTACACATCGGTTAGCGGTCAACGACGTTTACGTGTTTTGAATTTGGCACTTCGTGCCACAACAACCATCGCAGATGTTTTCAAATGCTGCGACTTGGATGCCATGATGTTGTTCTTTGCCAAACAGGCTTGCGCCAAATTGCTGGAGCACACGCCGAAACAGGTCAAGGACAATCTAATAAATCGTTCGGCACAGATATTGGCATGCTATCGCAAGCATTGCACTTCGCCAACATCGGCTGGCCAACTTATACTGCCCGAGTGTCTGAAATTGTTGCCGCTCTATGTTTCGTGTTTGCTGAAAAACGACGCCATCTCTGGCGGTTCCGATATGACACTGGACGATCGCTCGTACGTTATGCAATTCGTGCAGACCATGGATTTGAATATGTCTGTCAGCTATTTGTATCCACGTTTCATTCCAATACACAATGTCGATGTTGATGACAACGAATTGCCCATGTCCATACGTTGTACGCACGAAAAGATGAGCGAAGACGGCGCCTACATACTCGAGAACGGTGTGCACCTGTTCGTCTGGTTGGGTCAATCGTTGCCGCAAACCTTCATCCAGCCACTGTTCGGTGTGCAGTGTACACAACAGGTGAATGCTGAACGATTTGCCATTATTGGCGAAACACCGTTGGCGGAACGCGTGCGCAATATTATCGATACGATCATGAGGGAACGCACCAGAAATATGCGGGTAAGTAGTCACTTGTGTACTTGTGTGTGTATTTGCGCAGCGTTACTTATTTTCTTATACTTTCCATATTTTTCGTTTGGCAACAGGTAACGTGCGTGCGACAAAACGACAAACTGGAATCAGTTTTCCGTCATTTCCTGATCGAGGATCGCGGCACAGATGGTTCGGCGAGCTATGTGGACTTCTTGTGTCATATGCATAAGGAGATTAAGGATTTGTTAAGTTAGCTTGTGGGTTGTGGTAAAAATAGCAGCTGCAACATGTCGCAAAGTGGGAATGCTGACAGACAAACAAACACAATGTATAACACAACCAGCCAGCTAATGTGCCGTAGCTATTCCCAGAATCGTGCACGGTTGCATCGGCTCTCACGTAAACGTTGGTAGTTGATTGTGTATGAATACTCGTACACATACATACATACAAACAAACAATTATACTTGAACGCATACGCATACAATAGACAGTTCCATATACTTATTGCAATTTCCACATCTACCCACATGCATACATATACAATTATATAACCGCAAAACTAATTTAGTGTATTTTTTGTCATTTTGAATGCTTAAATAACATTTTGATTTGGTATTTGCATTAACGCTTCCTTCCCCCCTCTTTTTTTATTTTGCATTGTCCAAACTTTTGCTTGTGGTCTATTATTTTCCGTGTAATTTAGGTATACATACATATATACATAATATTGTGCAAATTTTTATTATTATTATTTTAAAAAATGTTAAGAAAGAGAGAAGATTATCATATTTGCAAAATATATACGAAAATATTCAATTAAATATGTAATTTTATTGTATTATTAAAACTGGTATAATGGCATACGATAGTTATATTTGAAATTAAGCGAATTTTTCCCATTGCTTACACATCTATTATAGTTTTATGTGCGTAAATAAGAAATGTTTTCAATTTGGCGTTGCTCAACTTAAGTAAAAACATTGTATGTATTTGTCAATGGCAGCCGGTATTGGTGAATTGGTATAAAGTATAATTAGACTATAAAGTTGGAAACAGCAATTTTCCATTTAAATTTTGAAAGTTATGGCACTGTCGCCCTTAAAAGAAACATAAATTTCATAAAATAACCAATAAATATTAAATTAAAATTTAAAACTACTCGAATTATTTTTACGTCTCAGTAATGGTTTTCTAAATGATTGGCTTGCGGCCAATTTAGTTCCGATTTGTCTTGATTAAACGCCAGTGATAGAAAAAAATCCATTTGAATGCTGCTCCTTCGCAAGAATTTCACTCCGTTGACTTGAGCGGTTAATAAAGCAGTCTTGATTGCATCCACGCTGATATTAGAAAACTCTACGAAACTGGAGCAATTTTCAGTAGCAACCCACTATAGCAATATATACCTTTGACTTAGTATGGACGAAGCTAAAAGCTTTAGCAACTTGTAAATTACCAGTTAGAATCGTTTTTACTCTACACTTCCGAAGTTATGGTGTACTTATTGTTGTTGCAGCATAGAGTATTCTCCAATCGCATTGGTGTATGTTGAGCAGGTAAAGTAGTGGCTCCAATTATCGATGTACTGGCTGCTAATCATACTGTTAGAGGTTACGATTTTTTTCTTCAAGAAAGAATCAGCTTATATTATTTGATTATATATGTTTTAAATATGATCTATAATAGTATAATAAATCTTATATTATTATTTTATATAACCTTTAATTATGTTTTACTTCACATGTCTCCACAAACCTGCTCTCCAATATCCGTTAATATGGCTTAGCTAGTGGATTCAGAATTATAGGCGTTAGTCAACTTCGGTGACAACCTTTAAAGTTTATCACTAACCCTAGTCAGAGTAAGCAGCAACAAAAAGAACCACACGTTTAGTTGCTAAAACTCTAAACTAATGTCAGAGTAAGAGCATTTCAAAGTGTTAGCACGCTATATCTAACTTTATTGTTACTAAAGGTTATTCATTATACCCTAAACAGGATGTATTAAGTTCTTCGCAAAGTTTGTAGCTTCAAGAAGGTCAAAGATCCTATGCACTTATACTTTCCAAGGGAGCAGCATATATGTAGCTGCCATACTACCTGAGCGCTCGCAATCAACTCTTGTATGGAAAACTTTTTTATTTGGTGGAATATCTTCACAATATCTAATTTAATTGTCCAGATTGGACCACTATAGCATATAGCTGTCATACAAACTGAGCGATCGAAACCAAGCCGTTGTATGGAAAACTTTTTTATTTCACGGAATATCTTCACGAAATTTTGAATGGAAATCAAATCTTGTATGGAAAACTTATTTATTTGACAAGATAGTTTCACGAAATTTTGCACAGATTATTTTCTAGGGAAGCGCTATAATCTCTGAGGATATTGTTCATATCGGACCACTGTAGCATATACATAGCTGCCAAACCAACAGCGATCGAAATCAACTCTTGTATGGAAAACTTATTTATTTGACAAGATATCTTCACGAAATTTAACATGTATTATTTACAAGTACAAATATACAATATTCGAACAAACTTTTTTATATCGGACCACTATAGCATAGATATAGCTGTTCTTACAAACCGATCAAACGAAATAATTTTATAGAAATTTTGGTATATGTGAAGGGTATTAGAGTACTTGACAATCTGTTAATTGGAGTTGAAACACTTGTATAAACATTTCAATTGGGAGCAACGAACGCCGAAGCAAAACACATTTCAGTTTTAAACTACTTAAATTTAACTATTTCAGTATAAATAAAAGTCAGCCACTGCAGCTGATTAAACAATAAATTAATATATTTTTATGTACAAACATACATATAATGTATGTATACCATACATACATATATACAATAATATCACACAACAATCGGATCTACGTAACCGGAACGGACCCGGATTTTTTATCTGGCCAAGTAACGTCTACTCGGCAATACAACAAGAATAACAATAAAATGTTTCGCAAATCAATTGGTTATCCAAATAACTTGCCTAAAATGATTACCGTTATGCTTAAGCGCTGCAAAGGAAAATGCAACAAATTAAAAATGTCATTATTTTATATACAGTGTGTATAATATGTATGGAGACCATGCACATGAAATTTTATTATTTTAAATGAAATTATTTGCCTCAAAAACACTTCGATATTGCTGAGACAAGACAAGTGTACTCGTATTGCTCTATTTATGTTTTCATCTCAATGGTTATATCATTTGTTGCTGCATTTGTGAATGCATTGAGTGACTGCAACTGCTTTACACAGTATATGAACTTATATGTTTGTAGGGGTATACATATATACTTACAAATACATAAAGTTATATTTGTAGCAATATAAACAAGTTTTCAAATCAACTGCGTGCCTGCGTTGCAAGTTTCTGCCATTGAATTGGGTGTGTAGTGGTGTGGTTTGCTGTTGTTGTAGTATACGTGATTTTTACAAACCGCACATACATATGTGTGTATGTATGCTTACAAGAATATATATTGTAAGTATATATGAATGTTTTCACTTATTTTATATTAACCCATAAAAGTACGCAGTATTATTTACATATATTTCAAGATAAAATATGAATTTATTTAGAAAATAAATTGTATATATGCTTAAATTTAATTAGTTTGGAAAATGGAACAATTTTTTGTTGTTTCTTTAAGAAAGAAGTGCTCAATCAATTTAAAAAATTATCTTCAGCCAATTTGAAGCGGCGCTAAATGAAATATAACAACAAAATGTTCAAAAATAATATATGTATATAAAAACGGTATGTAATATAAAATGACGCGTATAGTGGCTACAACAAAAACTTTAAACAGCTATATTTCAATTGAAGTTTTTTTAAACAGCAAAATATTATTCAGTGCTTGTCTTACTAATACATTGCAGTTGTCGTTATTCGTTTGTTACATAATATACTCAATTGTTTCCGTATTTTTTAAATATTTTCTTATATTCACATTGCAATAACTATTCTTAACATTTTTGTGGCTTACTACACAGAGACATTGAGATAAAATCCACAGACGTTTAGAGTTCTCAAAATCGTGTCTTGCATATCAGATATTACGTCTGGAATATTACTTTGGAACAAATTTAGTAAGGATTTTTTACAAAACAAAAAAGCACATGATTTTGAGCTTGGCTCTCCAAATCTTTCGACTTTAGTGATGTCTTTGTGAAACCCAAACTCTTTTTGCGTTATATATGTAATATTATCTATATAAAATACCTATTGTTTTGTGTTGTTATCTATGATTTTGTTTCTCTTGCATTTTTCGTCTGATTTGTTTTTGTCAAATATATGTGTCCTTTATTACCAATGCTAATATTATTTACTCTTTTTTAAATACTATTTATTATGCAATATTACCTCTCTAATTTTTTTTATTTTTCCATTATTTCAAATTTGTTTTCTTTTTTTCTTTATGTGTCTATGTATAGCTGTATATTTTTATTATTATTATTTAAATTTTTTATCTTTCACAACAATTGTAAATAATGGAAAAGTATCTGTATGTAGTGGCATTTCGCAAGAAAAAATTAAATACATCATATTTATAATATAAATTTATGATAGTAATTATTCTCATATGTTAGAAAAATCCATTTGTTGGTTTTTTTTTTTGTCTACTAGATTATTGTAAACTATGTATATTGTGTATGTATGCATGTATATATATAAAAGTGGCATTGGCAGATAGCGTGATTGCTCATCATTCAATCCCATAATAATTAACAGGATCTTATTTACTGAAAGCCATAAACACTGCCCAAAGTATTTCGTTTGCGTTCGGTTTGGCCGCCTCCGTTTCAAAATCCAAATCCAACAATTCACGCACACGCTTCATGGCCAATTCATAGTCATCGTCATTTAGCGGCGCAAATGCATTTTCGATTACGTCACTAGCATGCGCCAAAAATATTAAGGCCAAAATACGTCTATCCATGCGTTGTGGATCATTGATCCATTTGGAAAGTACGGCGTCTTGTATCTGTGGTGAAAACGAAATAGACATATACATATATGAAAAGAAATCATATAATTATAAATAATGTGTACCTTTTTCACTAAACGACATTTGACCACATTATCGCTAAGCGGATGTGTCGTCATATCGAAAAGTAGAAAATTTTGTTTCTCTGTTGTCAACACGCCCTTTTCCACTAAATTCTTTGCCAAACGTTCGCGCACGTTTTTCAATTGATACCGCAATTTCAAGGGATTCCATGTTTCGCCTAGAATTTAAAGCCAATTAACAATTGTTAATTAAGATTTTTTCCTTTGGTGCGCGTTCAGTTAGTTACCACTCAAATATTCTATCCAACTTTGCACAGTTTCTGGTGGATCTGTTTCTTTAATATGTTTTAACGCTTCGTCGAGTAACACATCACCAGTCGGCTGATCTGATTTCAATACGAGTTTTCTATAAACAGAAAATAGTAATTTAAATATTTAAATTTTTACAATAGTAATAATCATTTATTATAATTGCTTCACCTGGAACACAAACCACGGCGACGCATACCCGTTTTCTCCATCATCACACGACCCCGCAAACCGAGTTCAATGAGAATGCAGCCACGTAAACCGCTCGATATGCAATCATTCCAAAAAGATGTGTATCCCTATTAATTGAAAAAGAATATATTAACAGATGAAAAATTGAAAAATGTAAAGCACCAAATACATTTCAAATAATATCAGTTTCAAACCCACAATATACGTAAGCACCAACTATATACATATGTATGTACATACATACATAAGGTCTATGTAAGAATAGATTTCTAAGTGAGCGAGCGTCCGGGCAAAGCGGAAGTGAAATTTGGTGATAAGAAATGAAACCACTGTTATTATCACAATCTTGGTTAAAACATAAGGAACTACTTAAAATAATTAAAATGTGTTAGCATACACAAGAACTATTTATATGATGAAAATAAATACATACGCACATACAGGTATAATATACATACATACATATGTATATTCGTACATAAAAAAATAATAACAAATTAATTATTTTAACAGTTATTTTAATCATTTTAATAGTTATTTTAAAAATATAACGAGGCACCTGCTATTATCTAAAGAAGTAAATTGGAAAAACCGTAAGTCGTAGTATATTAATCATAGTTCCAAAAATTTCATATTTGGAAGCATACTATACTTTTTTAGTTTTTTGTGATAACAGGAAATACTTGTTTAATGATAAGAAAGAGAGCGATTCAATCATTTACTTGATAAAAGAAATTCTTTGGGCATCAAACATTTGTGTGGGTATATTTTCAGGAATTAATTACTTCTAAATTTATCTTAAAGGTTTTTTATTGAGCCATTATCTAATTTGAAAATGAGGTAATTGTTAATTGATTTATTTCTATTTTCTTTATGTGTGTCATTGATGCCAAACGCCAATTAATAAGAAAACTCTTATTTATGCAAAATTTTCAGTCAAAAATCAAATGAAGTACACCTGAACTATTTAGTATACATTTTACATTAGAACAATAATTGTTTTCTTATAATTCCATTAATGTTTATTATCATTAAGTTAAATTAACATTTAATAGAATCCACACAATTGTAGTACATAGATATGTACATTCCATCACAGTGAACTTTATATGAAAAAAATTAAAGGGTGCGAAAATGAAAACAAAGAGACAATATGTGCCTACGTTGAATGTTAACACACTTCGTAAACAGAGAGGCAACTACAAATATAAAAATGTTCCGCCACCGCATCAAATGTTAATGAAGGTAGCAGAAGCTCGTCATTGCCATAACAGTTTGAAAAGTTAAAGGCAGATAGATATAAAGACGTCAATTCTAAGTGAAGAACGTGTTATTCGCACCACATTGATGAATTGAGCTTTGGCTCACTTGTCTTCGTTAACTGCTAGTGTTTTTATCATAACTTCAATTCTACATTATTGTTTTTACCTATAATTCCCGCACCCAAATAATTACGGCATTTGCAATAATATTAATAGAATTCCAGAATTCCGATAACGCTACACCACAACTATTTACCTCCTTGTCTTTTAGGCCCAACAGCAACACTTCTTCCATGAGTGTTAGACGTGTCTGTTTGGAATCTCCATCATCTATATTGTCCTCTTGATCTTTATTACTATTATTCAAATCGTTATCGTCGTCCGGTGTGTTTGCATTTAGGCCAGCAGCACCACCTTCAGCTCCATTATCCCGTGTTTTAACGGCTCGTCTCACCAAACCATCACTCCGGTTCATTTTATATGTTATATTATTTATAGAAAAGAAAACTTCAATTTATTATGTCGCTATTTACTTAATTTTTTCCCGTAGAAATATACGCAAATTTTATTTGTCAGTGCATTCGTAAGTAATTGGTGAAGTGGCGCTCCGCTACGTTTTGTTTTACACCTTTTCTTTGTTGCTGTTATTACTGTTCCTTCCGTTTCTATGTTACTTTTGTGTCACTTCACTTCACTGTAACAAGTTATAGCTATTTATTTTTATTTAGTTATTATGTGCAAAATAAATCTTTTTTATTTTTACAGAATGGTTATAAATTTGCTACACACTTTGCAGAAAAACACAATTTTACGATTTATTACCGATATTTACGATTGGATAGAGGAAAAAATTATTTTCGTCGTAAATTTTCTCCTCCTCTAAATTCTGACATTTCCTTCCACGACAGATATCTTTTTGACAGCCAGTATTGCCAATGTTAAACCAATTCCTGGCAGAAACAGCTGTGCTGGTTGGACAATTTGCTTCAGCAGGTGTATGTCAATACGTTTGACAATCGAGAATGCCATTAATTTCGAAGTACATCTAATATTACAAAAACCAACTCTGTTTGATTTTATCAAATGTATAATAAGATAAGGAAGTACTAAGAAGTAGTACTATTTTCATAAGAATAATTGTCAATAGTAATATGGTTTTTATGGCACCACTGCATCTGCCAGGGTTTCTTCACTTTCCCTACTTTTTTGCCGCTAGCTGTCGCTGCAATACGAGTAATCTGAAATCAACATAAATGTTTGAAATTGAAATTTAATTGGTGTTCTTGCTGCTTAAAATTGTGTTTTCTTAAAGTGCACACTTAAATAATCTCGGGAAATGTATTTAATATCAACGGGAAAGACTACTGTGCTTTCGGATTTTAGTAATTTAGATACAAAATCTATTTATCAGCATGCAAATGGAGAAACAACGGATTTTCAGTTTTACGCCCGACAGCGTATTTTCCTGGAGGTGAACAAAAAGTCAGGTCTGGAAATTATGCGAATTAAGGATAAAGGCAATAATAGTAAGCATACCCTATAGCATATGAAAGTTTGTTATCTACAGAAAAGTAATGTTTTTATATAAAGATTTAAATATTCAACGAGTGCGCAAACTTAATATCGGAAATGTCTACAGTGCCGCTTGCGCAAAGCAATCGATGGAAGAAATGGCTTTTGGTGGAGTAAATGGGCAAGTTAGCATATACAATTATAAAAACTCTGAGCTGATACATCGCTTTAAAGCCGGTTAGTACTCAACATATTTTAACAATGATATATTCATTCTTTAATATTTTATTATTTGTATAGATAATAATCGTAATAGCGTATTGTATTTGGATTACAATGGCACGGATGAGTATATATCTTCTGTGTTTGAAAATGGCCAAATCAACTTATACGGAACTAAAACAAAGACAAAAATCGATAGCGTAAACATAGATGGCAAGTAAGTAAACACAAGCCTTGATTTAATTCTTTTCTAATATATTCTTCTTAGCTCAACTCTGGCTCGCTTTCACCCAACCAAACGTTTCCAATTTTCTATAGCATCATTTAAGGGCGCTGTAACAGTTTATGATTTGCAAACTAAACGCAAAATATTTAATTTAAATGATGCACACGCTTCGCCTTGTCGCGATTTATGCATGTCTGCTGCAACACCTGATTCTCTAATAAGCGTCGGTTACGATTGTATTGTTAATGTGTTCGACACGCGACGTAGAACACCACAAATGAAACTAAATCATCCTCATCCACTGTCAACGGTGGCAATGAGTGGTTGTGGCACATACTTTTGTGTAGGAAATTTAAAGGGTGAATTGATTTCATATGATATACGGAGTGTTAAAAAATGTTTAGCCACCAAAAAAGTGCATGATTGTTCTGTTACAAGGCTATCATTTGTGCCGCTGTCTGAAGATGACGGAAGCACTACTTCAAGTTTCAGCGGTACAATAGCTAACAATACTGACAGTCCAACGGAATATCTTGGCGAACAACAAAAATCAACCGCAACAATGCGACAACGCGATTCCTTTTGTGATTTCCTAGATTTTCAGGCGAATAAATTAGATCGCATGTCGGCTCGTTTCACAATGCGACGTGACAGTTTTGATTGGGACACACTTGGACGGAAACCAAAAACCGAGGATACCACCCCAACCGCATCGAAACTTAATGGGAGCAGTGAAAACCTTAATGAATCTACAGAAAAATCGACTGAAAACATTTCCAATGGAAAATTAAATATGAGTTTCGATTATGTAAATACACGACGTAAGAACTTTGAGGACGGCAAAAAACAATTTACGAGTAAGTTCCCATTATAAATAAAAATTGCTTTCCTGATTAAGTAAACTGTAACTTTTGCACTCTTATTAACACCCACAGCTCCACTACGCGACCGGAATAGTATATCAAAACTGGTTACTAATTTGAAACAAATTGAAGAAGAGGAATCCTCTCACATTCTACATCAAAACAATGTTAGCAGCAATAGTGACAAAGAGAATCCATCAAATGCGGAAATGGATTTCGACACACACGGTCAACTGGGTAAACCATTAAATGCGTACAGTAGCACACCGAATCACACACCGATAGATAACATAAAAGTTAAGAAACTAGATCAAATAAAGTCAGAAGTAATCAACGAAAATAATAATGAAAAAACTGTAAATACTACTGAAAATAATCATGTAGAAACTCTAAATACTACTGAAAATAATCATTTAGAAGATGTGAATACTACTGCCACACCAGGCGATATTTTAAAGCACATCGCAGATTTGCGCTTGGAAATGAATACACGATTTAAAAAACTAGAATCGGAAGTAAAAATTAATGCTGAGCAAAATAAGTGGCAAATTTTTACGCAAATAGCTGACATTTGGGCGCGGCAAATGAACACTAGTGAAGATATACGTGATGCGCTAAGCTATCTGCTGCAAACTGATCCTTTTGTCAACGAATTTTTACGTTTGAAAGATGAAAACGAATTACTGAAAGCACAGCTACAGCAAATCTTGGAGAAAAAGTAGGTAAATGTCTTTGTTTATTAAAAATATTGTTTTTTTTGATCTCGAAGATCAGTAGACAAAAATGTAATGTAGTGAATTAAGAAAACGCACTGAGTAGAGACTTATTAAAACGAAATTGTATTTCATTTATTGCATAATTCCACAAAAAAAGACTTTATACTGCCAAACAGAAATCATACACATAGAAATAAGAATTAACTAAATAATAATTAAATGATTAACATAATTGTATACTTTATTAGCGCAAATATGAAGTTTTGCCAGTTAATAAATTGAGTTTTAAAAAATTACTTCAAATATTATGCATTTGAAAACTAAAAAAAAATTATATATGCAACACAAATTGTGTTTTTTCGATTACTTTCATTCAAGCCTTGTTCTCCAAGCAGGACTGTTCAATAGTTTTCATGTCGACCTGTAAAGAAAACTTGTAAAACTCTTTGAATTTGTGGACCAATATTAAATGTACCGATATAGTTGTATTGAAATTACTGTAGTCAACGATATAACGCTCATTACGTGAGTCGTAGTTGATAATGTTGACAAAACGCTGTCCCCAGAAAATATCTTCACATGGCACATAGGAAGTGCGTGCCTCCGTTACCATAGCAGTTGCGGCAGAACAACCAACAATCGACACATACAATTCAAATTGTGCTTCATTCAAATCTTTAGCCGACTTCAAATAGTACAAAGGGCTGGTCTCATCTATGTAGTGGCATACGATTTCTGGCCAGACAATAATTTGTTCTCCATTGCCATCCAATTTCAGTTCAGTGCGTGTTTGCACGTACTCGCCCTCGCGAGTGCTTAAAGGAATAGTTAAAATAGGTGTATTAAGGATATATTTCTACACTTGTTACTGGTAACAGGTCTTACTTTTTTTCCATTATGAGATAAACGCGTATCTTCGACTCTATGACTTGTTGCTTGCGTGGATCGCAAACACGAAATAAGAGACAAAGTTTGCCATCCCGATAACAAATCTGGAAAGTACATAATTATTTCTAGCAAAACGAAATGTTATGCGGTTTTTTGAGTGGAAAATGCCGAAAATTTCGAAAATTTTAGATTATCTTTTCTTCTTCTAGTTATTATACTCTCGCAACAATGTTGAGTCGGAGAGTATTATAGTTTTGTTCACATAACGGTTGTTTGTAAGTCCTAAAACTAAAAGAGTCAGATATAGGGTTATATATACCAAAGTGATCAGGGTGACGAGTAGAGTCGAAATCCGGATGTCTGTCTGTCCGTCCGTCCGTCCGTGCAAGCTGTAACTTGAGTAAAAATTGAGATATCATGATGAAACTTGGTACACGTATTTCTTGACTCCATAAGAATGTTATGTTCGAAGATGGGCAAAATCGGCCCACTGCCACGCCCACAAAATGGCGGAAACTGAAAACCTATAAAGTGTCATAACTAAGCCATAAATAAAGATATTAAAGTGAAATTTGGCACAAAGGATCGCATTAGGGAGGGGCATATTTAGACGTAATTTTTTTTTGGAAAAGTGGGCGTGGCCCCGCCCCTACTAAGTTTTTTGTACATATCTCGGAAACTACTATAGCTATGTCAACCAAACTCTACAGAGTCGTTTTTTCAGGTATTTCCATATACAGTTTAAAAATGGAAGAAATCGGATAATAACCACGCCCACCTCCCATACAAAGGTTATGTTGAAAATCACTAAAAGTGCGTTAATCGACTAACAAAAAACGTCAGAAACACTAAATTTTACGGAAGAAATTGCAGAAGGAAGCTGCACTCAGACTTTTTTTAAAAATTTAAAATGGGCGTGGCGTCGCCCACTTATGGACCAAAAACCATATCTCAGGAACGACTAGACCGATTTCAATGAAATTCGGTATATAATATGTTCTTGACACCCTGATGACATGTACGAAATATCGGTGAAATCGGTTCACAACCACGCCTTCTTCCAACATAACGCTATTTTGAATTCCATTTGATGCCTTCTCTGTATAATATACATATACATTTGGAACCAATGATGATAGCGGAATAAAACTTTACAAAAATACGGTATGAAAAATATGTAAATGACGTATAATGAAATCTCGATTATCACTTTATCATGCGAGAGTATAAAATGTTCGGTGACACCCGAACTTAGCCCTTCCTTACTTGTTTTTCTATTGTTTTTGTTTATTTTATATTTATTTATTTTTTCTTTTATTTTTCATATTTATTTTTTTTATATTATATATTTTATATTTTTTATATATATT
This sequence comes from Bactrocera neohumeralis, assembly GCF_024586455.1. Lineage (NCBI taxonomy): Eukaryota > Metazoa > Arthropoda > Insecta > Diptera > Tephritidae > Bactrocera > Bactrocera neohumeralis. The sequence goes on from NC_065920.1 coordinate 13,052,940, forward strand.
TTATTTTTTTCATATATTTTTTGTTTTTATTATTCTATTTTTTTATATTTTTTAAATTCTGTTATATTTTATTTTTGTTTAATTTTTATTTTTATTATTATTTTCTTATGTTTTTTTGTGTACTTACCACCGCTTTGTCGCTAAATTTCATTTTCGTTATTTGCTTTGCTGGTCTTGCCGTCTTTGCATATACCATGCTGACGAGCATTCCCTCAATTCCAATAGCCAATATCATTTGCAAAACGAATAGGAATATAGCTTCCGGGCATTCGTCACTCGCATATTTCTCACCGAAACCAATTGTGGTCTGTGTTTCCACCGAATAGATGATCATCGAGACGAAATTATACACGCCCTTAATACATGGTTCCTTGCCCTCGCCCAAACGCTCGCCGGTGACTTCGTCAAACATTAAATCTCCATGCGAGTAGGCAACCATATAGTTGAGCAAGGCGAAGAAGAACCATGTGAGGAAGTAGGTTCCAACAAAAATCGTCAGCATATATTTCCAATCTAGTTCAATCTAAGCATATACCATACACACATAATTATATATACATATACTTATAATCATTGATTTACTTATAGAGGTAGCTGTTGGCTAATCAAGAGTGGAATTTAGTTTTCAGAAAAATGCTGTTAAATTTGAAAAGTGCGGCACTTGCATACCGAGAAAATAGTGCAAATGAACATATCGACTTTGGTATGCACATATGTATGTATATACAAGAGCAATGCAGTATGCAGTGAATGGTGGCGCCAAATTTTTGTAAAGAACATATACTTATCCTTTATGCATACAATGCCTCTCAAACTATTATATAAACATATTGTATCAAATTTAGTAGTAATAAGAAGAAAAAACTATGAATTAGTTGTTAATGGTGATTTATTTCAACAAATGACAAAATTTAACATTAGTGCAAATAACTGTATACATATTGTTTGAGTATTTGTGATTATATAACTTGGCTAGTATTTGATAAATGCTTAGTTTCAACGAAAACTATAATACATATGTACATATGTATATACAAAAGTGCATGCACATAAAATACAGGACATACATATGTTCAAAACATAGATACATACATACATATATTTGTACAGTGGTGGCTTATGTTATTTTAGTTATTACTATTCAGTTTAATTTCAGTTGATGCGATTTGTTATGGCTTTCAGCCGGGCATACACTTTTAAATGCGAAAATTTCCATTTGTATTATTTTGCTTTGTGTCCGAATAACTGTATGCATCATCTTCCGTACATGACTCTAAATCCGATTGTTCAAAACTTAATTTAGTTGATGCTGGTGTTATTGTGTTCTTCATATTTGTAGGTGCTGTTGTAAGACATTTCTTTGGTAATAAACGTGTTAACGCGCTTACCATTGTTGTTACCAAATCTCTAACATAGCGCCACGATTTCTGTGGTATACGCCGAAAACTGACATTCTCATGGCCACTTTTCTCTATGACACGATGATGACGATGTCGCGAACACATTGGATCTACATTAATCTGCGTGTTAGAATTTCAAAGGAGTACGACTATAAATAAGAATCCGCTAACTTACCACTGTAACGGCAATCACGATTCAATTCGATTGTACTACCAGCCCAATCGCTTGCACAAGGCACACTGGAAAGATTAACGGTATATTAGCGAATGCATGTGAGCATTAATCGGGTCAAAATAACAGTGCATCTTACATACATATGTATATTTATATAAGTGTACAAGTTTGAATTCATAAATCACTCTAAAAATGTCCTACGTCTAATAGTTAAGTAAGCATTAAAGTCAAAACATCGTGGCAAAGTCCACAAACTAATATTTGCAAACCTTGTCAGAAATGTGAAATGTTTTTTCTTCTATAAAAATGTGCATATGTTGACATGTAGCTGCATATGCACATAGATAAACCTTGACTTGAATATAATTGCAAGGTAGTGACCATAGCGTAATACCCGTAAAATCATTTAGTTAAAATAATTGTTTTTTTTCTTCTAACTGGTATTCAGTTATACTTCATTATCTGTGTAAACACAAACTTAGAACAAAATTAAGCGATATGTGAGATTGTCGGTTGCTGCTTATAAAACTTAACAGGCATGACTCACAGTTAGATAAATAGATTAAAAACTTGAATTTAAATTCAGAAGATTTCAGAACATAAATTTAGTTAAAGCACTCAAGTCGAACAAAATATACACACATACATACGCATACACTTATCATTATAATGTGTGTACAACTAAATCAACTTAAGTTGTTCCACATTAATTAAAGCATACTCACTTGTTAGCACTTCTGCTTATATGTCCATCCAAATCGCTTTTCTTTCGGCGCTGCACAATTGGACTCTCTGGATAATAGTCGGCCGATTCGTTGATGCGCTCCTTTTCTTCCGAACGCTTGAGTGATTTAGGTTCAATAGGACGCGGTTTAACCGGCATCGATATGGATCGACGTATTTGTGGATTATCAGCTTGATCCATGTCTTGAAGGCTACAGCTGTTTATATAACGAAATGTTTAATTGTCCACCCACTCACTCAGGCTGTGATGAAGCTTCAAATCCAATTGAAGGCAATTAAATTAAATCAGCTACAAAGACGCACAGTCAGCACTTGCCTTGCTGTGGCTGTTGCTTCACGTTGTTTGTTGTTGAAATTACAAACGCAAACTAAGGTCTGACACGATTATATTCGTCTTCAAGACATACTATTCGCTTTTGTTGATAACCAGATTATTGTGCTATGGCAAATAGTATTATCTAAAAACTATAGTACATAGAAAGCTCGAAAGAGATTCACGCACGAAAATATGTAACTGTGTGATTGATTGCATATCACTGTACATAAATTAAATAGGACCGTTTTAAATATAATAAATATTGGAAATTGTTTCATAGTTTCAAATAGCAAATAAGTTTGACTTTTTAAACAATACTTCTGTAATTTTATGTGCATGTTTTATTTTCTTTGCAGCAGCACTGTATTATGCACTACAAATAGGTACAAAACAAACATCACTCCCGTTTTGAAGTATGTATATGTATGGCTGTGTAAAAGTTGAGTGAGTGTTACAACTCTCTATTTTTTTTTTGTCTTTTTTATTATTGTTTCAAAGCTATAGACAAAACAAACTACGATATTCCGCGCTTTAAATGCATTACGGGGCATAAATAAAATCTATGTCGTGCTATTGCCTGTGGATTGTCTTATGCAAACTAATGCCATATATCGTGCTATAAGTTGTTTTAAAATAACGGATTTGCACATATGGTACAATATGAAAATATAACTGTTTGTCATTTTTAAAATAATATTTTTTCAAAAAATATTATTTAGTTTAATATTGTTAATTTACAGAAAAATTATGTAATAAGCTTCCGCAAAATATCATTGCTCATTTTAAATTTATTGTTTTAATTGGTATATAAAATGTATGCTTATGACATAGTAGTCCAAAAATTACGCCATTGCCAAATTCAATAATAGCTACCAATTTTATGCATCTGGCAGCACTCAGGGTAATTTCTTGAAATGCAACCCTGCTAATAGTCGGTCTCCCTTTTCACTAATTCAGTACCAGTTTTCAGTGCCAGCAAGTATGGCGTTTGGTTAAATTCATAGAGCAATAAATGTTAAAATATTGTGAAAACAGGAAATTGCATTTAGTTAAATATTGACAATTGCCCAAGTAACATTAAAGTAAAAAGGTGCTAATTAAAAACGAAACAATTAACATTGAAATGTATTAAATAGTTTCGTGTATGTGTACAAAATAAAATCATATTAAGAAAAATACTTATTGAGGAGCTGAGTGCAATTCATACAGGTAAATAAAATACTGAGAAATCGTGAAATTCAGTTTGCGCAACATTGTTGGTGGTTTGATTGCGGAATGATTTCTACGAATGTGGTGCAAATAGAAATACTACAAGTACATATTTGTGCAGTGAAAATCGCGAAAATAATTTGTGATATGATTAAAAATTGTGTACACTAAATATCGAATATTAGTTGAATAGCAAAAATTCCAAGAAATTTTAATCAAAAGGCAGAAAACGGCCAAAAAAGAAGCAAAAATTATTGACGCATTCAGATACCAATTTCCGAGAAGCGCATTTCTAATTTAGACCGAATTCTCAGAAGTGACAGACAAGACAACAGCAAAAACAGCCAGAGGCAACAACAAATTACATAGCGTTGTGTGAGGACGGCATGGCATCACGGCAAAGGCAACACAAACAACAACAACACAGTACGAAAAATAAATACTTGGTAAAGTGTGAATGATGGGAACAAAATACGCGGGGTGCCGTGTGGCCAACGGAAAACGCTGAGCGCCACTTATTCAATGGCAATGCACGGCAGTCTTGTGTATGTGTGTGTATGATTGTGTATAAACATATACAGCTATGAAACAAATCGAATAAGAGCGTAAATGAAAAAAATGAGAGCCCAACAGCAGCTGAGAATTGACTCACGGTTGCCAACGCTTAAAGAAAAGGTGTGCGAGTGTGGTATTGTGTGCATTGTATTATATGAGTATCAGCGTGTGGCAGAAAAAAAAAACGAGAAATATACACTTCATGTCGTTTTATTTCAATTCGTGGGAAATTTTTAATTGTTTCTGTGAATTTACAATGGAAGCGAAATTAGTTGGTGAATGTCAAAGTGAAAAAGTAAAGAAAATAAATTTTCGCGTTAATTTTATTTGTCGCTACTTAGATCAGCAAATATTTGCTTCTTGTTCCACGAATAATGGCTTACACATTAATTCAGGTGTATTAAAATGCAATCAAACTTCCTATATGGTATCTACATACATACATATATACATATTTATGTAAACGTCTAATATTTAAATTTATTTTCAATTATAAAAGTGTTTGTGCACTTCAGCTTGTTGCTAAACCATATGTACATACATATAAATATGTATGGGTTAAAACATTTTCTCTGAATAACTTTGTTGGTATGTACTTGCAAAAATATGGACGGTGGAAACACGTTAAATATATTCAAAGCGTTGGAGGCTTGTCATCGGTTGTGACATCATACTATTAATAGGAACAATACTCGTGACTCGTGCGCGCTAATTATTTTTAAGTCCAACGTAATGAGCAATTGTCTATTGTCTCATCGCTCACATACATACATACATATGTACATGTATGTACGTATGTATGCACATACGCGTAACTTTTAGAAAAGAAATAAATGCACAAAATACCCAGATAGTCCAAATAATTGTTAGGGAATTCCAATTGAAATTATCAAATTTATACCTAAAAAATAAATATATGATAATATGATGTTGTCAAGCGAAATGCATTTATGAGTAATCAGCATAGTACTGTATAATAGGGTAAAGAACATTCTTGTAGCTTGTTAACTCTCCAACTGATAAGAATTATTCATACGTTTACAGTTTATAGATACATGTAGTATATGTATAAGTCATCCTTTCATGGCTTTATTGTTTATCATCGTCCATATGTACGTTTGTTTTCATATTCAAGTAAACAATTTCTTAGAAACCACAATTTGTTATCGCATAGAGAATTATTATGAGTAAAATTTGTTATACTCAAATCATTCTATAAAATCTGTTTAATCGGAAATTTTAATTGACTATAAATGTATACAAAAGTAAGATCATTGGCATGGCTTGAAGTTACTCCCTTAATTACTAAGTAAAAGTACTGAGTGTTAAATTATGAATAAATATATATAGATATATGGGTATTGGTAATATAATATAACAAAGTCTCAAATGGGTATTCAAATTAAATTGTGCCAATTAAATAGAAATACATTCATATGTATATTCGTATTATTATTCAGAATTGCATTAATAATATAAATTCTGCTAACAATAATATTTAAGTAAATAAACACGGGGGTGCACAGACTCGTAAATTTAATTTTTTATTTCTGCTTATGGATTAATTATTTATCTGAACTTGTTTTTCATATGAGAGCTAAACTCAATTATGTAAAACATACATACATATGTACATATGTATGTGTATATACATACATATACTTAATTATTTTATTTCTTAGCAAAAATTAACTTGATTGATAAGTGTATACGAAAATACTAGCTAATATACATATGTACATATGTATGTATGTTTATATAGTTTGCAATAAGTAAAACGAATGTCATCTACACTCTTGCGTTGAACGACCTTCGTACATTTATTAGTTATTTAATCTCCAATATTTGTGTGATCGAATAGATATTGCTTCCTAGAAATTGGCAAAGTATTTAAGTAAGAAATTCATGTACGTATTTATACATGTGCGCATAGGTAAAATATACATACCTATACAATTATATGCGGTGCATACATTTCACGTTTAATCGGAGAACTTCCAAGAAAAGCGGCATAGAGCTTTTGATAACAGATTCCGAAGAAAGACCACGCAATTTATGCTCTTTAATTTAAGAAGTATTGACAGATATAGGCGATATATTTATTATACTATAAAAATTTTCCCAGAAAATGTTGTGAAAATTTTAGCAGTTTTTGAAATGGAACATCAACGTCTAAATGAAATAATTTAGATCCCTGAGCGATCAGCTAATGTATGATTTTTCATTTATATTTTTTTTTATATAAAACTTAAACTGTAAACAACCTGGCAGCGGTATTGAAAGTATGTATTTACTACGTATTTATTTTTGTCTTTTGTTTATGTGGTAATACTTAAGTGTCAAAAATGAAAATGTCGAAAGAAAACTATGAAAAAATTTTCTTATTACGAATACTGAAAACAATTCCATACATTCTTTCTTTACATATTATTATGGAAAGCATCCGAAATTTGTGCCTCGAAATTTATTGACTATAATTCATAAGTTTATTTTTGATAATCCATTATTTGTGTTACATACATATGTACATACATACATATGCATATAAGCTACTATAAACACATACATATGTATGTACATAGTTTCTGTGCAATTTTAGCTACATATGGTATATCTACACAAACATACGCTGAAATATTCAACACCGTTTCCTTTTCATCATTTTAACAAGTTCCAAGAAGAATCCGTGCAATACTGTTAACGATTCGCTTGAATTTTGCGCCAACACGCACTCAGCAACGACCTACATGCAAACTCACACAAATTGGATGAGAGCTTCCTGGAATACCCAAACGACTGTTTCGCCGTAACCACCTGCCCTCCGCAGGCGTATGTCAATTTAAATTATTTTGCGAAATCACTGCACTCTAAATTGATTGTGGTGTTTTTATCTACAAGCATACTTATATGTATGCATGTATGTATGTATACAAATCCATATACAAAAATAATTTCCAACTAAAACATGGTGAGTGTCATGCAACTTGTATGTACATACATATGTATGTGTGTATGTAACTGCAACTATATTTTTATGTTTGGGCCGACGAATTTTGTTGTGCCTAATTTTATTTAGAACAAAACTATTAATATTTGTTATTATAATAACCTGAAAACTCTATACGAATATCCGGTTTATAACCGTTCGTGTGAATATTAACGGATTAGTACTATTCGAATAGTCGTTCTACTGCGATTACAACATTGTATCCGAAGCTCTGTACAAAAAATAACGTGTGTGTGAGTGTGTAAATATTTATATTACTTTGAAAATGTGTGGATTTTTGTGTACAAGTCACTAACTCCAAACTAGGTCGGAGGTTTTTCGTTTACTATTGTTAAATATACATATGGTATGTACATAAACTGCGTGTTCGCATTTATTTAGTTATTTACGAAAAGGATATCAAAGCAATTTTCCGGTATGTTTGTCAAGGTCTTTTACATTTAAAACGCAGCACGAGACAAACGGTCAATTATTGTTGTTATTTCTACTAACTATGCAGCTGTGTGTATACATTTATGTTTTTTGCTTTGCATCTATGAAAAACATTTGTTTTGGCACATGTGGGATTTTTTTAGAGATAATGCTAGATAGAAGTCGTTTAACCAAACGTACAATGGGTATAAAAAGTAAAATTTTGTTATACATATACATAAATTTCAGTTGCAAAGAAATCAACGAGATACGCCAAGTTTTTACCGTTGTTCTTGAATTGCACTCAATTTTTTATTATACAAATAATGGAGCTAATATTTTCAATGCTTCTCTATGTGCACATACTTTCTTTCAAGTTGGTTCGAAATGAGCCATTACTAATATTTCATTCAAAGGATCGCTTAATCCGAAGAATTCAAATAACTATCACTCTTCTTAAGAAATTATTAGTGTTGTTTGTTTGAAATGAAACGACTTATTTTTCTTAATTACAGACATACTATATTTATATGAGTGTATGTATACATATATTTTTCTTTTTAATACGTTTTCATTTTTGAATGTACATACGTTTATGTACATTTGAGTTCGTTTCTGAAAATTGTGCAATGACGCTTGATTGTGTTCTCAAGAAAATTTCTTTTGCTCATACTCTCTGCCTTCAAAGTACACAATCAACTGCACGCTAATACTGCACTTAACAACAACAACAATGAGAACATCATTTACTTTTCTATAGAATGCATTCGTATTCCAGAAACAGAAAATGAAGTGGGTTTGAAATTTCATATGAATTCCTCGTAGTAGCAAAGCGGCACACAAACAAAAGCCGATATGCACACACACAGATACGAATGTAGCTGCATACATACATATTTATGTAGATATGTACCTACCACTGTTTGAACTCGAATTTTGTTTTGTGTGAAAGCGTTAAGTGACCAGAATTTTACGAGGAAATTGTTGGAAGCATTAACGGAAAAATCCATTAAATACATTTCTGCGGAAGCATTTCTGGTTGAAAGTGCCGAGCACGGGTAAACAACATCATGCTTATAAATATTGTACTTACAGAAAAACTGTAAATTGTCTGCATATCTACACTTATGTATGGATATCATAGATGCATAATAAATCTAAGATAACATAACATGTTATTGTACATATGTACATACATGTGTTGGTATTGCGATTTGACACCGCCCTTTCAATAAACCAATTATACTAGAAGTTATGATGGAATACTTGACTTTTTGCAACTTCAATATACATACATACATATGTTATGTACATTTCTACATACTATTCACTTGTATACAGTATTTACTGGTAGGAACATTGCAAGTTCTAGTCAAACACAAAATTAATAAAAATCGAGGAGATAAGGACTGCTGGCTAATTTTGAAATATAGAGCAAATTTTTATATCAAGATGTACGTACATACTTATTTGTAATCCGACTATCTCGAAAGAAACGCTTACTAAGTCGATAGTGTTAAAAAAAAATTGTAAACTACATACTTCAAAATATGCCAAATAACTCCTTAACCAGTCAAGTATTGTCACCTCAACAACATTCCACCAAATTATTGGAGCAATATTTTCGGTTATTACAAAAAGAACAACACATTTTCCGTAGATTCCACTACCTCTTCTCATTCTTTTGAATATGACTGCTTTGTTCCCAGAAGTGTGGACTATCGACAGATGCAAAAACCAGCAATGTCCACCACCACCAGTTATTGAAAATTTTCCCTGCTGGGTGCTCCTCTTCGATTTACGTGTGTACATACATACATACATACATTTCTGTATTATTATGCTCATGTATTGTTAGCATAGCAAGCAGACAGTTAATGGTAAACGGCAACCGTCCAACAGCAGATGGTAACCATTCAGTGTGAGTCACTACAATATTGTTTTTTTTTTGTTGGGTCCGCTTAACTGACGACGGTTGGTTAGTTGCTTGTTCGGCTGGTTGACTGGTGTCAGCAGCATGCACCACACATCACAATATTCTACGAAATTGAAATTATTAACTGCTGAGCCAACTGTCGCATTGTTCTTTGGACTCGCATTTTCGCAATGGGAAAAAATGAAAAAAAAATTAATCGAAGATCAAGAAATTCGAGGGATCAGCCTTTTGAAAATTTCGCTTAAGTTCTTCGTGTTGCAGACTCATTGTTGTGTTTTTGTTTGTTTTGTGCTCGCAAGCTAACAACAACAACAATAAGCATTTCAAACAGTCATTGTGTCGATGAGTACCTTCATGGAAAGTGGTATGTGGAGGCATTTGAAATAGTATGATGGTAGATATGCTTGAAACAAGCATATGTATGTAGATATGTACATTTGTAGTTGTTGTAAGCGGTAGAAAATATTCTTGAAGTAAATGAGAAATGTTGCGGAGTTGAAGGTCCTTTGTCGGATAAAAATGCCGGATTCGGGATAATGGGAATGAAGGATCTTCCTAACGCGTGCATTTTTAGGCAAACGGCTGTTACAAAACTGTTATAATTATTATAATATACATAAGTAAGCAAGCAGACACTAAATATATAATTTATTTCCAGTAGTTACAAACTTTTTATGTTAGTGTGAAGTTTGATATCCATATGTCAATTAATTTTACAGTTGTTTGGGTATTAACTACGAGTTTCCTTGAAATTTTGTGTTTCCAATGGAATACGGCTACGGAATCGTAAAAAATATTGCTGGGTATTTTGTGGAGTCTACTTTATCATAAATCCAAGGAGTTTCAGTACTGTTGATTGAAGATCGTGAAGTCTTTCAAAAATTGCCACATGCGAGACGTCCATCCATCTCTGTTAATGACGATTACATCGAACAAGTTTAAGAAACAGTGCTTGAAAATCGTTGGCATTAGAGAAATCAGAGTGCCGAGAATCTCAACACCACTTATGGATCGACTCAACACATTTTGGATAGGAATCGTGTATCAAAAGATTTGAATCTCAAACGACTTCCAAAAGTACCGCGATAATAAAAATGTGTAATAAAATACAAGAAAATGTACATACATACTACATACTTATATTTTTTGCCAGTCCGAGTCAAATCTGATCATATGACATATAAAATATAAAAATACCTGTAAATTAAGTTTCCTAAAATTTAATTTGCTTACAGAACAACAACTTCAGTTTAGTTATTGGAAAAATACTTACATACATACATAGCTACTATGTACAGTTATAAAACTACACACTTTTATTGTACTATTTAATTGTGTTGTTGTCTTTTGTAGTTTTTCATTCAAGTGTATGTGTTTGCACATTGTATTTGTGACATTTTCATGAATGAACGACGCAAAAATTAAAACTGCACATGTACACATGTGTGTATGTACATATGTACATACATATGTGCGCATACTCAGAAAGTAAAGAGTAAATCTAATTTCAAACTTGTGTGCGCTTATTTTTATCGGGGTGAGTGTGCGATTCGTTAAAAATTGATAACAAATATAATTTTCTGGGAGAATTGATTTTAACCACATATGTACTTATGTACATATGTATGTATGTATGCATGTATACACGTAGCTACACTGAAAGTTCTATAAAGGCAGTGGCACGTTTGTTTTCGCCGCACAAGTGTGCTGATCTCTGGGCTGTATAAAACAATTTGCATTGCTAAAATACTAAATTAAAATAATAAACACATCGCGTATGCAGACAACGTTAACGTAAATAAATAAAGTAAGCTTATATCATAAATAAGCCGTGATTGTTTTATAAAAATCTAAATATACTACCATGCAACATGCTAGGATTCCTGAATTTAAATTTTTTTTACTAAATTCAATGTAGTAAATCAATAATAATATATATTTGAATATTTTCTCATATTTTTATATTCAATGCAATATTTTCTTTATATTTCAGTTAACTTCTGATTCCGTTGCGCTGTACTACATAATTACACACCTATGTACATAGATAGCAATTATCAACTTGTATAAATATCTTCCGATGGGGCACCGCTCCAGCAAACTATCTGCTGGCCTCACCAACGGTAACAAAAATTCTATCAAGGAAACATCATCGTCCACCAAATTATCCAAACATTCGTCACATCGTCATTCAACACGTTTTCCAAAATCGTCTTCACCTACGAATAGTGAGAGTAGTAAGATTTATAGAAACTCAATAGCATCACTTACTAGCAGTAACGTCACCGCTGTCTACGGTGATAAGTTCTTGCCGATTTTACGTCTGGATAGCGATTCCATAGCTGACACCACCAACCTTTCATCAGTGGCCAGTAATTCAAGCGGTCAGATTATTATAAAAATACACTTCAAAACACATTCGCCGTCTGAGATGGATAATGCACAACAAAACATACTGCAACCAACAGCTGAGTCACATGCGCACTCGGTAGCGAATAACGATACTTATCGTCGCTTAGTGGATACAAATTCGAATAAGGTGCTGCCGCACACAGATGATGGTGTTGTGGAAGCTGCTGGCAGCTCCATTAATTCAATGTTGAACAATAACAATGCCAACATCAATAGCAGAGCGTCTCTTCCAAATAATTTAAATGTTTTACGCATTACGGAACCTTTGGTAGAACAGGAAGCGGATCGCGCTGGTAACGTTGAGTATTACGAGGTTAAGGAAGAGAGCCCGGCTACAACGCATAATCGGCCGTCAGTGAGTAGTCGACGCCAGAAAGCCAAGTCGGCATTTATGAATTTGAAAAGCATGCTAGAATCATCAACGTCCTCCTCTGGCAGCAGTAAGTCGCAACTAAACAAACTATCAAATAGCAGCAACAATAATCATTGCAGTGATAGCAGCTCTAATCATTCCCGTAACACTACTCAAACGCCGCCAGTAGCAGGTGAGGCGCATTTACGACAAAAGCAATTACGGCCGTCGAACAGTGAAGTAAGAATGTCACTACCCACGGTCAGCTCTTCCACCTGTCAGCGTGATAGTGCTGTTAGGAACGTTAATTCTATGACAACTTCCACCTCACATACTCCTCCAACTCCAGTATCAATAACTACCTCAAGTGCAGCGCATCCAACACCAACAGTGGCGGCAGCAAATGAGCAGCTTGCCGTTTGGGCATCCAACAAAGATCTAATAATCTCTTCCATAAATGTAGTGGTTTGTCCAACGACAACAACAACGTCGGCGACAGCAACTACGTGTAAGCCAACAGAGCGCGTAACGGTAGCGGAAATCGGAAACGGTATTAGAGCTGAAAGCGCGCAGGTCGAAGAGAAATGCAGCAGTAATCCACAAACAACTAGTGAAGGTCGCGATCACACAAATATAACGCAAACTTCAATTACGAAGAATGCCATACATGTCTTATCTACAGCGACGTCGCCTATTGTACACTCACAAGTAGATTTTGTACATTACCTCGTGCCAGATTTGGAGCGCATTTTTAATTCGAGTTTTTACTGGGGCAAAATGGATCGCTATGAGGCCGAGCGTTTGCTTGAGGGCAAGCCTGAGGGCACATTTTTACTGCGCGACTCAGCACAAGAGGAATACTTGTTCTCGGTAACATTCCGGAAGTACGGACGTTCGTTACATGCTCGTATCGAACAGAGTGGACACAAATTTAGGTAAAATTTTAAATTTTTCTAATTGAATATGCAAAATAGTATTTCCATCAAAATCAACAATATTTGTATTAACAAAATTTTTGTGGTTTCTTCCTCTAGTTTCGACTGTCATGACCCAGCCGTATTTAGCACATCCACCGTGACCGGTTTATTGGAACATTACAAAGATCCCGGCAGCGTTATGTTCTTCGAACCAATGCTGACCGTACCATTCCATCGCAAAAAAGTATTCTCGTTGCAACAATTGGCACGCGCCGCCATTGTATCGAATACCAGCTATGACGGTATATCCGAATTGGAGCTACCAGTGCGTCTCAAAGCCTTCCTCAAGGAATACCACTACAAACAGAAATTGCGCGTGAAACTGCTCGATGAAAGACTACTTACATACACCTAGTGTCCGCTGAACGCGGCCAGTTACCGGGCCGCCATTGTAACCGGCACCAGTACAGTGAGTGCCGGTGACGCCGGTCGCATAATGTTGCATGCAGCTACGTTTGACGTAAATTTGGGCGCTACTATTGCGCCTGGCAGTGTTGGATTGGGAAGCAATGCTGCCGCACATTTTGTTGATGGTTTGGTGAATATGCGTGTGGTGTCTGTGGAGGCGCTGCAAGATCTTGTCGATCTCGAAGATCTGCAGCATGCAAACACATTCGTTACATATGTACAGCACTCCACTGTGGTGGAACAATTGAACAGTGATGCCAGCAATTGTGTGCGCAACGGTGTTTCCATGAAGCGTCCACGACGTCAACAACTCCTAAAAATACCAAATCGCATGTCAGAATTACTCAGCCGTGTAACAGCGAATTTGAACTGTTACAACAATGTGCAGCGTCAGAGAAGACACCGTCAACGGCAGCAGCAGCAACAGCAACAGACGGAAGGCATGTCAACGCCAAACCAACAACACTAAGCTAAACAACAAGCTATATAAATAAATTTAAGACAATCCCAGTGAATAGGAAAATCAAAATTGCAAACAAAAACTCCAAACGGTGTGTGTGTGACGGACGAAATGAACAAAGAATACCTATGCACAATTGCAACAGTATCAAAAAGAAAAGCTCCAACGTCGCTTTACACACTCTTTTTTAAATTGTACATGATGCGGTATCAAAATAGTATTAAGCAGCAGTTATGTGTTAGGATGAATAGTTTGTTGTTACTAGCAAGCAAACAAAAGTAGGCTGGGTTTAGGTAAATTCATGCTCAAAGCACGTTTGTATTTAAGTCCAGCAAATGTGACCCCCCACTGGTTGAGCACCAAAATGCATTTGCGAAAATAGTATTTATGCTAGTTATCTGGTAGCTTAGTTTAATGTTGAATATAAAAAAATCTATTAAAATTGTATGTAATATAAAATGTACATATATATGTATGTGTGTGTTATACGCTTGTTACTATATTATAATTCATAGAATATTTTCGTTTAGTTCATTTAAATGTAAAAAACTAGTTTTATAATTATAGTTAATGTAATTATTTATTTCGCCCATAAATATATGTGTATACTATAGTTTTATTTATTACATATCTGACATTCGTACATTATGCGCTCTCTATACTCTCTTATCATGTCATAACAAATTTCTTTTCTTTTCATCCTGAAGATTTATTTATTTATTTTTCCTTGTTATATTCGATTCAGAAGCCTGCACATCCATTGATTTTAGAAATGTGAACAAATTATTGTTAATGAATGAATGTACTTGGCATTGCTACTGTAACTTTAACTTTTTGTTGCGGCGCGGCAAGTTTAATATTATTATTGTAAATTATTGTTAATGTCAACAAATGCAAAAAACGCAGAGAAAGTACAATATACAGTTTGCAGTCACAGTGTTCAGCTGTACTTACATATCCATGACTGTAAAACTGAATTTATTATAAATACAACTGTTTAAACTCGTTTTGAAAAAAAAATATATATATGTATGTATATATAAAATACAACTAAAATAGCAGTAACAAAAACCTTGTTTTTTATTTAATGATGTGAAATTGTTTGGGCGCCTAAACGGAATAGTTTTAGCAGAGAACGTGCAACAATGTGTGCCTGGAAGTTCGCCAGCGAACAATTGAAACTTTTAAACTGCCGAACTAAGTCCACAATGAGGGAAAATAATATTGCTTTAGTTCTCTTATGTTTTGGTAGGAATGTAAGTTGAAGAGGTGATTAATGTTGTTGTTGAAGCGGCAGAATTCTGCCGAGTTGACAATCCTTGTCCGGATAAAAATCCGGGTCCGTTACGTAGACTCGACTATCCTAGGAGGTGATTAATACTAAACAGGAACGAACTCTCGATTTGTACCGACCGATTACACCGCTGAAAAGGTTCGATTTTCATTATTAAATGCATCTAGATACAAAAAATTCGATTTTTTTAAATAGCTGTCAAAAGCCACACATTTGTTGCTAGTTGTTTTAACGGATTATCTAATCCCCGTTAGGATGGTAAGGATTATCTAAGTTGTCGTCGACGTCATCTAACGGTAGGCCCAAGAAACGTGCTGTTTCGACGGGGTCGGACCAAAGGGAAAAGGGTGTCAGATGAATGGGGCATGCAAAGAGGTGGCCAGTGACTAAGCTGCGCAAGGGTCACTCTCGTTTCTCGCGGCAACTTCGTCTGCAATGGGTGGTGATTTGACTCCAAGAACGCCATTCACTGGAAGGGAGATGCTGATAGATACTGATAGCTCCACTGTGAATGGCGGTCAGTATCTGTCGGAAGTTAGTTGCGTCGGAAGTCCGGTCGGCGTAGTGTTCGATGTCGTCGACGTAATTGAGGAAGACCTCTTGATGTTCCTAGGAGGCGGTTCCGCTCCAAGCAGGTAGCTGCAGGGGTGATTTCTGCGGAAACATCCCAGCAGGAACTGCTTGGAGAGGAGTTTATTATGCTCTTTAACTGGGAGTATAAGCCTCTGACTATGTTGATATTCAATGGGAAACATCAAGAGGCATCTTGTCGTAGTCCGGAGTATAGTGTTCTGATAGGTCTGTAGCTTCTTCATCTGCGTTCCACTGCTAGCTCCGACCTTTTTCGTTTCTTCTGCACGGAAGCTTTCCACTTCTCTTACTTTTGTGGAAAACGCAGTTGATGTATTCACTCAATTCCCACTACATGGATGTGTCACTATAAAATCCGTATGTAAACCGATAGTGTAAATTTAGCATAAAATTTTTTTAATAATATTTCAGTATTTCCATTTATTATATTTTATAGTATAATAATACATATTTGTATATGTATTAGCTAATACTTCCACTAATATTTACTTACAACACACAACTTACAAATATTTTTTCCCAAAATGCATGTCCGTCACACGTAAAAAGTAGATTCACTGTAACAACAAATCGGTTTCGATCGCATTCGCTGACATTAAATCCTGTTCCAATTGTGTTGCCGTTGCTGCTGACTGATTGAGAAATAAATCGAAATCATAAGCGCCATTCTGTGCGGCCACTGAGTCTTTTTGATTCGTTAATGTTTGTGGATTTGACATAAGATCCACGCCGAATAGACCCAACTCTTTGAGTAGTGTTTCATTATTGTCCACACTCGGATCGGACGTCGTATCGAGCTCGTCCAGCAGATTACCTTTTTGTTGTATATTTACCACTGGTGCTGGCGTTTCTACAGCTTCTAAGCCACAAACGACTTCCGTACTTGCCATCCGCAAACTGTGCGAATCGGTACGCACGATGGTCTGCTCTTCCTCCTCTTCCTCATCGAGATCTTGTGGCTTTAGCGTGGTCGATTTATATTGGAAGTCAGTTTCTTTGAAATCAACTTCAATCGGAAAGAGTGGCGGCAACGCTTCTATACGCTCTACAACCGAACGGTTGAGCTGTGCCAAACTGTCGAGCAAACTGCGTAATTGTTTATTCAAATCCATTGCATGCTTGCACTCGAGCAGTTCCATCTTTTCCAATACATCGGTACGCAATTTGGCGAATTTATTGCGCGCATCCTGACGACAACGTAAAATCAGTCTGTATTCGTAGTTGCCGGTTTCGACGCGATAGAGTGGATCTTGCAATGCGGCGAAGCTATGCTCCTCATCGTCCATCTCTTTCACTTTCAAACAGTAGGAGAGATAGGTGAATTTAGCATCGGCATAACGGCGCACCGTTAATTTGGTGTCTGGTATCGCCTTGTTCAAATATGTACCCAAGTCGGAGAGCACCGGTTTAATTTGCTTGATAATATTTAAACCATCCTTTTCCAGATTCCGATGAAATTCACCGAACATGCGGAACGCCTCAGATGCCCGTTGTTGCGGTTCATGCGCACTTATATGTGTAAAGCAATCGCCGAATGCCTTATATGTCTGTAGCAGATCGTAGTAGGCTTTTAGCATACGTCGCGCATGCTCCACCAAACCTTTATACATCAATTCGGTACCCTCAAGTTCTTCCAGTCGCTTAACCAACGAATCATTACAGAGAATGGCACGCGAAAGACCCAATGTATCTGCTGTGTTGCTGGACATATTATCCACTATGCGATGCTTTAATTTTTTTAATATAATGTCCAATGATTTGCCCTGCTCCGGGTCAGCATGCAATTTATTGTAGTGTATGGTTACCGTTGTGGTGGCGGCCTGTATCATTTTCGCTACTTCCACCTTTGTTTTGCCCTTCACACTCACCGAGTTGACAGCCAACAGTTCATCGCCGCTTTGCAGTGAGCCTTCACGCGCTGCTGGTGTGCCATCGAAGACCTAACGGCAGTCAAGAAAATTAGTCAATGTGTGCATTACTTTAAATATAATTCCAACTTGCCTGTACTATGTAAAGACAGGGGCACAGTGGCGAGCCGCCGCCTATGCTAATTCCTATCAAATTGCTCTGATCCTTCGTAATCACCACGGAGCTCACAGTTACCGTCATGCCCCTGTATTCAATGTTGGGTATTTAAAAAAAATAAAATTTAGTTGTGATTTTTTATTTTTCATGAGTTTTTAGTTATGTAATGCGGTGATGCTACCATAAGTCTACTGATGCTAATTATGATGTAGATATGTACATATGTATAAGTATGTATATGATACAGATGCTTTGGAAATTAGTATGCATATTTACAGTGATAAAGCTAGACGTGGTGGAACATGAGTCAACATTTTCTAAAGTAGCCAATCAAAATACATATATAATTATAAGTTTGAGATAACTTACTTATGCATGCATTAATTAAATATGTATGTACATATACGTATGTGTGTGTGTATGAATCTAACGCAAAAGTTACCGTTTGAATATTTTCTTTCTATTCCTAAATTGGAAATATGGATATATGCATATAAATATATAAATGCACGTTACACACATGTATATATATACATATGTATGTGTGTAAATTATAATTTATAGCAATTCCTGAATTGTCGAAATATGGTCGAAAATTGAAATGTCCACATATTGCGCTGCGCTTTTTTATGTTGATTGTTATATTTGCTGGCTTAAATAACCGTTATAAATAAATTTATATATATGTATGTATCTTAAAATATAAGTTTCAACCGTTTCTTTCACAGAAAACTACGATAATATTGGTCCCAATTTTGCAAAAATCTAAACTATAAAAATAGGGAAACTATGGACTTGCAAGCGAAACTACTAGGAGAATTTTGATCCTCCCTAATTGACAATACGTTGACTACATTAATACTAGCCAGTATGCTGAGCTAATCTGTATACCAAATTAGATTGTACATATACTATATATTATTGGTGCACAGCAACAATTATAGTTGCTGCTTTTGGTAGGTTCGTACATTTATACCGTTCAGTGCTAGTCACAACTTACAGTCGGTCTAATTCAAATTTTTGCCTATCGAACTCAATTAAACGCTCGCTCAAAAGGGGCACAATAATATTAGTCTGAGCGACATCGTCAGTTTCGGGTGTCGACTTCCGTTCGTTGTCAATCACTAATTCTACTTCAAAATCGGAATTGGCAGCATTTGAACTCGGCTCATTCTGCGTTTCCTGTTGTTGTTGCATCGCCAAATGCGTAGAACTTTGAGGATACATAAGTACATACATGGAGTTTCAGAGAAAGTGTACCGCCATTGTTATGTCTCAGTGCTTCTACTTACTTCTCGTTGAGCAATAGCGGTGTAATGACGGCAGACTCCGTTAAAATGCTTTTATGATTTACATAAAGTTTAAATTTGATTGAACAAAATTTTAGTTGCAAGAAAATTTAGAAAATTAGTTTTAATTTAGATGATACGTAAATAGACGACACAAATGCAATGATATTGATTATTACTCAGACCACAGTTTTTTAAGAACAGATAAACATATGTGTGAAAATATATAATGATATTTTGTTTGAACAAAATGCTATTAACCTTACATTTTATCCTCTTCAAAGAAGTAATCATCGTCTGTATCCGTTAACATTTTTCCTGATATCGTTTAATAGTATTTAATGTTTATATTTTTTAATTTTCCGGTTTTGATTATCTGATTGGAAAAGGGCGCACGCAAAATTATAGCATACTTCTCAGCGTTGACAATGTCCCATTCACAATGGCTTCAGTGTCAAAACAAAACAAAGTGATTCGTGTGGTAAAATTTTATTTGTGTCGAAATATAAACTTTTGTAAAAATCGCTAAATAAAACATATAACACTTTGAAGTTACATTTATTAAATGAAGAATGTTTTCTCACAGATAAATATTTAGTGCAGCCAAAAGGCGTGATGAGCACATTTTTGGAATGTATTGGATCACGCTAATGTATATAGTGGAAATAGTTGATAAATGTCAAAATAAGAAAGAATGTTTATATCACGCTTTTTACTCGGTGGATTCGACTTTTACGAAACTATAAACATAGGTCGAAAATGTTAAATTTGTTAAATAAAACCAAGAGTATTTTAATACCAA
The DNA here is from genome assembly GCF_024586455.1 of Bactrocera neohumeralis. Taxonomy (NCBI): domain Eukaryota; kingdom Metazoa; phylum Arthropoda; class Insecta; order Diptera; family Tephritidae; genus Bactrocera; species Bactrocera neohumeralis. Next base: position 13,073,303 of record NC_065920.1, read on the forward strand.
ATCTGCGTAAAACTGCCAGCCGTTCCACCCACGATGTGGTCAAGGAATCGTCATCAGAGGTTGCAGTGTCAAAAACAACGACGCCACCACTTATCTTGCCACACAATTGGCCGCAGTATGAACCAATGAATCGTGCCGTTTCACGACAAGTTTGGATTGAAAACATTGATGATGTGCCGGAACGTAAAGTAGGCATTATCGAATTGCACCCGGACGTTTTTGCAACACAGCCCCGCGTTGATGTCATACAAGAAAATATAGAATGGCAGCGTAAATATCGTTATGTAAGTTTTGCCCATACCAAAACACGCGCGGAAGTGCGTGGTGGTGGAAGAAAACCATGGCCTCAGAAAGGAATGGGACGTGCCCGACATGGATCCATAAGATCGCCCTTATTCCGTGGTGGTGGCGTTGCGCACGGACCACGTTCACCCACCACACATTTCTATATGCTACCGTTTTACAAGAGAGTGATGGGTTTGACTGCAACGCTTAGTGTAAAACTTGCACAAGACGATCTACATGTTATTGATACCGTTGATGTGCCCACACAAGACCCACAGTTCATTAAAGAATTGATAAAAGAACGCAACTGGGGACCTTCTGTGTTAATTGTGGACAGGTATTTTATTTTATTTGAAAAAGTTATGAAATAATATATTTTCTTTTTCCATGCAGAGATGATATTTTTCCAGAGAATATTTCTTATGCCACCGATGCGCTGAGTTATGTGAACTTAATGCCTTCATATGGTCTCAATACATACTCAATGCTTAAACACGACACTTTAGTGCTAACTGTAAATGCGGTGAAACATATCGAGGAGCGCTTGTTGTATCAACTCCATCGAACTGATGGGGCAAAGAAAGGAGGCAAATTCAAATTGGATCAAGTCTAAAATAGTTTGCTAATTTTTTTGGATTTATTAGATTTGCTCGATTTCTTTAAGAAAGTCTCGTCGCTATCCAAGTAATTCAAAACGTTGTATAAATCTAAAATATTAAATGCAATAGAAGCAGCATTTATCTATAGAATAAATATGTGAAAATGTTAGAAATAATATACTTGCCTTTCGCTGCGCGCATTCTTTTCAACTTATCTAGTGGAATAGCTGCCATACTGGATCTAAACGCATCGGAGCGTGAGTTTACAAATTGATTCCTAGGTTCAGCCAAAGTTGTCATATTGGGCATTGTTGGCAGATGACTATCGGCACCCATCAATCTATTTTCTGCATACAATGGATTCTCCGGTACCATAATTTGATTTTCGTTCAATATGGGGTAACCAAAATTTGAATTTTGGTATGCTAAATATTAAAACGAAAATTTAAATAGAAATGTCAAACTTCTTTGAAAAGCTTACGCATATTTGTAGAATATGGTTCCGAATAACCGTATTGACCATAATATCCTGGCGACATAGAATTACCAGGAAAAGGGATTACCGATTGATTAGGATCCATTTGTCGCCAATTGGTTAATTCATTAGCGTAGTTAATGTGCGTTGCTTCGGATGTTGTTGACAAAGGCGAGGCTCTACATGAGGCGCCGAATTCATTATGAAATGTGTATACGCTCGGTCTGGTGTTACCCGAATACGTGGAATGTAAACTTTTATCACTCATTGTTCCCATATCCATTATGCTACCCTCTCCTTTGCTTGAACGTAAAACATTGAACATTTTTTTAAACGCTGACATTTCTATATTAACAGGCTTTAATAATATCGCGTTATTTTGTATCAACTATTATTGTTTTTCACGAACTCATTTGTATATTTGCGAAAAAATCTTACATAAATAACTCTCCGAAATATAGTAACTAATAGAATTTTGACAGAATGTTATATCGAAACGATAAGCTGCGAAAGACAAAGTTTACATAAAATAAATTTAGATATGTATTTTATATCCTTGTTTTCTTATTATTATTTAGAAACATTGACATTTGCGTTTTGTCAAATCAAATTTTTAAGAATCAAAATTTTTCTAAATTTATTTTTAAATGATTTGAACTACAGTAAAGTCCTCCTAATTATTTTTCTTAATATTATATTAATATTTCTTTAGCGGAAACAAATTTTTAGGAATAATCTCAAGTGGACCATCCTTAAAAGAGTATAAATTCAATTCTAATCCAGTTGCGCAGTAACGTTTGGAGGCATGTTTTGCTTTAATAATTATATAGTATAATTATAGAGAAAATAAAACATAAATAAACAATACCCATTTCAGAGTCATAGGTCAACGTTTCAAATTATATAGTTAAAAAAGTGTTTGCCCATAATATAAAAAGGTTTTTCTAATTTCGTTTATATAAATTGATTTTATTTTAATTTCAAATCTATAAAATAATTGGAGTATTAAATTATTTGAAGAATTCAAATTACATTTTATCCATTGTCAAGAGGTCAGTTTATTTTATATACTTAAAAAGATGGAAGTAAAATTCCGATTGGTTGTCTTTTTCATAACTCAATCCTTGTTTTTGATATTTATATACATATATATATTTTTAGTTGGGGTCCAATAGGCGTTCACGTATCATCCAACGCAGCTCCGAATGTGAACTCTCACCTGGTATTTGTTCACGAAAGTAATTCCATTCACTCTGGTAGTAGTGATATAAGGCAACCGGATCTTTACTTAGTGGTCGGCGGCGGCGTGTCGCTGTGCATTGTCGTGGTACTAAAATAAAATAAAAGAAAATAATTGTTTGTTGCTATTTTAATTAGTTTTTATGTTTTTGAAATTTTTTTAATTATATCTGCGATTTGTCTAGCCAAAATATATAGCATGTAACCATATTACTTACTCATAACACCCAAAGATCTGGCTGTGGTGTAACTGCCGCCACTCGGACTACGCCTTGGAGCGCTACGTTCGTGAGATGGATATCTAACACGAGCACGTCCACGATTAGTATCTCGCGATTCAACCCTTGGATTTGACGCTGCTCCATTTGATTTAGTCTTGTCTTCTTTGTTACCAATTGTGCTGGTTGCTGTTTGGCCACGCTTTAGACTCGCCTCTCTTTGCGCTGAAGGACGCGTTGAGGCACGTTCAGTCGCTTCAGACTGAGGACCTCTCAATTCATTGCATTCACTAAACGGTACACGTTTATTACTTTGCCAAGCTTGCTCGCGTGATAAAGTTCCCGCATCGAAAGTGGTTGTGTGCGGTCGAGGACGTGCTTCCGAAACCTTTTTGTGTGGCTCCGCTGACTGCACTAGTTTCTGCTGTTGTTGAGACTTTTGTTTGGCATTCAGTTTGTCACTCATACTACTGCCCCCGAAAGTTGTCCCATACTGCGAAGTTGAATTCGTGCGGGTAGAATGGGATTGATTACCTTTCTTGGCCATAGCCGCTCTTGATTCCAATTGTTGTTGATGCTCTTTTTGATTCAACGATCGTAAGGCATGAGCATCATGATCACGTTTTGACTTTACATCGACAGCGCGTTCACAATGTGCATTCTCCTTGTCCAACTTAGCGCGAAAACTGGCGGTTGTACGCTTAAAGAGCTTCTCAAAGTAATTGTCTTGATGAGCATTGATGCCTAGTGTCTCCTCGTATTTAATGAGTTTGCGAAGATCTAAGGATTGTGAATATCGTTATAATTATGCATAAACGTTTAATTTTGACTACTTTCTAAAGAGACATTTTTGAATTTTTATTGTTACTACTTTTTTATGCGGTTGCTGTACATATACATGTCTACATATATGTACATATGTAATATTGCTTAAGTGGAACTCATTTCAACGACAGTGGAACTTTTATCTCTGAAGAAATCGTTCAGATCGGACCACTATAGTAATTAAGGGTCAAACTTCGATTAAATACCAGTTTCCTTATGGAATACCTACGCTTTTTTTGGTAACTATAATGCACGATTATTATTTTTCAGTAAAAAAAAATAGACAATTTTTTAAATTGTAAATCGCATTAATTTTTTTATAATGATCTTTTTATTTGTTTTTGTATTATAATTAAGTTCATATCTTGATAGTTGTTTTACAGAACATATGAAAATTATTTTAGTTTCGCGTGAATTCGCTGCAACACATACATACATACAAATGCATTTAGCATTTTACTTTCAATTTTGTTTAAACGTATACGATTACAATATGCTACTTAAACGCTAAACTTTACATTACATTTTATTGTGTAGAAAAAAATAAAATAAAATAAAATCAACAAAATTCTTTATTTTCGCGAGCATTTCTTTACGAAAAATTAAACATTGATATACTGTATTAGCTGAGGTTTTACAAAATTCTATTAGGATAACATTATTCACAAAATAAACACTAACTCTACACCATACTGTACATAGTGGAAATTGAGGCTAGTGCATGGGGCAGCGAATGTTTGTGGTACTTAGTATTAATTTTCGTTTAAGTTCTTTTAATTTTATTTTAATTACAAAAATTATATGCTGGTATGTGTGTATGGTATACATAATGTACTTTAAGTCCGACAATTATTAAATTACATACATTTTCTTTATATACTTTATATACTCTACTGCTTAAAGTTTTTTATCATTCATAGGTATGCAGTGTTTAGTTTTTTTTTTTTGTTTTTTGAGGGGGTTTCGTCTTAAAACATTGATTGTGTAACAATTTACAAGTACAAAATACAACTAGTTGTGTGATTGAATTCTTTCATTTTTCTTATAATATTTTCATGGGTGAAAGTTGCTTGTAATGTAATGTGTATTTACACTGTTGCATGTTGTTTATGGTGCTCGAAGTTGTTGGTCCACTATTGCTGCCTGCTGCTCGCCAGTGCAGTTACGTGTTGTGAGCGACTATAGTTGCAGCCACATTAGTTGAACTTTTATTATCCTATCTGCGATATCGATAGCGACGGAATGGTGCCCGCAAGCGTCTACATGTCACCCGTACCTCTTTTTTGAGAAACTGTGATATTGCCAAGGATTTAACGGCAGCAGTTGCGGCTTCCGCTGCGCAGCTACTTGCTGTAGTATTATTTGGCGCATATTTCGACAAGTCAAATTTACGTTTTGGCGTCTGATGACCAACACATTGATCCTGATGATGCGTATGATGATGGTTATGATGATGCATATGTTCATCGTCACATTTATGTTGCGAGTTGCTCATATCCAAATCGGTATCTAGTCCATCAGAAGACACTGTAAAAATATCTGAATTATCGCCGGCTTTTTCGCTTGGACTAATGCAGCTACCCAGGCTGCCGTTGAGCAACTGAGGTGTACGCCTTGCACTTCCAAGTAGCATTTGCGTCGAGGGCGTAGAAGTGGCACCGCTGTTATTATTGGTGGTACAACTAATCGTTGTTAACAAGTTTGCAGGCGAGTGCTTATCTTCGAGCGGACTAGCATTCGTATGCCGTCGTATGCGTTTACGCAAGGACACGAAATTACTATCCTCTTCATATTCGCCTGCTGTACCAACTGCTTCTGTATACAGTTCAGCATCTTCTAAGTCTTCCTCATCAGCTTCGGCTGCATCGTCAGCGTCGGCTTCACTTTGTACTCCTTCCTCATCGATTGAATCCATCATAGTTTCGCCATCGTCCTCCAACTCGTCTCCATCATCTTCTTCTTCCTCCTCCGGTATACTCTCGCCAGCCTCTAGTTCCGTATCATCGTCCGCGCCTGCTTCTTCTTCATCTTCTCCGACATCATTTTGCGTTTTTTGGTTGACTTCACCCTCACTTTGTGGTGGCGTAATAACACCGTTTCGCCGCCGCCGTTGTACACCTCTACACATAAGGGATATATCGTTTTCTTCAGCTTCATCGCCTCCCTTACTCTCTGTCAAAACCGCTTCTTCTTTAATACCATTTCCAGCCAACTCACCTATATCTCGCAGGAAACGTATTTTTTGTGCTAACTTTTGTTGTTGGCGCGCGGAAGTCTTCTTTTTTTGTACTTTTGGCCACCCCGTACGGTTGGATTTCAGACTTTTCCGTTTGCGAAAATAGTTCTGCATTGATAGCGAGTTGTATAAACTAAGGCCCGCGCTTCTACGTTTTCCGCCAACATTTATCATTTGTTCCTCTTCTGACGGACTGCCACCCATTGCATTCGTAAACAAGTCATACAGATCGAAGTCACTAGAAAAGCAATCGGTGGGGGGCGGTGTATTTGACGCCAAGGTAGCGGAAGATATCGCTGCGTTTGTATTACGTTTGACATTTGCATTAGTTGAGCTGATTCCACCAAGTGTCTTACTCGTAGATGCAGTAGCCGATGCAGGAGTTGCGCTATTCTTTCTCGAGGATGTACTTATCTTTGCAAGCGATATCGCTTCTCCACCTTCACAGTTGTCCAACGCTAAATCTTCCTCTAAATCGTATTCGCTTCCATGGAATTGCAGGTATTTATCAATCTGCCACTCTAGTTTATGAATATTTGTATGTTTCGTCGCACTATCAAGCGCTTTTAATGCAGCGGAATCCACCTCGAATTCTAATACGCCCTTTTTGGAACCTGTCTTACGAATGGATGGCATAGCAGAACCCTGTCCAAGTAGACCACTGTAGCAATTATGTCGCCTGGCCGCAAATCCACGTCTACGTCGTTTGCCTGTCGATGCTGCTGCTGCGACCATCGAATTGGGTGTTTGACTCATTCGATTAGTGGTGCGACCAGTGGAGTGCAGGAATTTTTGTACACCATTATAATCCCGTGATGGTCTACTGAGTGGTGACTTTACCATCTGTCGGCCGCCACGAGTGCTTTTCCGTGATTGATTAAGCGCTATTGGAGGTGAGTGATCGTATTTATTTTGGCCACGTCGCATGCGTTTTACATTTTCCGATATTTCAGTGGTGAAACGCAACTCTTCGACGGGTGTAGCCGCAGCAGACCGTGTATGGCGTGGAGAACGTAAAATAGGTAAATCGCTAACAGTTGGTGATGGTTTCGCATTACATACTGAATCTGTGTATACTGATGATGTCGTTACGTTCTGCGCTTTAGTTTTTATTGTTGAAGTTATAGCTAAAGCGAGCTCTGATCCAGGTGTGGTAACGGTTGCTGCTTCGGTAACGGAAACTGGTGTGGGAGTAGTGGACGGCTCGTCGGTCTCTGAATTCGGTTTACTCTGTGAATCTTGCCTCTGCTTTATAATGCAGCTCACTAATGCAAGCGTTGAAGCGTGCTCGCGCGGAGATTTTCTAGGTGGCAATTCCAAGTTCAGAAAGGCGGCCGCAGCTTTATTTAGATGCTTATTGAGGTATCTATTTTTGCTGGTTTTGGTAGTGGCCGTGCTGCTGGCACAACTCGTACTACTCGTTGTGCTGTGTGTGGAGCCAGCTCGTTGTCGATCGCGCGCTCGCTCTGGACCTGATGTACTAGTAGCTTTGGTATCACATTGCGATTCGTTGGAGATATTCTCCTGAAGTGCAGAAACCTGTTGGGATTGTCGTTTCTGTAGTTCTTGTTGCTCCTGGCGATAACGTTGTAGAATTTGTAATTTTTTATGTTTATGCTTATACTGTGTTGTAGAAGACTCGGGTGGTACATTTTTAGCATTTCCAATGTGACATATGTTGTTTGTATTGGTGATGTCATTCGAATTGCAACTGCTCGAGTCTCTTGATTTGGTGGCGCCCGCTTCCGAATCTTCCAATGGTTCTGATTTAACTTTGCACACGTTTGCCGCATTGGAAAATATTTTATTCTCTTCATTTGACGGTAATTTTACATTCTTTTGACTTTCGCAGAGTTTACAGCATAGGGCAGAGTCCAAAGTGCGTGCGAATGGTATTGGGCCAAGTTCATAAGGGAGCTTACGATAGTTCGTTGAACCGTAATACTCGAAAAAGCGTTCGGAGCAATTATCTTGACGTGAGAAAACTCGGTACCAGAGATCAGTTGCAGGTATGCGCTCAAAGGAGTATCGCATTTGATTTAGGCGTTCGCTGGTCTTATAATCGAAACACGATTCAATGGACTTTTTCTTCGACGGTGACGGCGTTCGCGATACCATCTCATCAGCTGAATTTTTATTACTTTTACCAGATGCACTTGTATTGAGTGCTTTGGTCTTAAATGCCTCCTCGCTACAGTTTTTTCGCTTCCCCCCTCTCCCGACCTCACGTGTATTTTTCGTAATGGCGCAATCTTTCGTTTCAACTATTGAAACATCGTTTTTATATTTCTGCTCTTCTCGCTTCATTGCCCGTTGCCTTCTTGATGTTGGACCACTACATGCACTCTGCCAAATGTCGGACGAATTGTCAAAAGAAATAGATTTGTGCCGCCTGCTCTTATAATGTACATAGTCTTCATCGTTTTCATCATCATTATCAATATCGTCGTCATCATCATCATCTAAATCTTCATCAAAATATCCACCTCCAAATCCTTTGCAAATATCTGTGTGATTTTCTTCTTCATCTGTATAGCTACTAGTGTTGTCGGCCTCACTTTCATTTTCATCTTCCTTCTTAACATTTTCAACATCCCCCATCCGATCCTCCATATTCACAACTGACACATTTTGACTAGTCTTCATCGCCGTCGCCGTTGCTGCCATCAAGGACTTTCTCGTCGTTTCGCTGGCATTCGACTTTTTGCGTCCGTTTTCGACCGACTCGTTGGCTGCCACCATTTGTCGGTAGTTATGCTTTGCCGCTTCCACGGCTGCACGTAGTAAGCGGCTACTAGTAGTTGCTGCCGTTACGATAGCGGTGGCGGTGCGGCTGCTTTTACGTGTTGCTTCTGGCAGTGTAATTGCCGCTAGAGCAGCTGCTGTGGCATTCGCTTTGGCAGCTGCCGCTGATATGGCAGATTTTGCTGTTTCAGTGACATTACTGCCTACTGTCGACATCACTGCCGACTTTGTAGGCACAGACTTACGTGATCCAAGCTTATTCTTCAGTTGTAATTCTGGCTGGATGGGGGTGGTTGGAAAGCACTGCTTAGTAGACGTCGACGCTTGGCTTTTACGACGCTTTGCATTGGTGGTTGCGCGTTTTCCCACCTCCTTACTTCCTACTGCAGACTTATCGGTATTATCTGCTGTTATGGCTAACTCTATTTCCATTGGCCCGTCGCTAGTGCTATCTAGACTTGTTGACGAAAAGCTTGCACGCGCATTGTCGGAAGTAGTTTGTCGATCGATATCGGTGGGCAGTTCACTCGATGTGCGCTGTTTAGGAAACATAAAACTCTCAGCTTCACCGTTTAGTCGGTTTAATTCAGCAGCACGAACTTTTTTAAATTTGACGATTAGTGAAGGCGATGCCGTTACTCCTTGATCTCCGCCAGAGAGCAGGTCGCCCCGTGTTTTGCGTGCGGCTGTAGCTACTGTTTCTGGTGTGCCGACTACTTTGTATAACGAGGAGGGAGGCAGCATTGCACGTATAGGTGGAGAAATCGCCGTCACCGATGTTTGTTTTCGTCGCGTTGTTGCTGCAGGCGAAACGGATTGAAGGGAGACGGGTTTTGTGGCACTTACTTTGGCAGCTGCGCACGTTTCAATCCTTTGAAGTTCCAGCATGCTGGATGTGGCAAGACTGAGTGCCGTTTGTTGTTTTAGTGGGCTAGTTTGTGACTTAACAGCTGTTGATGTAGCCTTAGGAGATTTTGTAGTGCGTATATTTTGAAATTTCTCTGATGAATGTTTTCCTTTAGTACTGCGCTTCGATTTCTCGCGTAAAGTTGGTGATGGTGTTTGGTGAAGACCACCTCGCGTATTATCTGTAACGTCCAACAATGGCATTATCATCAAAGGCTCCGATCCTTCTAATGGATCAGGTGCATTTACATCGCCTATTACCTCAATATTTTCCACTTCCATTTCTTCCAAAACCACTTTTTTATCCTCGTTTAAAAATTTATTTACGTCCGCTGATGTATGTATTAGCGAGTCCAATGCTATAAAATTCTGCGAGTTCTTGGCAAAGTATTCGTGATCTTTAGTCTTCAAATGTATGGTTAACGTATCATATTCGATTTTACAAATCTCACAGACACCACATTGCTTGTCACTGGATTCTTTCACTTGTCTACAGCCAGTCGCAATAGCGCCAGCCACGCCACCAGCTTGTGAATTTCGCGGACTACTCTTCACTGTGTTAGCAGACTCTACAAGACCTCCGCCAGCACCTTTTTTCAAAGATTGTACGGCCGCATGTAATGGCCTTTGGTGCTGTGAAGATCTTGAACGAGATTTGCGCGTCATGTTTCGTTCTTCGTTAGCTTTACCTTTTTCTTTTTCTTGCACGTCTATGTTTGGTGTGGTTTTCTTTTTCGGTGATAGTCGAAAAGCGCCGTCCTCACGTGAAAGTTCGATTTTGGGCCACTCAGTACCTGATGATTTTCGAAATAGTTGATAATAAGGTCTATAGTTGTGTTTGATCGATTCGATTTTTATAAATCCACCTCCTTTGAGATCTATGGGGTCGGTAGTGTTACGACCTTTACTCAAAAGTTTGTGCTGATCGTGTCGAGAATTAACACCTAAGTAATCCTTCAGTTCGTGCTGTACCTTCTTAAAGAAGTGCAAAGCGTATTCAGTTTGCCAAACAATGTAAGGACTCTGTGTTGCAACAATTGACGATTGCTTAACAACGTCTTTAACGTTTAAGGGCGTTGGTGAGTTTTGCGGTTCGTTAACACCGACACTGACAGCATTAACATTGATAGTGTTGGTGGTTGTACTAGTGCGACGTACTCTATTTAGAATCGCATTGGCGCGTGTTTGACGGGTATTGGCTTTTCTGGCAGATCCAGTTGGAGTACTATTACCACCACCGACATTACTTTTACCATCGTGTGTTTCGAAATTATATGGAGTTTGCGGTGTAGTTGGTGTACCTGGTGTTTGAGGAGTACCGGGACGACTGCTTAACGAATTATTATTGTTATTATTGCTGTTGTTGTTACCACCAACAGGAGGCAATATCGCTTTGTCGGTAATGAAATGTGTCACACTTGATGTAAGAAAGAATTCGAGCGATCCTCCAAGTGTACGAATTTGTTCTTCAATGCGTTTAGTTAGCTGGTGTTCGCAAATGTCCAGATAGAACTTGAAATGGCACAAAGGTTTCTTACATTTAATTACTTTGACAGTAGCGCGACGTTGCGGCAAAGGCTGATTTTTGCCGGCACCGGCAACGACTGCTTCAGAACCTTCTGCTGCTGTTGATTTTGTAGATACACTAGTGGTCGATTGTAGTGGCTGCTGCTGTTGTTGCTGACGATACTGTTCTCGTCCTTGCGATTGCTGCTGACGCTGCTCTTGCTGAACTTGGCTGTTGCTAATTTTTTCTTTGAATTTGCTTTTGTAAATTTCCGATTGTGATTGCATACCTTTAGGTGCAGATTAACTGTTGTCGTTCATACAGAATTGTTAGCATATGTTTTTGTTGTGATTCAGTGAATTTGTTATCGTTGTTGCAGCGGTACAGGTTAAGCAATTGAATGATTGGCGCACACACCAAGAAGTAGAAGAATAAAATAGATAAACAAAATTGTTTTCATTTCATATAAATAAATCTTTATCTCAAAAGAAATTAACATAATAAGTATATATTTTTAATAGTTAGTTTTTATACCATTCTTATGAGTAAGCGATAAAATGAAAAATGACCACTGAGTGCTTATTGAAGAAGCTATTAACTAAATTTTCTCTAAAAAAAATTAAAGTAAAGTGTGTATCCCTTAAACCAATAGTGAATAGTTAATTGGAAAAAGTGTTAAACATTTGTATGCATATACATTTAGTACATATATAATATATACGAGTATATATAGTATGTACATATGAGTGTATATTCACATGTATGATTACACGAGCACAACATCAATATGCATGGATACATACATATATAAAAAGCCAAATAACACACCCGAATATCCTTTAATGTGGCCATTGAAGCGTTAAACGCGGGTATGAGACAAATTTACAGATATTTAATAAATGATTATGGAAGTACTCGACGCACGAAGCCATACATACATTTATATTCGACGATATGATAGTTTTAAACTCAACTTTTTTAGGTAAATGCTAGCTTAAATCAAAGTTAAATTGTGAAATTGTTGCTTACATATATACAATCAATGCCTTGGAATAAAAAATGCTTGAATAAACCTGTACAGACAGCAAATATATTTTCGATTTTGGAATAAAATCGAATTTTAAAATAAAGATTTTACCATGCATATACATATTTGTGTTTCTAAAACTATCTGAGAGTAGCAAGACAGTGTTTTAGAACATTGCGTCAGGAGGGTTGACAAACCCGCTGCCACAATATTCCATTTTACACAGGTAAAACTGTGGCGCGCTCAGTAACATCCGTTGCCAGAGCCGACCTTTTTGTTTTCTATTTTGATTCTGTATAAACTACATGTGATTCAAAGAATGTATTCTTGCAGCTGTCGCTCTTCTCAATCTGGTCTCTTTTCTTTTGTTCGGTTTTGTTAACCAATCCACACAAAATAACGATAACTCGAAGCCTTTTATTTTTAGAATAAACCTAAACTTTAAATAACTATATAAATAAAAAGAATAAAAAATGTACGTATATATATTTTTTTAAATTGGAAATAACCACTGCAAAACGATAACAACACACATATTTATAAACAAAACGATAAACTAAACAAACTGGAAAACACAACATTGTCAAATCCAATTGTGAAGCGGAACAAAAAGGAACGCAAAATTAATTGTTAGGGCCTCACCGAATTATAACTAAAATATTAAATATATTGTAAAAAAAATGCAATATTATATTTTAACTAAAAATACCGGCGATTTAATTTAACAAGCAACGAGTAAATTCTACTTTGGTGGAGGTTGTTATAGTATCAAAACACTTTGTTATAGCAGTGGTGCAGTGTCGCTGCTTTGGTCGCCGCCATTGCCTTTCCAACACTAAGATCGGATTCATAACACATAACTAACACTATACTACAAATAATCGCCGCTACATTTTGTTGTATTTGTTTTTGCTGCCGCTTATGCCTTTACCAGCACTCCCGGCAAACAGCACTACTGCGTTCGACGTTTGGTCTGGTGCCTCTGCGAATGGCGCATAGTATTCATGTTTGTTTTATGTTTTTGATGTACTTATTTGCTGTATTTTCTATTCGTTGACTGTTATGCACAATTTCTTATGGCGAATACTTGTTTCGTTGTCGTATGATATACGCCTTTTAACTCGCAATTACATGTGCGTAAATTCTTATTTAATCTTGCAAAGTATGATATAAACTTAACAATTTAAATTGACCCTATATTATTGTAATAGTATGTGGGTTTCAATGCTAAAAACGGTTGAAATAGACAGTATGTAGGTACAGCGTTGAACAATAACAAATCAATATGTAGTAGGTATTTGCCAATAACACGTTTGAAACTTTTAATTAAACGCGACGTACATTATAAAAACGAACATTGTAAATATTTTAAAGGCGATAATATACTGAGATATATAGGTTAAGTTTTAATTATATATATGTATATATGTTTGCGTACATTAGATTATATGCTAGTAATGTGGTCACATATTTCGCATGCATATATACATTCGAGTATATGTAAGTGACTTATTATCAGTATTGTTTACCTTTCATGAATTCCTTGAGCTGTTCGGCAGATATGTTTCTGTAACCCAATTCATTTAAATAGTCCAAAATGGCGCGTGCATCCAATGGCAAATGAGACATTTTCCCAAAAGCGACAGCAATAAAAACATCGGAGACCCTCCACTACGGCTGAAGTCGTCAACGTGTAAATAAAATTAGCTGGAATGGTATTATTTCACTTGGCTCACTTGGTCTGTAGCTTTTAACTTTTTGTTGTCTATAGTTATTGAATTTCGTTTTGTTTAACTGTTTCAATTTACTCTTCCCTTGTTTCTCTCTGTTTTATACTTTGTCATCACTTTCGCTATATTTTTACTGGTACACCTTCCTACATACATTTAGAAGGTTCCAACGTTAACATTTTCATCTCGATTTTCAAGCGGCCATTATATAGCAACGTTCGCCAACTCGCGTTTCTACAATACCACAAAGCATTCAAAATTATTCAACGATTTCAATTCAGAAAATTATTCTCACAAAAGCGCATCAACTCACACACAATTCGTGAAAGCTAACGACTATTAAAAAACCAAACCCAAACGCTATGCTATGCTTTCCGATGTGCTTCTTCCCTCGGTTAACAATATTAATGCAACTTAAACTATATTTTTCACTCAAATTCACTGGCTTAACAGCACTTTCTTTTTTAGTCTAAAAGTTATATATTCCTCTGATTTTACAACATTTTTATTAATAAAATTGTAGACAGCGTTCGTTTGCCACTTCGCTTTAACCAGTGCTGCCAGTCGTTTGGTCTTATGTTGACCGATGAGAAAAAGTAATTGCGTTTGCAAGTTATTAGTGATACAGTTGCCAGCTATAATTCATACATTATTATTAATAACGACCAATCACACACGAAGCAATTCAAATTGATGCGAATTAAATTATATATGCGAAGCTAACAGACGTGATATATCTCTACTTTTAAATGGCAACGCTTAAAATATGACGCTCGGATATTCTTCTCCACTTTTCATTCGTTTTCTTTCGTTAAATTCGTTCGTATGCATTCGTTTTGTTCATTGTTGCAGCTGCCAGAGAACGTAGAAATAAACGTTCTCTGCATATGCAGGCGGATTGCTTCAATTTTGCATTCCATTTTGCTTCGTGGTGGCTTTTAATAGATGTTGCCAGCTAGTGTAAAACTTTCAAATATAATAGTTGGAATCAAATAGAAAAGCTAAAAGGTATAATTTAGACAGCTTCGTGGCTTAAGTTAAAAAATATTTGTTAATTGTTGACTATTTAAGTGGAAGTTGTTGGAATTGTTGACATTTCTAATAGATGGGTTTGCGCAAACTTTTAACGGCTTATCTATCGATATTTCATTTGCTTTATATCGAATATGATAAGTGCAACTGTTATTCACAGCTGAGATTGCGATGAAAAGACACATCACTCAGTTTTTCGGAAATATTAGTGCAATTACATGGCAAATAAATAAATATTTGACTTAAGATGAAATTTTTTCAATATATAGTCCCTAAATGTATTCTATTAATTGTACTTTGTGCCAGCTCTTTAATGAGCCACGAGGCAAAGGATTTCGATGATTCTGTCCTGTATAAAATTGACTTTGATGTACCGGACTTAGAAAAAGACCCAGTAAGTGCAAATAACTTTGTTTGATGACGAGTACTTATATCACTGCTATCGTAGGATTTAAAGAATCAACTGCGAACCTTTTACACTCATGATCACGAAAAGTATGACTGTGTTATCCCAGTTGTACAGGACAGCAAAGAAGAGCAAACTTCTGAGGAACCTGAACTGTGTAAGTAAACATAGTTTGAGGAAGAATAAATGTAACTTGTAATGAAATAAACGTTCATTGTAGCCCCATTAACATTGCTGCAACCTTTGTTCTCAACCCAAAGTTGTTCATACAGAATTGAAGCTTATTGGTCTTATGAAATTTGCCATGGACAACATGTGCGACAATCACACGAAGAAAGAGAAGGTTGGTGAATCAATTTTATGAACCCAAATATATGACTGTCGTTTTTTCTTACAGGGAAAAGCGTAAAATTACAGGAATATTATTTAGGCAAATGGTCGGCGGAGAAGACCGAAGAACTTACAAAAGTATGGGAAAGTGATCGCAAGGCTGGCATTAAATATAAAACCACCAAAATTGAAAATACCAGATATCCATACTTTGAACTGGAAATGTCCGATGGAACTATGTGTGATATTATTGATTCACCACGTACGACACGTGTTCGTTACGTTTGTTATCCTCACGGCAAGAACGAAATATATTCATTTAAAGAAACATCTTCATGCAATTATGAAGCAATTATTCTTACATATATGCTTTGTATGAATCCTGCTTTCCACCCCGAAGAATTGAAAGAGGTTTCTATTAAATGTTTTAATGGGCTTACCGATGTACATAAACCACTAAGTATGTTGCGACAAGAACTTAGTGAAATGCAATCAGCAGATGATGAACTACGCATATCGAATGATGCGAGCGCTGCTGCAATGGCTTTGGCACGTTCGGCCGCAGCAGCTGAGCGTTTATCTTTCTTCAATAAAGTAGGACCGGATGTTGATAAGCTTGTTCATGAGTTAATGATTGGTGCTGGTGTTGATGTACCTACGCCACCAGCAGCCGAGAATGAAGTTTTGCAAAATCTACCAAAAGCACCTATCACGGATTTAACACCTATAAAAGAATTCATATCGGGTAGTAATTGTTTGACAGGGGTGAGTATAAATATGTTCACATATACATACATACTTATGTTTTATATGATATGCATAAACAAATATTTTTTTAGGGTACTGGTTGGTGGAAATATGAATTTTGTTACGGTCGACATGTACGCCAATTTCACAAGGATAAGAAATTGGAGTCGGAACTATTTTTGGGGTATTTTTCCGAAAGTTCACATCGTCAATGGTTGGCTAAAAATTTGGACAAAATGCCAAAACGTGGTGGTTATTCCACAGCTCTTTGGCATCACTATGATCGCGGAACACATTGCGATCGTACGGGTGCTCCGCGCGAGGTAGATGTTAAATTAATGTGTACTCCGATCAGTAGTAGTTCGAGTTCGGTTTCCATATATTTGTTGGAACCAAAGACATGTCAATACATACTTGTAGTAGAGTCACCAATTATCTGCGATCTGATGCAATTAGCTGATGAATACGGCCTAGTGCAGGAAGACAATTTACAACAACTACTTCAAAAAAATACACTGCCAAAAGAAGAAACTACAAAAGAGTTATCTACGACAACAGCCAAACCTGCCGGTGAAGCTGATGCCATAGAGGTAAATAATGTGTTACCCGACGCAGTAATACCACAAGATGTACTTGCATGAAAACTAATATTTAATATGTAGTACTACATTCTGATTGAGTGATATGTTAAACAATTTTCACCACAATAGCTTAATAATTAAAATTTTTAAAATTATAAAAAGTATTAAATTTTATACCAATTCAAATTAAGAGTACATTGGCGGTGGAATTTCATCTGGGCCAATTTCTTTTTTATGTCCGCCTGCGAAACTTTGTTGATCGGAATGAATTTCTGCAATTACTTCTGTAAATAATTTATCCCATTCCCATACTTCGTCCGGTTCATCTAAGGTTTCGGGTAATTTTAGACAGCGTGTCAAAATCGTAAGATCAACATTTTCCAATGAAGCAAATGCGCTCTGATTCAACAAATCCGAATTGATTTCGCTCAATGTGTTTAATCGTTGAGGGTTAGAACTGTAACGGAAGCCTTGTCAATATATAATTTTTATACTTTTTGCTTGTGTGCGTACATAGGTGGTTCGACAATTTCATTAAGTAAAATTTCATCTTTTAAATCATCCATGTCCGGAATAGTCGGTATTTCATCTCGCGGCGGCGAGCCAACAGGAGACTTTGCGAGAGACACACTTTGGAAGCGTTCACTTAAAATGAAATGAATATTAAAAAAATTATTTTATAACTTAAATATGTAAATGTGTGTGTGTGCTAATTATTTTCAAACTCACTCATCAAATGAGGCTCCTTTTTTGGATCTAAAATATGATTGAATAAAAGATAAGAAAAATAAAAGTTTTTATTTGACCCAATTTGTACTGTTATTTACTTTGAACTCTTCAGTAAGCCAACATCAGCCCAACCACCCGATATGCGTCGTGGCGGTGCTTTCTTTGAGCCATCGGTTTCTTCGCTGGCAGCAGTGCTAGAATTCTTTTGCAAATCCAATGTTATATCGATAGTTATTTCTTTTTCATTTTGATTGGGATTGGTTACGTTGATACTGGTTGTAGCCCCACCAACTGGATCACGGCTTTTGGAGCGCCGTCCTTTACGAGCAGTTTTCTATGCAGAATACACAATTTACCAACAGTATTTAAGGAAAATTATAAACATGGAAAATCTGGTTTACTCTACCTTTCTTATAGATAATTTTAATTCTTCTGCCCAATCCATCATTGAAATCGTTAAGGTTTGTTACCGTTAATTGCTAAATTGATTGAAAATGTTTTTGTTTTGCTCATAAATTTTGTATTTCTTTGTTGCTTAGCAACAGTTGTTTGTTTACGATCGGCAAATGAAAATAATATGAATGATTCACAAAACATGAAAAATTGTGCAAATGTAGTTACCGTATTTGTAAAGTGTGAGATATAAATTAAAAATTAGTTTTGTTAAGTTAAAAATTCAGTTCTGGTATATTTCGGATTAATAATTATGAAAAACTCACCAGAAAAATATGCAATTCTTTATAATATTTTAACAATTAATTGTGGATTCGAAGAACAATCGTAATAGAAATTACGCTTCTTTGTGTTTTTATCCTATTTATAGCGCACGGCAACACTATTAATCACCTGTTTCACAACTTCTTGCAATTGCACGTGCCTTCTCATTATCCTCACTAGTAAACAAATTTCTTCCAAATAGTTTTCTTCTCAGTTCACAGAAACAAATGCCTCCAAAAAGTTCAAATAAGAAAACAACTGCCAAGACAGCAACGTGGTATCATTGCGAAATATGCGATGTACATATTACATCAAAGGATCGCGAGACACACGAGAAATACTGTCCCATTAAAAAGGATTCTACAGAGCCACTGGAATATATCCATCAGAACAAATTATATACAGTTGGAGTAGAAAAGCGTTCTTTTAATGTTGAACAATTACAAGATGTGTCGACAAAATATGTAAACAACTTAGTTTTCATTTCGGAAGGTGCTATGAAACTTACAAATTTATACATCGGCCAAAGAGTGCTAATAAGACCAGTAGACGCATCAGAATCAGTGGGACTGGTGAGATTAGTTTGGCCCATACCTGAAAGGTTTCTAACAACAATCTTTGTCAGCGAAGGAGGTAAATGAAACTTTTCGTTCTAATATATTTTTTATTAAATATATAATTGTGTAATTTTACAGACTATAACGATAATTGGGCAGAGTTTAGAGAAAAAAATCTCAAAATAACTGCACTCCCAGAAGGTTGTGTATCAGTTGCAAAGTCTGTTGTTCTACGTTTAACACAAGTGTCCGGTGAAACAACAGAACTGGTCGAAGCCCAAGTGAAAGAAGTGGAGCGCTTGCTGAAGTTCGAAATAAAGAAGTTGATATTTACGAAAGACAGTCGTATTTTCATGGACTTTTTTAACAAAAAGCTCAGTTTGCAAGTCGTTTCGTGGAGAAGTTTTATGGAAGATCCCAGTGTTAAAGATGTTGAGATGTCTTTAACCGAAACATTTGAAAACTTAACGTTGAAGACTGACGCAACCACAAAATTTTTCGAAGTAACATTAGGTACGAAAATTAATATAGAACGAACCAAATCTGCAGAAATTAAAGAAAGCTCCCCACATATGACTAGTATAAACAAAATGGATATCGGCGGATTGGACAACCAAATTAAGATCGTTCAAGAAGCTATGGATATCGCTATGGGACTAAAAAATGTGCCTGCGGGTAAGAAATAATTCGTGCTAAATGTTCATTTTCATATATTATATACTGTATTTAAGAATTTTTGATAAGGAATTTATTGTATTTATTTTGAATTTATTTTAGGCGTGAAAGTTTCACGTGCTTTACTTTTGCATGGTCCGACAGGTTGTGGCAAAAGTTTAATCTGCGAAGCTATGTGTTCAATTATACAGGATAATACTGCTAAATCAGACAGTGGGAATATTATGCGAATTAATACCAGTGAACTGTTCAGTAAATTTCTTGGTGAAACCGAGAAAAATCTAAAGGCTAATTTCGATAAGGCCTTCGAAAACTATCCGCAACCAACACTTATAATTATCGAAGACGTGCATAATTTGTGCCCAAAATATGAAACCAATGAAATGACCAAACGTGTCGGAGCCGCATTTCTAAACATACTAGATATGCTGAACGGTGCGAAGGACCAGGCACAACGCACCTTTTTACTGGCTACCACATCTCAAATCGAAACACTCAATCCGAATGCACGTCGCTGTGGTCGCTTGGATAGTGAAATTGAAATTGGTGTTCCAACGCCTAAACAGCGCTCTGCCATTATTCATTGTCTGCTGCGCAAAATTGTACATACACTTTCCCTAGATGACGTCAACGCAGTGGCTCAAGTATTACATGGCTTCGTCGGCGCTGATATAGCCAATCTTATATATGCAGCAGCTTTGCGTGCAATGAAAGATGGTAACCGTGCTCTGAACATAAATGACGTGAATGCGTCACTGACACATATTAAACCATCAGCGATGCGTGAAGTTCTTATAGAAAATCCGAATGTGCACTGGAGTGATATAGGAGGTCAGGCTGATTTGAAATTGAAGCTGAAGCAAGCAATAGAATGGCCGTTGCTGCATCCTGAGAAATTTGAACGTTTGGGTTTAAAACCGCCACGTGGTATTCTGATGTTCGGTCCACCGGGTTGTTCGAAAACGATGATCGCTAAAGCACTTGCTACCGAAAGCCAATTGAATTTTCTTTCCATAAAAGGACCTGAACTTTTCTCTATGTGGGTAGGCGAATCCGAGCGCGCGGTACGTGAAGTTTTCCGAAAGGCACGTCAGGTATCACCATCTATTGTATTCTTTGATGAAATAGATGCTATTGGTGGAGAGCGGTCAGATGGCGGCTCCAGTTCGGGTACATCCGTTAAAGAACGCGTACTTACGCAGTTACTCACGGAAATAGACGGTGTGGAGGCTTTGGAGAATGTCACCATCGTAGCAGCGACCAATCGTCCTGATATGATTGACAAAGCACTTTTGCGCCCAGGTCGCTTCGATCGTATTGTCTACGTAGGATTACCTAATGCGGAAGCACGACAAGAAATCTTCCGCATTAAATTGTTACCTATGCCGCTAGCGGATGATGTAGACATAAATTTACTAGTGCAACGCAGTGAAGGCTATTCCGGTGCCGAGATACAAGCTGTGTGTCAAGAAGCAGCTTTGAAATGTTTAGAGGATAGTTTCGACGCTGAAAGTGTAAATTGGACGCATTTTGAATTCGCATTAAATGCGGTGAAACCACGTACAAGTCCGGAACTCTTGGCCCTCTATGATGAGTACAATAAACAAAGCTGATACCCTCAGTTGCACGTAACTAACAAACTACATGATTTGTCGAGAAATCCAAAATATCGTTCTTCGTAAAGTCATATCCTTCATTATTTTGTAATGCCTCTTTTTCGTCAGCAGCTTCGACAATTGTTGTGCTTTCAAGTTCGGTATTTAAGCCGTCGTTGCTTATGCAATGTATATCGCTTAAACTGGATAAATTATTCAGTACGTTAAAGTTGCTTTGAGCGTTTATATCTATATCATCCATGTCAACGGCGTCCGGGGCGATCGCCTCGGGTGTTCGCAAGATGTCCACTAATGTTGATTTTTTTAACTCTGTAGTTTTAAAATTAAAGTTGAGATTTTCGCTAGAAAAAAAAACAGATAGAAGCAGTGTACATGTATGTATAAATATGTAATATAAAAGGACTTATTTATAATTATGTTTGTACGTAAAAAATATAATTTTTGCTATACCTTTTAGAATAATGTTTTTTCATATGGCGGGCCAAGGTGGACGATTGATTAAATTTCCATTCACAAAATTTGCATTGGAAAGGCTTTTCACCTGAGTGAATACTAAAAGAAATGATAAAATAAAATATGTCAGCAACTTTTATCTGAAATTAATTTACCGTATGTGGGAAACCAAATTTGATCGCCTGCCAAACAATTTGCCACAATCTGCACACTTGTGCCGGCGCATGTCTCGATGCATCGCCGCTATGTGCTCCATTAAATAACTCCGTTTTGTGAATGCCTTCTGACACTTTCCACACACATTGTCCTTTACGGTTTTATGTACAGGCTCGTGGCGGCGCAATTCACGCAGTGTTTTAAAGTCTCGATTGCATTGGCCACAAAGGTATTCACGTTGTTCCAAATGCGTTGCCTTGTGTGCCTTCAAATTGCTAGATGTGGTGAAGAAATTAGCACAAATTTCACATTGGAAACGCTTTTCGCCGGTGTGTGTACGCTGGTGTATAAGTAAATTGCTAGATTGCTTAAACTGCCGTGGACATTGCTACGAGATGTTAAAAGTCAAAACAAAAAAGTTTAATTTTTTAAACATGTTCTAAGTTGTACGAGTATGTATGTATGTAAGTATGTATATAATACTTCAGTTTTTGCAGTGCATTTTTATTGTTTACTTATAAGTGTAAAACTTTTTGCTCACTGATGATATAATAAAATAACGAAGAAATTTTTTGTATTGGAATGTGTTTTATACGGTAGTTTTGGGGAAAGATCGAACACTTTATTTGTCACTCTGATCAGTCGAATCTTTTATTCTCACTTTCATGTGTGTATATACATATATGTGGATCAGTTTATTTACAAATGTTAGCTTAGTTTTTACAGAATGAAGTACTGGCATTGTGCCGCTTTATATTCGTATTGTCTTTACGCCACGTATTAGCTGAGTGATGCCGAGTGTGTAGTAATCACTTATTTAATCAGCAAAATTCTGATTTTAATTGCTTTGATAGCTGTGATAAAGTATGGTTAATTGGCGCCTTGGCATTGCGCGAGATCTGACATGTTTGCGCACATTAGTTGAGCGAAGCGTGTTGTTGCTGCTGCAGGTGTTAGCGTGGTTCGATGTTATTTATTTTTATTTAGTTGCTGACAAACATTTGGCGGTCACTCAACGCACTTAAGATGCAAGCGTGGTTACGTATTTCATTGTTGTTATGGGTGTTTGGATTTTTTCGTGAGTTTCGCCCATCAGAACCGTTTGTTACCGAATACTTGAGCGGCCCATGGCATAATATCACTGCTGAGCAGGTTAATAAAGAGATTTATCCATTTGGTACTTACGCTGTGCTGGCACAACTAGCTATTTTTTTCCTAATAACGGACATACTTCGATACAAACCGATCATTATCGTATCCGCGTGCTCAGGTATAATACTCTTCTCAATTCTCTTGTGGACAGATAAAATATGGGAGCTACAAGTTGGACAAGTATTTTACGGCACTTTTATGGCCACCGAGGTTGCGTATTACACATATATTTATGCCAAAGTGGATAAAGAGCGATATCAGATTGTCACCGGCCATACGCGTTCGGCGATTTTATGTGGAAAATTTTTAGCTGGAGTTTTAGCGCAAATTTTGGTTTCTGCCGAAATTATGGATTACAAGGGCCTGCATTATTTCTCATTCGGTTCACAAATTGTTTCGCTTTTAATTGCTTTACTTTTGCCACCAGTCCATAGAAGTTTGTATTTTTACACAAATCCAAGTACTGAACTTACAGATGTTAGAACAAAGCAGAATTCGGTTACGGATACTATACAAGCAGAAGGTGAGTCCTGCAATACCACTTTTATGCACAATTGATCACAATTATTTTTTAAATATTTAACAACTTTAGTTTTACCAAAAAATGGCATAGCTGCTGATATCGCATCCACTTCCAGCGACTTAACTGCTGTATCGCCGAAGTTTTCATGGTTCAATGCGTATGAATTAATTGTGAATCACATAGTGAGTGCATATACTAATCGAACCGTGATTCGTTGGAGTTTCTGGTGGGCTTTGGCCACATGTGGACAAGTGCAGGTGATTTCTTACGTGCAATTTCTGTGGAAGGAAATAGATCCAAGTCATGAGAGTTTCTACAATGGCGCGGTCGAAGCAACTGTAACTCTTTTGGGTGCTGGCAGCGCTATGTTGGCTGGAATCGCTAACACAAGCCATCATAAAAAGTGGCATATGTGGATATTGACTGTCTGTTCGCTATTTATGGGGACTTTCACAATCATTTCGTCGCTAACAAATTCTGTTTGGGTTGCATATGTTATGTATATACTTTTTGGTATTTCATATTTCTTCGTTATAACTACTGCTAGTGCAATTGTGGCAGAGAATTTGTCTGACGATAGTTTTGGCTTGATTTTTGGTATTAACGCACTAGCTGCTCTTGTGTTGCAGACAATTCTCACACTAGTAGTGGTGACTGATACGGGTTATGGCCTAGGCCCACGTGAGCAATTTTTTATTTATGGCTGTTACTTCATTGCAATTGCAATTATGTACTTTGGTGCTGTATTCTTGCGATTGTTGTTTAAGAAATTACGGCGTTATTAGTACAAAAGAAAAACTATTTTAACGCCCAAATTTTGTACTTATATTTAGATCGAATATTTATAATATATGATCATAAGGGGTATGTGAAATGTTTTTAGCTTTAGATAATATATGTAAGTCTTTTCTTTGTCATAAAATTTTATATTAAATATTTTTATGACATTTCATTAAAACACGTAGAAAGCTTGAACAAATTTTTATATTATATGTATGTATGTATGTATATAGCATAACTTTACTACTGAAATTATTCTAAATTACATATTGCCGCTGTATTTTAAAAAATGAACACATACCTTGCAATGGAAAGTTTTTTCCCTTGATTGCAATTTGGTTATTTCAACGGGGTTCGCGTTTTTATAATGTTTACTGCATTCCAAGCGTTTTTCGTTCAATGGTACATCAATATTGGCCTTGGTAGGTGGCTAAATTATATAAATCATATAATTGCGAGTTTTGTATACGAAACAAGCAAACATTACCGAAATAGCTAGATCCCTAGTAATGTCGGGTTTCAAGTTGATTTCTCTATTTAAACCCAACTGCGTATGTTTGATTGCGAAAACTTCATTCAATGTATCCTCATTGGCTTCAGATCGTGTCAAACTGCTGACGTCAATTTCGATATCATTTAGCATGTCCTCGCCCGCCACTGCGCACACTTTATCGTTAATTACTTCATTATTCGATTGCATATTACTGCGTTCAAACATGTCGCATATATTGCTATAAATGGCAGAGGTACCACCAACATTCTTGCAGCTATCGCCAATTGGTGCAGTTGTAGAAAAGCATGAGGAGTCCTGATTTCTGTTGAAATTAAATTGAATTTATCAATTGATAGATATGATAGTGAATCAATTTAATTTCACATTGTATTTGAGCTTATTCCACATATCCCCAAGCTACCACTAGCGGTTCCATTCCCTATATAATCACGTAATCTGCGTTCGGATGCTTCAGCGAGCTGTTGCAAGTTATACGCGTCCAAAAGTCGGTACAAACATGACTGACATAGGAGCGTGGGTAATGTTTCATCATACTACAAAAGAAATCGAGTAAACATTTATTTATGGATATATGGTCCATTTTAGTTCGTCGGTAAAGTTGCAAGCAAGCCACCAACCTTGAATATATTCAATTTTTCTACTATTTCAATGGGCCTCAATGGAAAAGTGGGGCTGTAAAGGTATATAGACATTAACAACTCACTTTTTAAGCAAATGCGACAGCAACTTGTCTGAAAATTCATAACTTTTCCACTTAGCTACTACCAAAAAAATAATTGTGTGACGCGAAACAAAATACAAAACGGAAGACCAAGATAACACAGCTGAATGATGTACACAAATGTGGCCAGAATTTAAAAATGGTTCCAAGTTCATTAACAAAGTTAATTTAAATAACTCTTTTCATTTATTATTAATAATAGTTCATAATTTATCAAATGTTTGCAAATGAAATTTAAACATTGCGATTTCAAGATTGTTGTAAAAAACTGAAACATTTCAGTTTAAGTAATTTTTTATGTATGGTAACAATTGTCTTTATTGATAACATTCTTCTCAATTTGCGATTTTCGTGTTTTGCTTAATCTGAGTCATCCTCCTATCTTAATTTAGTGAATCAAGCATTCTTCAACTAAATTTATTAATAAGTGGTATCTTGAGATTTTTCTTTTAAGAAATTTCCAATAAATTTAAGTAAAAGTATTCAACGATATAAAACCTACGGAAATGAGTAGTGAACCGATTGGAACTGCGGTCGGATATGGCAGTGATTCTATACCTTCAACAAGCCAAATGCCATTGTTGTCTGAGTTATACTCCCAGGTTGACTTCTACATTGGAGTGGGGTTAGCAATTAGTTCTTGCTTTTTTATCGGATCCAGTTTCATAATAAAGAAGAAAGCTCTGATGCGTTTAAATAGACAGGGTGAGATGCGGGCAGCTGCTGGTGGATATGGATATTTAAAAGAATGGATTTGGTGGGCTGGCTTATTAACAAGTAATTATTTAAGTATTTTAATAAATGTGAAAACGACTTAAAAAATTTTATTTATAGTGGCACTCGGTGAGGGCGCAAATTTCGCAGCTTACGCGTTCGCTCCTGCTTCGCTTGTAACACCATTAGGTGCTCTAAGTGTGATTATATCAGCAGTAATGGCATCGAAATTTTTAAATGAGAAACTTAATCTTTTGGGAAAAATTGGTTGCCTTCTATGCATCTTGGGATCTACCATCATCGTAATACATTCACCAAAAGAAAAAGAGGTTGAAAACTTAGAGGTGCTATTTGAAAAATTACAAGATCCTGGCTTCATTTTCTACGTGCTTTGCATACTTGGCTCAACAGTGTATGTCGCGCTTTTCATTGCTCCCCGATATGGGCATTCAAATGTTACGGTGTATATATACCTTTGCTCAGGCATCGGTTCTTTAACTGTAATGTCGTGCAAAGCGCTTGGACTTGCAATTCGAGATACCATAAATGGCACAGGTAACGATTTCAAGACTTGGATGCCATGGTTCCTGATATGTGTAACTGTAACATTCATCGCTATTCAAATGAATTATTTAAACAAAGCTTTGGACGTTTTCAACACAGGCATAGTAACACCGGTGTATTATGTTATGTTCACATCCCTTGTGATAACAGCCTCTGCAATACTATTTAAAGAATTCACACATATGCGTTTTGAAGATATATTAGGCGACGTGTGCGGCTTCTTTGTAGTAATCTTAGCTGTTTTCATATTGAATGCGTTTAAGGATATGGATATTTCTTTGAATGATGTGCGCAGCATTATGCGACCCAAAATGCAACGAATTTCGCAATTTGATGAGGAAATATTGGTAGCGAATCCCAAAGAGCGACGATACTCATATGGATCTGGTGATATTTTCCGAAAAGCTTGACGTAAACAACGTCATCGTGTTTAAGTAAATAATTTTGCCCTGAATGTTTAGTTACTAGTTTTGCGTTGACGACCAATAACGATCACAATGCCTTACCTACATTTCCAAATCTGCCCAAAGGGACTAACTTTAGAAAATTAGATATATATATAATTTATATACATAACATGTATCAGTAGTATTTGATAAACCTAGCGGTAAATTAAACAGAGATTAAATAATTATGAAGTTTGGCCATTTGTAAATTGGAATAACAACAATTAGTATTTAATATTTGTTCAAATAATAAAACCACAAAATAAATTTTAGTATAATGGCAAGAACATATTTAAATAATTGGTTTTTTGAATATACGTTGGGAAGTAGAGTGTTGGAAAATTGCTTAACAATCATAAACAATCTAATGACACCTTTTTTTATTTGTTTATGATTCTTTCGTTTATTTTGCTTCTCTGGTTTATTTTTTCCTCCTTCACACATCATTCTTAAACCACCAACAGCTCTATTGCTGACAGCTGATGATTCAATTCGGTTTTCAACTTGAATAAACCAGATTATACTTTGTATTTTTCTATTTTCTATTTCGTGGTGTCTTCAATATAGAATTCAAATAATGTAAATTGGAGAAAATCGTGTATTAGTTATAAAGTTAAGGAACAAGTAAACGGTAGTTTATAAAGATTGAGTGCTTCTGCGAGTGAGACGTTTTTTGTGCGTGTGTATTGTCCATTGTGTAAAATAACGAAATACTATTGCTATAAATACTTTCCTAGACCTATAATAAATTGCGTTCAGTAAGTTTCTAACCAAAACTGGGAAATATTTTTTTGTGGGCGTCGTGTGAGCAAAACACAAATTGTCGCGTTCAGCCGCTGACGAACCTGTAGCTGGCATAATTGAGATGAACCAGCAGCCAGTTGAGAGGCGAAACGGTGGGGGTGACACCGCTGCAAGTGATGAGACGGCACCAATTGCTTCACATCGTAGTGGTGGGGCTTCCTCAATGTTTCGTTCTTTTGGGTCATTGTTTGGAGCCAACAATAACAGTGCTGGCGGCAGAGGTATACATTCTCCGACGAATACGGATGTTCATGGATACGTTGAGTTTGGCATGCAGGATCCAGATCGAAGCGGTCGCACGCTGGGCACTTTTGCAGGCGTATTTAGCCCAGTAGCATTGTCAATGTTCAGTGCTTTAGTCTTCATACGTGTTGGTGAGTAGATACTATTCGTGTAGTTATGTATTTGTTATTTACAACAGCAAATACAATAAATAAATGTAAAAAACCCTTTAAGTAGTAGGTGATAATGCTTTATATTTTGCATTGTATTGCTCTAATTAGCAAAAAGTAAATATATTTGTAGAAATATGAAACGCATTATATCACCATGCTTCAAAAATGTATAATAAGACGTATGCATATGAATAATTCCAATTGTGTTAAATTATTACTTTAGTCGGAGACTTTGTACAAGAACACATTTTGCAATGGAGAGACTTACAAGTTTTGTGCCTGCTAATGAATATATTAGCCGGTTTGACCTTGCCTCTCGAGAGGTAAAAGCTTTAAGGAACTACAAAATAGTGTTGATCAGTATAACGGTTGTGTATTGGTAAAACGCAATTGTAAATGCTGCACCACAGCGGATGACAGCAACATTTATATTCATATATTTCCAAATTAGACACATTCTAATTTTGCCTATACGAAAGCAATATAATAGATTATGTTACCATTAAATGCTCCAACAAAGCTAAATAATTTTAAAACTATGCCAGCCAAGCAATTAAATATTTAAGCTTTGCTGAAAATAATTATTCAAATTTTGCTGTGTGTATATGTACATATGTTTCTAAATAACGAACTTTTACTGGAAATATTCAAATATTTAGAAATATGTATACCTACAGTTGCGAAAAGTTGATACAGTTTTCTGAGTCATTAATTATAAGAATTCTATGTGATTACATTTAACAAATAGATAGTATATTATCTATTCAAAATTACTTCTCTGGTTGGCTGAACAAATAGTATCACGGTCTTTAATATTTGTAATTTTAGGCTTTATTGTCGGCAATGCTGGTCTTTATGTGACGCTACTACAATTTGTTATCGCATACTTAATTCTCTTGTTTACCGTTGCTTCAGTATGTGCAATATCCACTAACGGTGCCGTGGAAGGAGGTGGCGTCTATTGTGAGTAATTGTTTGTTTTTACATATTACACTATTGTAACTATGTTTTATCTTATTTTTAGTCATGATAAGTCGTACCCTAGGCCTAGAGTTTGGCGGCTCGATTGGTACGCTTTTCTTTCTTGCCAATGTTGTTGGTTGTGCCATGGCTATATCTGGTTGTACCGAAGGCATGATGGAAAACTTTGGCGACGGTGGATATTTTACACATGACAGTAAGGGCTTATTGCCTGATGGCACATGGTGGCGTTTTCTTTTTTCCACAATAATCAATACAGCAATGTTGGTGGTGTGTTTGATTGGCGCGGCACTCTTTGCTAAGACGTCGGTATTAATTTTGGGTATTGTGTCAATATGTTTGTTGGCCACATATATAAGTTTTCTGGCTGAAGGTCCAAAGGAAGTAAGTATACATTTATCTATACATGTATTATTTTGATAAATAAGTTATCAGTTGTTTTAAATTTTGTACATAAATATACTATCGGTAATGTTTCTTTTTTTTTAGATTGATCGCCCTAAAGAAAATACCATCTATAATCTGACGATTAAACTTCCATATACTGGTCTAGACAGTAATACGTTAATGGGCAATCTGTATCCACATTATGTAGAAGATTACACCTCGAATGGTAAAATGGTTGATTTCGCCACAACATTTGGTGTGTTGTTCGCTGGTGTTACCGGCATCATGGCCGGTGCAAATATGTCGGGCGAATTGAAGAGTCCATCCAGAAGTATACCAACCGGCACCTTATCGGCCGTTTCCTTTACTTTCGTTTCTTACATTTTATTGTCATTCCTGATGGCATTTACCACACCAGCCGTAACCATGCAAAATAACTATCTCTTCCTTATGCCGGTAAACTTTTGGCCGCCCTTTACAGCCATTGGTATACTTACAGCTACATTTTCCACTGGTCTCAGTAATCTAATTGGTTCAAGTCGTATATTGGAAGCACTATCAAAGGATCAAGTATTTGGTTCCCTTTTGAATTTCGTAGTACGAGGCACATGGAAGGGTAATCCTGTGGCGGCGGTGTTCACAAGCTGGTTGCTCGTAGAATGCATTCTATTAATCGGTTCACTGAATACAATTGCACAGGTCAATTCAGTATTATTTATGCTTTCTTATTTGGCAACCAATTTGGCTTGTTTGGGCATCGAGTTGACTGGTGCACCGAATTTTCGTCCACTTTTCAAATATTTTACTTGGCATACCTGTCTGATTGGTCTGCTTGGCACACTCATAATGATGTTCGTGATAAACCCAATATATGCGTCGTCTAGTATTATTTTATGTTTAATTTTGGTGATAGCGCTGCACTTGTTCTCGCCAGCTTCACAGGGTGCACAGTGGGGTTCCATTTCGCAAGCGCTCATGTTTCATCAGGTATGTATGAGAGGAGAACCAAAATTATTAAATATTTATTATATACGTAAAAGGAAACTTCGGAGCTGAACCTTGTCCGTCTGTCTGCGAATACGCCAACTGTTCTCTCAGTTTTTGAGATATCGTTCTGAAATGTAACACACGTTATTTTCTCAAAAAGAATCTGCTCACTTGTCGGAACTGCTGATATCAAATTGAGCAATAGCATAGAGCTGCCATACAAACTTGTCGATCAAATCAAGTCCTTGTATGGACAACTTTTGTATTTGTCGAGATATCTTCAGGGTATTTGTATGGATTATGATCCAAGGCAACCGTACAATCTACGAAGAAATTGTTCAGAACGGACCACTATAGCGTATAGCTGTCATACAAACTGATCGTTTAAATCCAGTCCTTGTATAGAAAACTTTTCATTTTACGAGATATCTTCAATTTCTTATATCCAATCTTTTGTATTTGTGAATAGTGCGGTGCAACTGAATTTACCGTTTTTTCTAGTTTTACTATATAATTATTTCGTTCCTAGGTACGCAAGTACTTGCTAATGTTGGATTCACGAAAGGATCATGTTAAATTCTGGCGCCCTCAAATGCTATTGCTAGTATCATCGCCCCGTTCCTGTTGCCCTCTTGTCGATTTCGTTAATGACATGAAAAAGGGTGGCCTCTACGTAATCGGACATGTAAAAGTGGGTGACTATACAGCCGTCGTAGATCCAACAATCGAAGAAAACAAATATTGGCTCTCCTTTGTTGATCATATGAAAGTGAAGGCGTTTGCTGAAGTAACATTAGCCAAATCCATACGTGAAGGTGTACAACATCTAATACGTTTATCCGGTATAGGTGCAATGAAACCGAATACCATAATCTTAGGTTTCTATGACAGTGAAACGCCGAGGGATTTCTTCGAAGCGTAAGTCCTTTACCTTATTCTTTTGCAATTATTTTAGTATTTTTTATGCTTTTATAGTGGCACTTCGCCCTATAAAACGGAAGGATTTAATCATGGTGAAATTCAAAACTTTCCAATACGTCGTGATGGTGAAGAGAAACATATTGATGTCGCGGAATACGTTGCGATTATGAGTGATGTGTTGCGCATGAAGAAAAACTTGTGCTTGTGTCGACACTTCCATCGTTTGGATAAAAACTTTATTGCCAAGTAAGAATGTGAAAAATATGCAGATCACTGTAAATTTAGCTAATATACAAATCGGTATGCTTTATTTAACAGGAGCAAACACTTAAGATATATAGACGTTTGGCCAATAAACGTTTTTAATCCAAATTCAAATAATCCTTTCGATGTAGTCTCACTATTCATGATGCAACTAGCCGTGATAATAAATATGCTTGCCAAGTGGAAACATTTACGTTTGCGCGTTTTTCTCTGCGAATCTAATAATGAAAATTCGAATATAAGGTATGCAAATTTACGCTGTGGTGTCTTCCTTGTATTTGTTTTCGGTTAACATGTTTCAATACTTATCCAATAGTTCTTTTGACACACAAATGCCACAATTGGATACTTTTTCCAGAATGAAACTGGAACAATCACTGAAGAGTTTACGTATTGAAGCAGATATAATTGAGGTATGTAATTAGGTGTAGCAAGCAAAAGCATCTGTCATTAGTTAACTTAAATTCATTTTACTATTGAAGATTCAAGAATGGAACAGCGATTCGGACTTTACAAGCCATTCGCGCATACTAAAACAATTCACAAGTCATGCCGACGAGGACCATGAAGCTATCAATGAGGAAAATATCAATCGCTCCCTTCTTTATATGCAAAGGTGAGTAATTTTATTTATACATTTCTTCATTAGCATAAATGGTTAGCTACAGAGTAGGAAAATCTAAATGTTAATAAATATACGTTCACATATAGTGATACAGCTACGGAAAATAAAGTAGTAGTACTAAATTCACGTTCTGAAAAAAAATATGAATTTGTTTCAAATTCAACTAAAATATGTTTTTATTATTTACTTCGCGTCAAGTGTTATTGGTAACAGTAAAAAAAGTGAAAAAAAAACAATTCATAAATATTGCTAAAAGGATAAAAACCGGTGAAATACTTATATATAGGGCTAAGGGAAGAATTTATCCAATTCAACTCACTTTTAACACAATTATTATCAAAGAACATTTTCTCGTATTTCAATAATATACATATCTCACAGATTGACCGATATTTTCGCTCTATTTTTTCATATTTCTGAATTCTTGAAAAGTTATAGTATAGCATTTTACATTGATTGGTTCTTGATTTGTATACTGGAAAGTGAAAGGACTACATGGAATTTAAAGTTTTGTTATATGGGAAGTGGGCTTGGTTTTTTGTCTGATTTTCTCTCTGTAATGTAGGAAAGTCAGGACAATATTACGTACCGAATTTGATTGAAATCGGTCCAGTATGTCCTGGGTTATGCAATTTCACGTTTTTGTTGTAGTTGTTGTTGCGGCAGAAATATACCGGATAAAAATCCGGGTCCGTTCCGGTTACGTAGACCCGATTGTCATGGGAACGGATGGATTTTCACCTAAATGTGGGAGGTGCCACGCACTTCGTCAAAATTTGACAGCGATTCCTATAAAACCTTTCTGCACCAATCTCGGATGTAAAATTTTATATCTCTGTCGTATTTATTTATTGATTTATTGCGCTTTTAGAAGTTTTTAACAGTACCGTTATATGGAAAGTGGGTGAGATTATCATCCGATTCAACCTATTTTCACATTATTTGCAGAAATTCCAATAGGATTTGTACTAAGCGAATTTTATTTTTTATTATTATGTTTTTTTGCTTGAATAGTTTAACAATAAACCTAATAGAAGGCGGGACCACGCTCATTTTTTCAAAATTTTTAGCCCCAGCTGCAACATGTTGCAAGTGTATAAAAATTGTTAGTACTTTGTGAATACAAACATATATAGTGACATATGATAAAAGTACGGTTAGTTTAGTCAAACGAAGAACTATTTCTATCTATTCCGTTTCAGAGCCAATCAAATAATACGAGAACGTTCCGATCAGACTGCTGTTTCCTTCATATATTTGGCTGCACCACCACAAATTGGCACAGCTGACTTCAAAGAGCGCAGTGCCCGTTACATTGAGCTACTTACAGAGTTGACTGCCGAATTACCACCGACTATACTGGTGCATGGCATAAGCACAGTTACGTCGACGACGCTTTAAATTTACAAATATCCTACCGTGTATGTGTAGCACACTAAAAATTACTGCTACTCTAATGGTCGCAACAATTGGCGAATGAATCTACAAACATACATTTTTAATTTTTTTTTTTACACTTTCATTTATATTTTATTTGTCACTCTTCAAAAATTTTACAAACATACAATATTAACAATTTTACAAATATTGAGGTAATACATTGATAAGTTCGGCAGCATTTGAATGAAATTTTTATTATTATTTTACATATTGCCAAAATACTATAGTATTCCAAAAAAATAATATTAAGCGTATTATTTTTTATAGACGAAGAAGAGTAAACAATAGGCAAGCAGACAACAATGGTTTTTTTTTATCAAGTTATCAATATTTACATTTTATCAAAGTAAATTAAAAGTCTTAACCGCGAATAAAATTGTTTAAATTTAATCATTTTCTCGTAGTGACATAATTTGCTTGTCAAAAGAAGCTCCAATCTGTTCTTATAAGAAAGTTGCATATCAGTGTATTTCAAAAACCAATCCATATATGTACATATGAAAAACTATACAGAGTATAAAAGCATTCTATTAGAGATGTCCTTGTTCTTAAGTTTTGATTATTATTGTACAATTAGTGGAAGATAAATGTCAAAAGGCAAAGATTTTTATAAAATGCTTTAATTCTTATTCTAAATAATCTCGGGAATGTGGCGCCAAGTTTTTAGAGAAACTATTATGTGCACATTTTTTCAATTCGAGAAATTTTTGCATTCCATAGGAAATTTACTTTTTATAAATTGCGAAGAACAGCTGAACTCTCGAGGCCCCTGTATTACAATAAAGCTTCCGACTATAATTTTTTCAACATGAAATGAACAGCTTAATAAATTTTGCTCTAAACATGAAATAGTATTCGAAAAAGGACATCTTAAGTACGTATTTGTGCTTTAAAAAATATTTTCGTAATTTCTCCATGACATCTGCTCTAACTGAAACTCAAAGAGTTGTGCAATATACTCAAATGTATTAGTGTCCTTAATTTTTCTTTTATTATTTAACAAATTTCTCAAATAATTATACCTAACACCAAAATCTACAAGTAACATTACCTTAAGCTAAAATGTAACTAAATTCCATAACAATATGTATATTTAGATGTATGAACAACTAAATTTAATTAAATGTGATTTTTACGTAAACATATGCAAATTGTTTAAGGCTATAAACCATAATTTTTATTATTTTTTATTAATGAAAAGCTATTACCGTTTATTGAAACACATTTTCATACATACATATAAAATATTTATACAAACCTAACACGTTTTGCGTATTATAATAAAAATATACAAACATAAAAAATGCGAGTCATATGTCCGCTTTAAACGCATATTTGTACGCAAGTGTTTTTAACAGAAATAAACAAATAAATCTGAAAATAAAAAAAGAAAATATTTTGTTATCCAGAGGTTTAAGAAATATTTTTGTAAAATTTCTCAACTTTCTCAAAACTTTCCAATCCGTCGTGATGGTGAAGAGAAACATATTGATGTCGAGGAATACGTTGCGATTATGAGTGATGTGTTGCGCATGAAGAAAAACTTGTGCTTGTGTCGACACTTCCATCGTTTGGACAAAAACTTTATTGCCAAGTAAGAATGTGAAAAATATGCAGTTCACTGTATATATCTAATTGTCAAAAAACAAGTAGCGAACATCTAACTGCACTTACTGTTTGCAGCATTATTAGATCACCTATTAACAGAACTTTACTGTGCCAATTCCGGACCTTTTCCGATAATACAGTCCTAACTGTGGTGGGAAATTAGCCACGACCATTCACTTGATTTCCGAAAAAATCTTATTAATTACCACCTGATTTCGAAGATATAACCTCTACAGACGGGAACTTCATTTCCCGAAATACGCTGACGATATCTGTTAACTGGAACCAGTACACATTCAAACATTCTCTTCCCGTGGTTATGGTCTTTTGACCTCTTTGGGAGGGGTAAGACTTCCCATTTAAGAGTTTCTTGGTATGTTTTGACGGATTTGGCAGCGTGAGGCCGATCGTTGATATGCAGCAGAATCGCTTTTTCGTTCCGTCCCTGGTATTGAGGCCGCTTTTCGCATGTAGTTGCTTTTAAATAGCTTAGAGGTGACTTCCAATGCAGCAAGCTCTTCTTGCGTTTGATACGGAACCTCTTCAATTCACCGTTCCCCGTCTTCCTTCACGCGGACGGCCATGAATATCGAAATCGCCGAAAAAAACTGGAGTTCCCGATGTTTTTCAGTCAACGATTTCTTTGACTGAAAGAAGAAAATCAACACTTCCCACAAATGACGATTATCTAGCCAAAAATCTTACATAATCGCACAATCAATAGCATATGACACATAAACAAAGTCACTAAAGTGGAAACGCAACTTCTTTTTCAAATACCTGGGTTAAATTTATGACGTTTTGTATATATCGAAATCGATGCCCACAAATTGCTGGATCCATCTTAGTTACGTACGTAATATTTAACTAAACTGGAAGATATACTGGGTCATTGTATATCGAATAAAATCAAAAATTGACAAAAATGAATTTTACAGAAAAAAATTTGATAGTGATCGAATCTTTTGTTTCCGAGCAATGACACAAGCAAATTCAAAAAATGCTGTTTCGAGATAGAGTGTCTAAAGATGAAGTGATTAAGCTATACTAACTAAGCCGTTACATTTTAGAAGGCGGTAACTCAAAAACTATTTGAGATATTGGTTTAAAATATTAGTATGCTATTTTTAAAGGTATACCTTATCGAAATGTGAAAAAAATTAAAATTTGGTAAACTTTAGCACTAGGTGTGCGCCTTAAAATGTGGGTTTCACTATTTTCACACCTTTCTTAAAAAAAAGTTCCCAAATTTTATTTAGAATTCGGGCTTACAGGCTCAAAAATGAATGTTTTTGCTGAGTGGTAATATGTTTTCTTCGATTTATACGTGGATCACGTGGAGCGCACTCTCTTACGAAGTGTTTTTGTAATTGTAAAAACTAAGCTGCTTAGACATTCTTGTGTTTTACCTTTTGAAATTGTTTTAACTGTAGTGTTGGATGAGTGTGTTGCAGATAAGTGCTCCATAAATATTTACTTTGCTTACATCCTTTTAACACGTTCTCCTTTACGTCGATTAAACGCTTATTAAGATAAGGCGAAAGTCATAAATGTCAACGATCGGACCATATCTCTTCGTCCTGATTCAACAATAATTCTGATACGTGTGCGTAAGTATGTACTACCGCATTGTATATAGAGAAGTAAACGCAAACGGACAGAGTAATTATGATACGCATCAGTTACCGAACGCTACCTTTTCCGAGTTCGAAATTTATATAAGTACGGGTGTTTACCTGTAAAAGCAGATCGTTAGCAACAACAAATGTTTGCATCGTCCTTCTGTATGTTTGTCCGTCGGATTGTCCTTGCCGCTCTTGATCCTTCTTATTTTGAAAGTGTCAATAAATTCACGTAAATGTGACAATTAGGTGCCATAATGAGTTTATCTCAACAATGACAATGGGCGACAGTTATGTACCTATTGATTGGGAAGAGGCACCTAACGGATGCGATATATGTAAGTTGTTGTTGTTGTTGCTACTAAAAGTGGCTTAGTTTTGATTTTGGAATGCGCTAAAATGTTTATACTGTCTTGTGCTGAAAAAGGACAAACTGTTGTGTTGTTGGAGTTTGATAAGTGACTTTTAGTTGAAAGTTATCTAAGTAATTGTATCAAATAGAATAATGATTTCTTGGAAAGTGTGCTCACCGTTAATGAGTGTTTTATTTCGAGTGATTCTAAATATAATTGAACTAAAACGGTTATTTACTGCCGCTTAATTTTCAGCCACAATAAGAATATACGTTTTTTTGGCAGCTATATTAGTGTTTCAATAATTAGTTCGCAGACTGTAGCGATCACTTGGATTATAATCTAGGCGAAATTTTGTTTCGTTCCTTTTGGGTGCTACCAACTTCATGGTAAACTCAATATATCCTGTTCAATCATAGAACCATTTTATGGCTGAAATCTTCTTCTTACTTACTGGCGCAGATACCGCTTACGCGGTTATAGCCGACTTAACGACAGGAAATTCCAAGCGAACCGGGTCCTTCTCCACATGGTCTTTCCAACAGAGTGGAGGTTTTTCTTTGCTTCCACTGGCGGGTACTGATGAAGCCAATGATATTGATGTCATCGGCGTACGCCAGCAGTTGTACACTCTTATAGATGGTAGTACCTTCCCTATTTAGTTCTGCAGCTCGAATTATTTTCTCCAAGAGCAGATTGAAGAAGTCGCACGAAAGAGAGTCGCCTTGTGTGAACCCTCGTTTGGTATCGAACGGCTCAGAGAGATCCTTCCCGTAGAAATAAATTTCCTGAAAGTACAAAAAGGTATAGTTTGCGGGTTTTTTGTGCGCTTACGGCCTAACAAAACTTTCCGACTAAGATTAAAATATTCTTATAGCGATCGATAGGCAAAACATACATATGTATGTATATGTGTGCACTCCCCCGCCGATCACTTCAAACCAATTGCAGCGTCTTTTTAATTTGAATTGAAATAAGTAGACCAGAACTAAAATTAACAAATGATGCCATGTTTCACACGGTTTAATATGACAATAGAATAGCCTTTGTAGGTGTACGCAGGTCCAAAATAAGAAGATAAAGCCGAATAGCATACATCTCGCTTTTGATTCTTGATCGATTGCAGATGTCAAAAATGCCACGCGACCGCAAGCCCTTTGCAAGGCAACTGAATGCCGCTTGATTCAATTAAATAATCGCGCCTGTGTATGTGCATGTGTGGCTATTGTGCAACACTTGTGCGAAAAATTCCTTTGAAATTTTGGCTACAAAAGTGTGATTGAGGTTGAAAATATGTGAACTTGTGTGTAGGTGTGAGCGACTGTCAGTTGAGTGGCTTACATCAAAGACTTGCCTATAGCTAATTATAGGGTTTACCCAAGATCGCCGACACACCTACGCCTCTCAATTTCCAAAGCCGCACACTTGTAAGTGTGTGTGTGTGAGTTTGCGTTCTGGTTGTTAGTGTGGTGAAGAAAGTGTTTGTTGCAGTAGTCCTTTTGTTTTTGCGCATGCGTGTTACACAGCTGATTATGTGAAAAATCTATCATGTCACAATAGCAACAATGGTCAAACAATCAGACTGGTTGGTTAGCGAAGTGCTGTTGGCATGTCGAAATGTGCCTTTGCCTCCTTGAGGGCGGGAGTTGAGTGCAAAGAAATTCGTGTGTTCTACAAAAAGGAACTGGAAATGTTTAGGAATTTCTTGATTATAATCCGCTGTTGGCTGAGTTCAATTTGCCTTTGTTTGGCGTTGAATTATCCAATGCAAAATCATGTAAGTCCCTTTTGTTTAAACAATAGATTGACTTAGTTTTTGACACTCATTGTCTTATTTCTCCGCAATTGTTGTGGCTAATATTTTTCACAGAATTGCTTACTCGATTTTGGTTTTGAGTTTAGCCCTTTTATCCTCAGCAAGGGATTAGCAATTAGTAAGTCCATGGGAATTGCAGTTAAGCTAATTTGCCATGTAATAATACGCCATTATTTGCAATTATTACGAAAACATGCGACTTTTGTTTGGGTTCCGGAAATTTGCACCAACAGGTGTAGTATTCTTCTGAATGCAGACTTTGTAGACATTCTGTCTAGGATTTTGCACATTTGCACAATTTTATTTTGATGCTGTGTGGTGTATATACATATACATATGTATACCAAGAAATTTCGCCAGGAAAAAAATGGGCTTATGAAGATTTTGACGTATCGGAAGAATGACCGAACATCTTCTCTGTGGATGATTTCCTTGTAAAAGTGCGAAATAGCCAAATAAATAAAAACTGCGTCAAACTTTACAAGCTCTCTTCGATAAAGGCGATGCCGCAAGCCAGGCTGCTGAAAATGTGTTTAGTGTTTGTGGTTCTGAGACGGCAACAGCCGGTCGTGCACAATTATGGTTTCGTCGATTCCGATTCCGTCGGTAATGTCAAAGTTGCATCAACCAATGGAAGGCCGCGCAAATGTCGATAATAAATATAACGAAAGCCGTCGAGTACGATCGACAAGTAAGCACTATTTCGATTGCCTCGAGGCTGGAAACCAAAAGAAGTTCGATACACGGATGCCAAATGAGTAAACAAAAAAAAAAAACATCCATTTCTGAAGCGGATGGGTACTTATGATAAAAAGTGTGTCACTTACGGAAACAATAAGCGAAAATGGCTGTGATGATGACCAAGCCAGGATTGACAGTCGGCAAGATTTTACTATATGTTTGGCGGGATGGGTTTGGAAGCTGGATAAAATGGAGGTTTTGTACTCAATGGCTTGATAAAGTCGGACGCCATGAAAGCACAAGTTTTAAGATACATCACTGTCCTGACGATTACTGCGATTGAGCTTGTGTTATGGCGAGAAATAGCTCTGTCAAAAGTTGCAAGGCTATTCAAGATTAAGAACAGTTATTAGAAATCGTCTAAGGCTACGTAAAGTTTTTATATGAAGTTACTTCTTATTTTAGCATTTTGTTATGTTACTATCAACCGACTATTAGTCCAAACCTCTTTATTTATATTTGATTTATATACTCTTGCATTTATGTACAGCGTCGACGTGATTTTGACTCTTGGCGCCGATGTTTGTTTACGGCTTCATGCCAAATTTTGTAAGTGTGTTCAGTAAGGTTTGCCATTTCCTCGTGTCATGTTTTACTTTGGTACAACGATTCGAAATAGTCTAAGATTACTGCTCAAATTCACGTTTCACGATGGCTACGGCTTGAGATTGATTGACAGATTGAGTGCAAAGTTTAACACCTCTAGATTACTTATCGGGGGTTTTTTAAATCAAAGGATTACGTCAATCAATCAGCCACGCTCGACAAGCTCGAAGACAACATACGTGGACTATAGCCAAAATGCTGCACGGAATCATCGAAAATTTGGAGTTAACGGGTGAAGATATGCAAACGGAGCTGTGGGGGCCATTTGGCTGAAATTTTTTTCAAATCATAAATAACATAAATCTCAATCAAATTTGAGCGTTTTATTTAATCTTAACATCACGTCAATTTTGTTGGTAAACCCTTTATCTAAGCCACAGCTTTGTCTCTCCAGTACGCATACAACTTTTAGTGCACAGAAATTATTCTTAAAGGCTTCGTATGCGATTTCCCTTCTCCCAGTAGGATTGACCCGTTGACCTTGTGTACTCCTCTTATGTATATATATATATGTATACATATAGCCTGAGTATGCATAAGCCTTTGATAATATGTTGTATGTACAAAGCAAATGTTTGACATTTAAAATGCTTCACATAATACGATTTTGACACTATAATTTGCAAATACAAAAGCCACAAAAATTCAAAAGAAATTGAAAGTTTGAGGTCCTATTCGAAATTCACACATACTCGTGCATACATAGATATATACATACATATAAGTATATATAGATAAATATGTACTTTCGGCGGCCGCAAATTAGCTACTGGCCCAGAAATTGACTTGATCGACAAAATTGCGAAGCGGTAGCACTTAAAGGCCTATCACAATTTGTAAGCAACATATCTGGTATTACAAAGGAGTCAGCAACAATGGATTTGCGTAAACCCCATTACAACAATAATAGCATAGGTGTACAAAAAAATT
Organism: Bactrocera neohumeralis; assembly: GCF_024586455.1. Lineage (NCBI taxonomy): Eukaryota > Metazoa > Arthropoda > Insecta > Diptera > Tephritidae > Bactrocera > Bactrocera neohumeralis. The sequence continues at coordinate 13,114,988 of NC_065920.1, forward strand.
TCTTTGGTTACAATGAAATAATTAAACGTTTTGACCGCAAGCCAATTTGGGCCGCTGTCTGCAACAACAACTGCATTATCCAAGAATGAGAGCAGATGAAACGGTCGTTGAGGAGTTCGGCAATTGCGCACGAAAAAAGCAAAAGGTCAAGAAGCGAGCACAGCAACGAATCAAAAGTAGGCATGCGTAGCAGCGTCTCGTGATCAGGTGAGTGCAGGTATGCGATGAGAATTTGAGTATCAGCCAATCGGAATATTGCTGTTTCGTGCATCCTTACGTTTGCGGTATCCTCAAGGCTAGCTTATATAAATTGCAGGTACAACTGCCGAGCATCACGCAGTTCTAATCTGATACTGAAGTGCAGCACTAATACAAGAAATTCAAGAAAATGCTAGCTGGTGAATATTGTGAGAGCGATCTTTCGTTTTATTCCTCGATGCGGCGCTTGCAATCGAGTGAATCGGTAGAAAGTGATACGAGTAGTTACTCGAAAATGCTTAGTGATAATTTGGAGGAACTTACGGCTTTGTACAGTATGGATGTTAGCAGCAATAGTCCATCAACGTCTTCGTCGTCGTTAGAAAGCCAACCGGAACTTATAGGCTTCCAAGCAGATGAAAATTTTGTGGATAACTTTGATTTTGGCTATGCAGTTGAAACCACACGACAAGTCACCTGCATTAGCGCAAATCCTAAACGGTGGTCTTCACTGTGTGATCAACAATTTTACACCAGCAATTCCTGCAAAACTTCAACTGTCGAAAGCTCGAAAAATATTAAAGCTCATTATAGATCGACGTATAGAATTGGTTCACTGAAGTCTGCGTCACCCTCTCAGCATCATTTTAAGACAAACTCCAGCTTTTTAACGAGTTCTAGCGACTGTGGTCCACAGGATGTTATCAGGAAACGACGACTTGCCGCCAATGCGCGTGAACGTCGACGCATGAATAGCTTGAATGATGCTTTCGATAAACTTCGAGACGTTGTACCATCGCTGGGAAATGATCGGCGACTCTCGAAATATGAAACATTGCAAATGGCTCAAGCTTATATTGGTGATTTGGTTAAGTTGCTGACGCGCGATTATTAAAGTTAGTTTATTATTATATTTAAGATTTATATTTAATTTTATTTAATTATATTTAAGATTAGTTAGTTTATTTGTTAAAATGGACTTTCACTTAAAAACATAATTCAATTAATTTATTGGAACCAGGTTTTGTTCAGAGTTTGCTTGAAATATTGGATTTGTACTAGAAATCTTATTATGTAATAATTAAATATTTTGCTTTGAGTAACAAAATTCAGTTACGATCTTTTAGTCCTAAAATAATGTCTAGCGTCTCAGCAAATTAAAAAAGTAAGGGGAATTGTCCCCTACCTTTGGCCAACCAGATAGCTTGCAGCCAGCTACCGTGAAGTCACCGTTTGACTTTAATCTCACATCACTTCGTGGCGTGAACATCACCCAAGCACTGGCCAGGCACGGTGCCTGCTTTTCTTATATAGAGCCAGCGCGCCACCAGCTACCGTGAAGTCAGCGTTTGACTTTCATCTCACATCACTTTGCGGAGTGAGCATCACTCAAGCACTGGCCAGGCGGGCGGCCTGCTTTTCTTATATAGAGCCAGCGTGCAGCCAGCTACCGCGAAGTCACCGATTGACTTTCATCTCACATCTCTTCACGGTGTGAGGATCACTCAAGCACTGGCCAAGCGGGCTGCCTGCTTTTCTTATATAGAGCCAGCGTGCAGCCAGCTACCGCGAAGTCACCGATTGACTTTCATCTCACATCACTTCGCGGTGTGAGGATCACTCAAGCACTGGCCAGGCGGGCTGCCTGCTTTTCTTATATAGAGCCAGCGTGCAGCCAGCTACCGCGAAGTCACCGATTGACTTTCATCTCACATCACTTTGCGACGTGAAGATCACTCAAGCACTCGGCAGGCGGGCTGCCTGCTTTTCTTATATAAAGCCAGCGTGCAGCCAGCTACCGCGAAGTCACCGATTGACTTTCAAATCACATCACTGCGCGGCGTGAGCATCACTCAAGCACTGGCCAGGCGGGCTGCCTGCTTTTTTTATATAGAGCCAGCGTGCAGCCAGCTACCGCGAAGTCACCGATTGACTTTCATCTCACATCACTTTGCGACGTGAGGATCACTCAAGCACTCGCCAGGCGGGCTGCCTGCTTTTCTTAAATAAAGCCAGCGTGCAGCTAGCTACCGCGAAGTCACCGATTGACTTTCATCTCACATCACTTTGCGGAGTGAGCATCACTCAAGCACTGGCCAGGCACGGTGCCTGCTTTTCTTATATAGAGCCAGTGCGCCACCAGCTACCGCGAAGTCAGCGTTTGACTTCCATCTCACATCACTTTGCGGAGTGAGGATCACTCAAGCACTGGCCAGGCGGGCTGCCCGTTTTCTTATATAGAGCCAGCGTGCAGCCAGCTACCGCGAAGTCACCGATTGACTTTCATCTCACATCACTGCGCGGCGTGAGCATCACTCAAGCACTGGCCAGGCGGGCTGTCTGCTTTTTTTATATAGAGCCAGCGTGCAGCCAGCTACCGCGAAGTCACCGATTGACTTTCATCTCACATCACTTTGCGACGTGAGGATCACTCAAGCACTCGCCAGGCGGGCTGCCTGCTTTTCTTAAATAAAGCCAGCGTGCAGCCAGCTACCGCGAAGTCACCGATTGACTTTCATCTCACATCACTTTGCGGAGTGAGCATCACTCAAGCACTCGCCGGGCGGGCTGCCAGCTTTTCTCATATAGAGCCAGCGTGCAGCCAGCTATCCCGATGTCACCGATTGACTTTCATCTCACATCACTTCGCGGAGCGAGCATCACTCAAGCACTGGCCAGGCGGGCTGCCTGCTTTTCTTATATAGAGCCAGCGTGCAGCCAGCTACCGCGAAGTCACCGATTGACTTTCAAATCACATCACTTCGCGGCGTGAGCATCACCCAAGCACTGGCCAGGCACGGTGCCTGCTTTTCTTATATAGAGCCAGCGTGCAGCCAGCTACCGCGAAGTCACCGATTGACTTTCATCTCACATCACTTCGCGGCGTGAGCATCACTCAAGCACTGGCCAGGCACGGTGCCTGCTTTTCTTATATAGAGCCAGCGCGCCACCAGCTACCGCGAAGTCACCGATTGACTTTCATCTCACATCACTTTGCGGAGTGAGCATCACTAAAGCACTCACCAGGCGGGCTGCCTGCTTTTCTTATATAGAGCCAGCGTGCAGCCAGCTACCGCGAAGTCACCGATTGACTTTCATCTCACATCACTTCGCGGAGTGAGCATCACTCAAGCACTGGCCAGGCGGGCTGCCTGCTTTTCTTATATAGAGCCAGCGTGCAGCCAGCTACCGCGAAGTCACCGATTGACTTTCATCTCACATCACTTCGCGGAGTGAGCATCACTCAAGCACTGGCCAGGCGGGCTGCCTGCTTTTCTTATATAGAGCCAGCGCGCCACCAGCTACCGCGAAGTCACCGATTGACTTTCATCTCACATCACTTCGCGGAGTGAGCATCACTCAAGCACTGGCCTGGCGGGCTGCCTGCTTTTCTTATATAGAGCCAGCGTGCAGCCAGCTACCGCGAAGTCACCGATTGACTTTCATCTCACATCACTTCGCGGCGTGAGCATCACTCAAGCACTGGCCAGGCGGGCTGCCCGTTTTCTTATATAGAGCCAGCGCGCAGCCAGCTACCGCGAAGTCACCGATTGACTTTCATCTCACATCACTTCGCGGCGTGAGCATCACTCAAGCACTGGCCAGGCACGGTGCCTGCTTTTCTTATATAGAGCCAGCGAGCCACCAGCTACCGTGAAGTCACCGTTTGACTTTCATCTCACATCACTTTGCGACGTGAGGATCACTCAAGCACTCGCCAGGCGGGCTGCCTGCTTTTCTTATATAGAGCCAGCGTGCAGCCAGCTACCGCGAAGTCACCGATTGACTTTCATCTCACATCACTTCGCGGAGTGAGCATCACTCAAGCATTGGCCAGGCGGGCTGCCTGGTTTTCTTATATAGAGCCAGCGTGCAGCCAGCTACCGTGAAGTCAGCGTTTGACTTTCATCTCACATCACTTTGCGGCGTAAGCATCACTCAAGCACTGGCCAGGCACGGTGCCTGCTTTTCTTATATAGAGCCAGCGTGCAGCCAGCTACCGCGAAGTCACCGATTGACTTTCATCTCACATCACTTTGCGACGTGAGCATCACTCAAGCACTGGCCTGGCACGGTGCCTGCTTTTCTTATATAGAGCCAGCGCGCCACCAGCTACCGTGAAGTCAGCGTTTGACTTTCATCTCACATCACTTCGCGGCGTGAGCATCACTCAAGCACTGGCCAGGCGGGCTGCCTGCTTTTCTTATATAGAGCCAGCGTGCAGCCAGCTACCGCGAAGTCACCGATTGACTTTCATCTCACATCACTTCGCGGCGTGAGCATCACTCAAGCACTGGCCAGGCACGGTGCCTGCTTTTCTTATATAGAGCCAGCGTGCAGCCAGCTACCGCGAAGTCACCGATTGACTTTCATCTCACATCACTTCGCGGAGTGAGCATCACTCAAGCACTGGCCAGGCGGGCTGCCTGCTTTTCTTATATAGAGCCAGCGTGCAGCCAGCTACCGCGAAGTCACCGATTGACTTTCATCTCACATCACTTCGCGGCGTGAGCATCACCCAAGCACTGGCCAGGCACTTTGCCTGCTTTTCTTATATAGAGCCAGCGTGCAGCCAGCTACCGCGAAGTCACCGATTGACTTTCATCTCACATCACTTCGCGGAGTGAGCATCACTCAAGCACTGGCCAGGCGGGCTGCCTGCTTTTCTTATATAGAGCCAGCGTGCAGCCAGCTACCGCGAAGTCAGCGTTTGACTTTCAAATCACATCACTTCGCGGCGTGACCATCACTCAAGCACGGGCCAGACACGATGGCCGCCAAAAAATTTTTTTCAAATTATTTCCAAGACAAATTTGCAATCTCCAAAGAACTTTATACAGACAGACGGACATGCCTAATTCAACTCAGCTCGTCATGCTGGTCATTTATTTATGTATATATATATATATATATGTATATCACCCTACATATCATATAGGGTTTTTCAATAAGAGCGCTACAAACGTTTTTTTTTAATAAAACAAAATCGGGATATCAATGAAATTTTTTTTTCTGTGAAAGTACATTCGATGCCATTATGTATGGCCTTGATGTGTTTTGAATGGCCAGCACGGTTTCAAGTATATATCGGCCGATACTGCGAAATTCGGTAGTAAATTTTCATAGTTTCGACTCGTTGAATCGTATGTCTTTCCATGATGAAATGGCAAGCCTTACTGAAGAGAAATGTAGTGCGGAAAATATGGCGTCGTTTGCTGTCCCTATCGGTCTACTTTTATAGACCCGTATTGAAAAACCCGTTATACGAGTATACATATATTATATATAATATTGTAAACTTTTGCGGATTTAGTAAGAACTGTGTATGTAGAAATTTCGACGTTGAAAAATGGAGTACCGCCGATAACAGTTTGCGGAGTTGCGTTTTACTGATCTTTCAAATAACTGACTGTGAAAAAGTTCCATAAGCGATGCCTTTACAATTTTTTCTTCCATAAATACTTACATACATATACATAGGCACTTAAAAAAATAACTCACCTCTTGCCGTACAAGGATATACGCTCCAGTTGGACTTATTTTCAAGATAGAAAATCAAAAATTCTCAATATGTATGTATATGTGTGTATCAAAAGGATATAGATTTAGGAAACGTCTTCTTACTCCGCTGCCTTAAATGACGATTGAGTGCGGGGCGTAAACGCTGTGCCAGAAATCAAAATAACATCCATATTCCTGTAATCTCGGGTCAGCCTGCGGAAAATATCTAAGAAGGAAAGAAAGGAAAACACGAAAAGATAGATAAGTAGCAAGTTCCGACTTCCGATGCGCGTAATGTAACAAATTAGTAAGTACATACGGCACAGCAAAAAGGGATCTTACCTTCTGTTTTGTTTTTGTCCGCAATGCTTGTTAGTTAAGTGACTATGCATACATAGTTACGCACATACTAATATTTTTAGATACACGGACAATATACATACATACACACTTGGATTTGCCTAACAGTCTGTGGGCGTTCTTGAAGGACATGAAAATTGATTCTAAACCGCAGCTAACCTGTAATGATGATGTAGGCGGTTTTGTTGTCGTAGATAAATAGAGCGAAGCAAATGCGTATCAAGGGGTGGTTATACTCCATATATACATAAATACATATGTATATACATACATATATGTACATTAGTTAAAGGCATAATAAGTACACGTCGTCACCTAAAATACAAAACAACATAACATCACAAAATTCAAAACTTACTTTTTTGTTGATTACGATTTGCTACATCATAAAATAAAATTAAGTTTCTGCTATCAAAAACATGTGTATAACCATGTTATACCAAAAATGCAAATATTTTTAAATTTGAGTTTCTATTTTATATAGCTTTTTCATTATTCTATAAAACAAATGAAAAGTGTTGTTACGTTATTTTGCATTTAAGGTGACGATATCCAGTTGCATAATTTTAGTATCACAATGTTTTCTATTTCCAAGTTAATTTTCATTACGGTTGTTCTTTGTACATTCGGCCATAAAAAATAAAGCATACATATATACATATGTACATATGTGAATAATACCTAAAAAAAGCATACATATTATTATTATTATTTTTTAAGTTCTTTTTTTAATATTTTGAAAAATAATTATTTTTTTAATATTTAAATTGGTTTTTGTTGCGCTTATTATAAATTACAATCTAAATACTTTTTTTACATATATTCCTAGGTTATCTATAACACTATGTGTAAGTTACTTTTCATTATTTACAAACAAATATATTTACAATATTTAATACATATTTTTGTTTGATGAAAAATAGTTTTATATTATTTCATACATTTTTACGATATTCGGTATATAATTTTTTTATTTATTTTAAAGTAAATATTTTGAATATAGAATAATAATTTTCAGCTTAAAAATTAAGACCTTTTTATTTTATGGCTTTTTTAAATAACTGAAGCTTTTTAAAAAGTCAGTAAAATTTTATTACTTCAAACAAATAATGCAAATTGATTTACGTGATATTATTTTTTTATTTTAAATGCAAATGTAAATGCATTCGACACTTCTAGAGGATAGATTTTTGATAAATTCATTAAATCAGGCACATTCAGAAATTTTTATTCTAAGTAAACAACAACAAAAATTTAGTAATATAATAGTCAAAGTCCATATTTTTGGTCTGCCAAGCTTATAACCGTTTAAAAAAATTGAGTTTGTTATAAAATTATATATAATTTGCCTATTTTTATATGATTACTTTTTGAACTGTTACAATAACAATTTATAGCGTTACTCAGCAACATATTAAAACAACAAAAGGTTTTTCTTTAAATAAATAAGTCTTTATGAATAGTAGTAAAGCAATGTTTTTTCATAAAAGTTAGATAAACATTAAGAAACAGTAAATAGCAAATACAAAAAAAAAATATAAATTAAAAAAAAAATTAATGAATAAAAATTAAAAAACAAACTAAACAAAAAATTAGAGAAGTAAATAAATAAAAAACAAATATTAAATAAAAACAAATAAGAAATTAAAACAAAAAAAAATAAATTAATAATTAAACAAATAATTAAAAAATAAATAAAATAATGAAAATAAAAGAAATGAATAAAAAATATAATAAATCAAACATTAAAAAAAATAAATTAAAAACTAATTAAATTAATTAATTAAAAATTAAGAAAATAATAATTAATAACAATAAAATAAATAATAATAAATAAAAATTAACAAAGAAATAAGTAAAAATTAATGAATATAAATTAAAAAAAAAATTAAATTAAAATTTTAATGAATAAACATTAAAAAAAATATATAAGGGAAAAACGTATATATGTATATAAAAGAAAAAAAAGATAAAAAAGGACGTAAACACACAAAGAAAAAATAATAATAATAAAGAAAAATAAAACAATTAAAAAAGAAAAAATAGATGAGAATAATTTTAAAAGCATTACATACCGACATAGCTAAGATAGACGTTATAGTTATTAAAAGTGTAAATATCTTTGTTGTTGTAATAAAATATTACAAATAAAAGAGGGACGCGAGATCAGCGAAATGTAAAATAATGTAAAAAAATAAATAAATAAAATATTTGCCAGTATTGGCTTCCACATATTGATATCAAATGATACCATATAGGCTTAAGGCGATTTTAGGTTTAAATACTTTGTATTGCTAAATTATTCTTCAGTTACCACAAAAAACACTCGCCAGCTGTTGGTAGCGAAGATTATTAATATTTTATACTTTACAATTATACGCCAATTATCAGCAATAGCGTTGAAAGTTTTTTAATATGAACTTTTTGTAGTTTAAAAAATTATTTTTAAAGTATAGCGATGCAAAACTATTTAAATTCCCTTTCAAAATATCAGTCTTTACATTAGTTCCGAGTTAAAAAATTAAAAAAAAAACACGGCATAAAAATAAAGTTTAAACTATTTAAATATTTTATAGGAATGTGGCCTTTGCGCCTATCAAAATAATGTGCTCTAAAATTAGACAAAATGCAGAAGAGTTTTTATACACTTTTTTTTTAATTAAAAAAAAAAAAACAATATTTCTTTTGCAAGATATTGTTTCAAAAAATTAATAAATTAAATGACAAAAAAAGCGCTCTTCCCAGCTGACTGTCTGCAAATAGATTTCCATCCAGGCAACAGGAATCAGCATACACTAATAAATTTAATTTTTGAAAATTAATTTATATTCGATCTATTGAATTTTATCGTCTTTACTCCAGCTGCATTGTAAATTTAATTTTTCATTCCCCTTCAAGCAATTCACTTTGCTGCAATGAACGTTGTAATGGTAAGAGCAGTGTAGTCAGTCATTTGGTTAAATCCCACGATTTTGCTTACACATACATATATGCAGGAAGTTACGTGTTTGGTATTGGAGTAACGAACTAAGTGCGATCAGTTCCAACGCTTTGTTTATGCTTTAATTTGAATAAATGCAACGCCTTAAAGTAATGCAAACACTTTATTGTTAAATTTTATTTGATAAACATTTATAATTGCTAACTCTATGTACTTGTGGATTGTTGTAGGGGTAGGCGAGGTCATCAGAAATTTTTTAAAGGAAAATGTGTTATTGTAATGGAGTTCAAACGCTAAGTTTCTGGTGTGTGCAATCTTCTGTGTACTTATGTATCGTTTATAGAACAATTTATTTACTTTTTTTTTAGCAAATTTCGATTTTTGAAGATTAATTGTTCTATCTCGAGTAAAACTTCAGGTTCTTCTCTTTCATTAAATTTCATATGGGATAAGGGTGTATGGTAAGTTACGTAACTCATATTTGTTCAATTAATTGAGAAATTTACCACACTTTATCTATTTAACGGCAAACAATAAACTAAACATTAGTTGTTTTTATTTCTTTACCAGCAAAAGGGAAAAGTTGTAAAGCTTTTGGCGCAGTCAGACATCGAATAGGTCAGTATGCAAGTTAAAACGAAGCACAGATGGCTCTTGGCTATCTATATCAAAAAACATTAATTTTTTTAACTTCTGTTCCAACTGTTTGCTGGTAAAGAGATTCTGCTTGCATATCGAATATCGTAAAATAATAACATAACACTAAGTTCATACAGCGAAAATCTTTAAGCAGTAAAGGTACGTACATAAATTTATACATAATATATATATATATATACGTATATACGCACACATATGTTAATGAAGTTGTGCAAATATTAGAATTAAGTAGTAATAAATATAGTAGCTATATTTAGGCTGTTTGACTGGACAAAAGTGTGTTAAAAATATTTTTTTTTTGTGATTTTATAAAAATGCAACCTGATTCTTACTATGCAACTTTTTGCCAAAACTTTTTTTTTCAAATCATATATATTTTAAACACACGCTAATTATCCAATTAAACTGTTATAACTTCAAATAATAAAGATTTCATATGCATAGTATAATTTATGTTCACACTAAAATTATGCATTAAACGCAAAATGAAATATCTAAAATGTTTCAGTTTTCTTTCAAATTTCATATAGAATTTAAGTTATGTACAAAAATGATATAACTCGCTTTTGCGTCTCTTTACATTGCAAATATTTATTTCAAAGTGTCACATCAAATTTAAATCCACGCTGGATTGCCGCGAAATTTACCACGAAATCCGCCACGCATACCACCACCGCCGCCGCCTCTGCCACCACGATTGTAATACGGGCTGCCGGGGTGTCCACCACGTGGCGGCCGTGGAAATCTGTCATTGCGAAATTGATTTTGTTGCGGCGAATTTCCCCAGCCTGGCGCACCGCCACCACGGCCGCCGCGCATATTTGAATTCATCGGGAAATTATTAAAAGGCAATGGAAATGGCGGGCGCGGAGGTGGTGGCACACCACCACGTCCATTGTTATCGTTATGCCAGCTATTCTGATTCCACATTTCCTGCTGTTGCATTTCCATGTTCATGCCGATGTTTTGTGGTTCGTAATTGGGCATTGGCGCTTGACCCAACTGATTGTTGTTCCAAACCGGTTGCGGTATATACTCCGGCGGTGTTTCTAATAAGGCCGGTCTTGCGCCACCGGCCGCACCTAAGGAATCGTCATCGATATGGTCTTTAGAAATATCGATTTGTAAGCCATCACCACTGCCAATTGATTGTTGCGAACTATCAAGCTGTTCACTTTGCTGCTCATTTACTTCTGTTGACGGTAAAATAAATATTTACATTTGAAAGTGTGTTTGAAAGTACAAGTAAAGCAAACCTCTCAATATATCATCGAGATCTTCATCGGACATGTCCATATCGATAACCATATCGGAGGGATCATAGCGTGCACTACCAGCATCTTCCTTGTCTGATGACGAGCCTGCAGTAATACGTAAGTAGAAATTACAGTTAGTGTTTCACTTTGTTGTAAATACAAACTTACTGGCATTGCTTTTTTGTGGCGAACTCGTCTTCTTCGGCAGACTATGAGATGGTGGGGCCATTAGCTGTGGATATTACAAATGAAAACAATGTTATTATTTTTGTTTAGTTTTCAAGTAATTGGAAATTTGGGAAGACGTATATTTTGAACTTATATCTTCAATTATTATTTAATTAAATTATAAATGTACAATACGTACTCCATGTTTAGACGCTAAATCAGCAGACTCCATAGCCATTCCTGGCAAAGCACGGTAATCAACATCGCCTGATGTATTTTCAAGGAAATTCTACGAGTTTAATAATTACAAATTTCGTTGCTTACTTAAAAAAAATATATATATTTACCGGATCCTGCGATAACCAAGATTTCTTGTCGCCATCATTGCCACCTGGTGAGCCTGTTAGCGAAATCAAATTCCTATGATCTATATCCAACTGACGTGATTTCTCTGTAAAACAAAAATGATTTGTTTTATAAAGGAACAGCGTCACAATTATTCGTTACTACGCTACCATGACGTACCGGATTGACATCCGGCATAGTACTCTCACAACAAACAGCTGTTGTGTAAAGCTGTTTTAATAATTTAAAAAAATTATAAAATTAAAAAGAAACAAGCGACAAGCAACAAGCAACACAAAAAAATTTTTTTTTTTGCTAGAGTAAAAGAAATATCACCAACCTTTGCTCAGACCTAATTTTACACCCAAATCGGCACTAGGCACATCGAATGCTAACTGTCGATGGTCAACATCTTGTTGCGATACCAAAAGATTGCTCGTGTGATGCTCGCTGTACTCGATGGTCGTGCCGGCTCCGCTACTAGCTTCGCGCTCGAAATGTGGCGGTGAAACAGGTGTATCTATGCTATCACGCGTATATGAAGAGTTTGATAAATTAGAATTGTCTACGGATGTCCACGACAAATTCATATTCCACGTAGAATTAAAATCATCACTGCTGTTATTAGATGTACGTGACCCTCCACTGATGCCATTGCCACCGCTAACATTGTCTAATACATTTAAATTGGGCATTGGCGGTGGTGGCATTAGCGGTTGTCCACCCATAATCGTATTATTATTAACGGCAGCACCCGCACCACCGCTTCTATGATAACCACTATCAGGCGTATAGCTCGAGTTGTAATCATGATGTATGCCATTATTTCCACCAAAGAGCGTTGTCGCGGGTGGCGGTAATAAACCACCATATTGTTGAGCTGAGCGCGCGAGTGATGTGTAGCCCGATTCAACTGGAGGCACTGGCAGAGGATTCAAACCTGGTATGGAAATGTTGGTGCTGCTGGAAAAAGCGGTTATTGGCTCAGGTTTATAATATTCCGTGCTGGAACTATAGCTCTCATCGTCTGAACGAGAACCGATTACCTCAATTGGCTGACCTGGAGATTTATGGAAGAATTTTAGTAACAAACGAATATAATTGTATTTTATACTTACTTGATTTGTTTGAATTGTCGTCTCGCTTAAAGTCATTTATGTCAAAGGGTAATTTCCCATCCAAATAACTTGAATAACCATTGATTGAATTTTTAAATAAATTCTGAAAATATATTTAAATTGTTCAATATAGAAATGTGTAGATAAATATATGCATTCAAACTACCATTGAGATCGGTGTTTGGTCATCCGGCAGTTGTAGATCTGCGTCGGGTTCAGGTGACGGCGCATTTATGTCCGGCGACGGTATAGGGCTAGGCAAGTTGGGTGTGATTTCATCCAATTTCTTCTTCACAAGTTTTATGCGACTACCAAAGTTTTTATAAGCCTAAGAAAACAAAACCAATAGCGATATTAAAAATATATACATATGTATGTATGTATAGACAATATATGTATATAGAATTTTTAGGAAAAAGGTTAAACCCAATTTACACTTACGCTAACGACCACCTTTACTTCTCCACGTTGATTTGCATAGAATTTAATAGCTGTATCGAGATTACTTAGCACCGCTTTACGGCTACGAATTTCGGCTTGTAAGTGCTTACTATATGCTTCCGCATAAGTTGTGTACCGTTCGATTTCCTTTTCAATATCATCTGAATGGCTTTTGTCCTTTATTTGTTGTTTTATCAATTCGATATCACAATTAGGTGCTTTCGGTAGTTTTTTAAAACTGTTATCAGTCGCCAAAGAAAGTTCGACACATTCCCGTATATTGGCTATAAGTGGGCCATTCTATTCCAATAAGAAAGATAATTGTATTTGTGCGATAGGTATATTTAAAATTTTTAAAACAAACCGTATAATCATCTGAAGTTTCTACAGTAACTGTTTGCGCTTTTTTGGGTGGATTTATATTCAATAAGCCGCTTAAATCACTCAGATACTCCTCGCTGTATATGTCTCGTTGTTCCCAAATGCTGAATATACGTAGAACTTTGCTTTTTACCTTTTCATCTCTTCAGAAAGAAGAGTATATTTGGTTAAAATGATTAACAATATATGTTTTATATATGTATGTGTACATACCTGACCATGGTCGTTGCTCTCTGCAAAGCGGTAGCCCAACTTTCAACAAACTCATACCGTTTCCGTTTACTATTTTGTATGACATCGTTAGCCAGATAGAATAAAGTAAGCCTGTGTTCCACACGTACTTTAATGAAATTAAGGAAAATGGGAAAAAATACAATGATTCTGATAAACGCGAGCAGGAAATATGCTCATTAAGCTTAAAATACTTAAAAAAAAGGTTGAATAATTTTTACAGTACTCTCAATTCGTCGTTGTTACACGTTTTACGTTATACTATTTTGACCCAAAACTTGGAATTGCTATACATATGTGGACGGTAACGCTTCAAGATTCTGAGTTCATTAAACGTCCATTTCGCGTCAATTATATAAAAATATAATCCAAACAAACCTCTCTTAAACACATTTAACCAGCAGGACACAATCTTTTTGTGGTGAGTACGTTGTTGTAGACACCAAGCTGACATTTGTTGTATGCCCTCCTGAGTATCCTTGAGTGCCTCCAGGCGTGTCTCGAAGAAGTCATCATCAAAAGTATCTGCACTCATTTTTAGGACATTGGTTTCTCTCAACAAATATTTAGTATATGCAACTTTTAATCAACAGCAAGTAAATAACACAAAACTATTACAACAATTTACGCGCGTTTTCCCAATTACTTCGCAATGCGTCTTTACTTATTTTCGCGTTATTGTTGACATTATTCTCGTTGATATTTATGCTTTTGCATAGCCCACAGCAGCGAGTAAGCAATGTGCCAGGAACGCACTAGACCCGATAACACTTTTCTTTTTTTTTAATTTGCAATAGCACCCCTTCACTCTTCACTTCAAACTATTGTATATATTTTTCCTTCCACCTTTCGCAACGACGCGCTTTTCACGAGTATTTTCCTGTTATTTACCGCACACTTGCACTATTTCTAGCAACGATTATGTATTCTTTGCAAGCTTCTACGTGTTTGCCAAGAAATTTCTTTTAATAAATTGCACTTTAAATAGGAGAAAAACAAGAAATTATATTCTCTAATTCACAAAACTAGCAAGATTTCTAGCGCCATGTTTTCCATTCTTCTGACAGCCGGAGAATGTATCGACAGAGTTGTATTTTTGTTTCTGGTCAATAATTTATAACAGTAATGCAATGTCAAGCTTGACATTTTTAATCCATTGAAAATGATAGCTTACAAATGAACTCTTGAATGTGCTGTGAATAACCAAACATTTATCTAAATAAAATATAATATTTAAATGGAACTAATAACTTTGTAAAGATACTAAATTAATGATGTAAATAAGTTGGCTTCAGATCAATATCCGCTCTTACTGTTATATGACTGTTATATGACAATATAACAGTTACAGATGGAGCTATTCCGAAGTTTGACAGTTGATTTATTTTATTTAAACTTCCGCTTTCGCATATTCAGATTTAGAATTTTGCTCTATCGGTTAACAGGAAATTAAATAACAATAAGCCAGAAATAATTATTGAAAGTGTTTTAGTTCGAAATATCATTGTGTTCTGTTGTTATTCAGTAATATTAAAGTGTTTTGCTAGTTCGCATAAATAAGATTGTTAACATTTGAATGGAATACTTTCGATAAACGAAGTGCAGTATTGCTACGAATTTAACGCCATTTCTAAAGCCGAAATAGTATGAGTACTTTCACTGATGCCACCAGCTTCTGGTTTGCGCTAATCACTTACAAGGATGCTTCAAGCTTACCCCAAAGGTAACATGAACATACATCTATAGAAGTTAGTTATTTATTTATTTATGAATGAAAGTTTTTTAGGTTTTTTTATGTGAGCATTACAATCGGACACAAAAAAGTGAGGTTAGTACAATTTTTTTATGTAGTATCTTAGTTCTCTGTCAGAGTCTTTTAATTGTAGTAGTGTATCGAACAATTCGGTTATGGCGGACATTGAGAACTAATAACTTTTTTTATAAGCGATGTGGGCATTAATACGTTTCGAAAAGATTCAAGACTATTTCAGACATTTTCTTTTCGTATACAACTTCACGATTTCCTCGGAACATATTAAACTTTATTTTAACCAAGTATAATAATTATGCAAATAAAATAATGTCTAATTTGTTAAATTGCTTGTATTTATTAATATATAATTTTTGAATTAACATCAATAATTGCATTAAGTATTTGCTTATTGGATTACACTACAGTAACTGCCTTAGCTTTTTGAAATTTCGAGCTCAACGTGGAAACATGATTTACCCTAAAAATATATTATATTACTGTTAAACAAACAACAAACCATACATAAGAAAATTAAATTAAGAATCTTACAGTGTCGTGTGTAACATCCGAATCGACAATAATATTGCCTTTAGCCATGCTCAGCATTGCCTTGTATTTGGACAAATCGACGCGGTGATCATTTGCGCAGATTTTCTCCTAGATTTTCAGAGAAATACAAATGTTTTTAATATTATTGATATGTATATGTATATATATAATATATATTCATATAATTATGTATAAGTACTCACCGCTGGTACTGGGCAACTAGATGGAGCACCAAATAGTTTTAACATATCCTTAGCTTCATTCGAAACATGTTCCGCGGCAGAGCAAAGGTCAAGTTTGCCTTCCTTTAAGACAACACCATCCTTTTGCACTTTAAACTTCGATACAGCTGTATTGAAGGCTTTGTTCGTGACGCAGCCCGTAGGCACAATTTCACACTTTTTATTAAGTTTCACAGCAAAAGCCTCATCCAGCATAATAATGGCGTCAGGTCCGGCACAATTTTCCGCCTTTACAATTCTTGCCTTGTAACCGTTCTGCGGAAGTTTCAAAAAAAATTAAACAAAGTTGTACATCAATATTAAATTTAATTAATGTCTAACTTACGCAAGCCATTGCCACATCGAATGCAATGGTGAAAGTCAGTATAATCAAAGAATTAATAGCAACCATGTTGAAAACCCTGTTATATTCTGCTCTATTCGATCAATAGCGTAGAATTATAAAAAGTAGAAAGTTAAAAGTACTGATCGCGCAGTAATATTTATACGCTGGCGTAATACCGTACTTCGGAAGGGACTAACCATCCATCAAATGGTTGGTAATTATTTCAAAATTATTCGGCACTTGAATATTGCAATCACTGATCGTTCAGGTTAATTGTGCACACTGATAATGATTACACTGAACGGAGCACTGCCAAAACAAAAATCATCTGCTGCGCATCAACTCTTTTATGAGCTCTTAAATGTATTATGTATATATTTTTGCAAATTTGCTTGCAAACAAAATAAAAATACAATAAACATACTGATGAAATACAACCAACACGGCAGTTATAGTGATCCCTATTGCCGATAATGCCGCATTATTTCCGATTGCCCACACGCTAACCGCTATTAAATGAGCGTTACGAATATCTCGCTGCTAAACGAGGTGCATACCATACTTACAGCTTGTACATTTATTCAAATGTGTTAACAAAGCTTCGAGATTTGCTTTTAGACCTTTTTTAGATAGGCTTTTTTATGGATGGCACACGTGGCATTTAACAAAAATATGCTGATTACATAACTATATACTGTTTTTAAATTACTTGCTAAACATTCACATTCTAATACATACATATATATCTATATAGGTATATCCAAAAGCGTATTTCATGGATATCGTCGAGAGACGTAATTAAGGGGCTTAGTATCGGCGGGAGACATTAAGAATTAAAATTTAGTGCAATTGATGTAAAAAAACTGCATTTGTAATTATAAACAAATATGTACCAGTTTGGTCAACCACTTTTTGCCATCTTTCCGCTAAAGAGTTTTTCGACTAACCAATATTTACATCTCAGTATTTTAAAATATCAATTCAGTTTAATAAGGTTTAACGATTTCCCCAAAGACATTATTTGGTTTATAGTTAGACACCGGGTCTTCTGAAAAACTTTTGGTGAGGAATTTGAATATTGTTTTGAAATCTTTTGCTGAGGGAAGCTTATGTTAAATGATAACTCGGGAAAGTCTTTAATAGACCTACTACATTGTCCATCTTTAGATATTTTTTCATGCTGCACCTAACTTGAGGAAGTTTTATGGTATAACTGTATTTTTTTTATTCGCTTAAGGGACTGTCCGAAAGTTTTAAATCAGAGAATGTTTATGAATTTTATATTTTTAATATACTCTGCTCTGATGGTAGATCGTAACTAGCTTGCATTGGATCGTAATATTAGTTAGGATTGGAGCAATCTAAATCTGTATTTTTATAAAATTTCTTTTTTAAGTAGTAAACTTCATTAAGATAACACTTTTTGCACAATTTTATCGACAAAAGACAAAGGATCAAAATTGATTAGGACTGACCCTAGCTGTGAACACACTAATTGACATATGGAGATCAAACTTCACATGAACATTAAAAAAGGTGGCGCCAATCTAGGAACAAAATCGATTTTATCGATTCGGTTCGATCTTGATCATATACAATTTATCTATTTGAATTTTTATAGATCTTGAATTAAATGAATATCTGTTTAAAAATGGAAAAAACGTACAATTTTTTACGGCTCTAATAACCTTCACAGTTTGCAATCTAGCTATGTGCTATAGTAGTCCGATCTGAACAATTTCGGAGTTTGTTCCGTTATCTTGGACAATAATCTACGCCAAATTTCGTGAAGTTATCTCGTCGTATGTAAAATTTTTCCACACAAGCACTACATTTTGATCGATTAGTTTGTATGGTTTTGCATGGCTGGCTATGGTGTAGCTATGTATATTAATCCTAACTGAAAAATTTCCTAGGATATTATACCGTTGCTTTTGATAATAATTCGTTCCAAATTTTGGGAAGATATCTCGTCAATTAAAACAGTTTTCCATACTTCTTCTTCTTCTTTTTTATTGGCGTAGACAAGTTTTCCATTTCCTCGTTCAGTTTGTATGACAGCTATATGCTATAGTTAGCCGATATCGATGGTTCCAACCTGTAAGCAGCTTCTTTGGGAAAAAAGGATTTGTACAATATTTCAGATCGATGTCTCAAAAACTGAGCGACTAGTTCGTGTAAATACGGGGAAATGGATATAGCTTAATCGACTCAGCGCATTCTCTGACTATATACATATCTGTATGTATATACTCTTATGTTTTATAAAGTCTCCGACGTTCCTTTTTGGATGTTACTAACTTCAGGACAAACCGTGCTCAGAGTATAGATATTTCATAAAAATCTTACCAAACAATCAGATATACAAGTATCGTGATCCTCAGTACCTTAAAAATACTTTGTGTATCGCGTGCAACACACACACACACACATTTACTTTTCCTTAAGTAGAGATTGCATATTTCAAACTGCACCGGATACAACAAAAACGTAGTATACGTTCCACAATTTGTTTGCAGCAAGTACGCGAACCATCGGAAACCGCTTCTTGCGCCAATGCTTGCAGCCGAGACACGAACGCAAATAAAGGCGATGATAAATACGCTAAAAACTGCATACACAAGTAAAAATATATGCATGTTTGTAGTGGTGTACGATTTGGGGGCATTTTACTTGCGAAAGAGTTTGTTATTAAAGCGATGAACAGTTGAGCAGCGGATTTCAAAGTGTTTATTACGGAAGCGGACTCGCGCAAGGCGACGGTGCAACTCATAGAATAGTGAAATATACAAATTAACGCGGTTATTAAACTGTCAATACACAATGGTAATGATTTCAGTTGATTTATTGTGAAATTTAATGCAAAACTACATTATATACGAAGACTTGCAGCAGTCAAAAGTGTGAAATAATTTGTGTGCACTTGCGAAATTTGCAAAATGCTAATAAAAAAATAGTGTGAGATGAGCAATTTGGCGCAAATTCGACAGCTGCAATATGTTTGCGTTGCGTTTTGAGATGTTTTATGCATATTTATTAGAAATTGTGTGCAATTTTAAAAACTGCAACATTTTTTGTAACATTCTACCAAATATAATAAACTTGAACTTGTGTTAGTTTGTGTTGTGTGTGTGTGTGTAATTGAGTAACTCAAGGAACATATGCGTTATTAGACAACAAGCTATATAAAATGGAAATAAAAATGTGCTTATGCTTACAATAAATTGTATCCACAGGTGGTTTCGCTGTTAAGTGAGCTACACGCAAACACATATACGCGCACGCATGTATGTGTGACATTTGTCTTTTCATTTAAGCGGTTTTTGCTGATTACTATCAATTACTTTTACTATTCTCGAGTGTTCGTAACTTTTATTGTTCTTCGTTATTTCACTGTTTTGCTTTCTTTAATTATGCGCAGTGTTGTTTTTGTTGGCTAATAGGCATTAGTGCGCGGTGCTTATTGCATTTCAATAAATATACATTGAAGGCGTGCTAGAATTAATAAAAAAATTATAAGGAAATACTAATGCATATGCAAGTATATAGATCTGTGATCACATACATACATATCTGTGCAAGTTTGACATACATGCGTCAGCAATTAGCTGTTCGATGACGGTTTTTTGTTGTTTGGTATGATTGATGGGTTGTCACTCGGAAGCTAATCATACCGGAAGGATAACAAAATGTTCACATACCATATGTATGTATGCGTATATAATGAAATATTTACTTATGGCATGTTGACCAAAAACAAACAAACTATATTTGTGCGTAATTTTTAAAGCTATTACAATTATTTTGAAAATTTAACAATTTCAATGTAATATTTTATAATTTTTCTATAACTTTGCGGTTTTATAAATGTAACAAGTCATCTTATTTATTTTTTTATAATATCTATATAATTTTTAATTTTTTTTTTTATTATTATAATTTTTTATTTAAAACACTTACATATACATACATATGTATGTATATAGTATATTGCGCTTAGTATGAAAAGTTAGGTGACACACACTTCTATATTTATCAAAAATACATACATACATAGTATGTATGTAAATGTTAGTTCAGTATGTTTAACAGATTTTCCGTACTCAATTCTTACCTTTTCGCTTAACTTATTTGCGCATGATTCATCCACTCCAATAGCACATATGTATGTACATAGGTGTTTGTGAATATATAGCTTAGTGGTAGCAGTCAAAGTCATTTCAGTCAGATGCTTCACCGTTTCCGTTGTACTTGTAAGTCATATACAAGTATATATGTATGTATTTACTATGTAAATTGTATTTTATTGCATTTCATTTTGTGAACTGTCTCATTTTAACTCAAGTTAGCGCAAATAACAAAACTGCAATAAACAAAGCAAAACAAGTTAACAATGCGCATCAATTTTGAATAAGAAATAACTTAAATTGAAAAAACATATTTAAAGTCGTAAGAGAAGGAATTGAAAACAAAACGGTGAGTAAGTTAATCATCAAACATTCTTTCTTTTGCTTTATCATTTGTACACACACTTCTTAACTGCTTAAATTTTGGTCAAATCAGATTGTTGTGTGTGAAAGAGAGCGCTGTAAAAAAGGCACGATTTCGTAAAATGCAGCGAGTGAAATAAAAAACCGTGTTTTTATTATTATTACCTGCTTTCGAAAAATTAAAAAACACGCTAATGTGTAGAATTTTACATATATAGTGCCATATATACTTGTACATACGAAATACATATGAACAGCTTCTTTTGTGCTACAGAACGAGTTTATATGCGCGTTTGTGTGTTATTGACCGCTGGCGAGTCACCAATTGTTGAGCTTTTTCACGGTTATTGACAGACGCTTATATACTGTTTGCATTGGTAAGTACGAAAAAAGAATTGAAATTAAAAAAATATATATTTTTTAATTATACAAATATTTTACATTGTATTTAATATTTAATTATAAAAAAAATTAATATTTTATCATTTTTTATAACTTTGAATTGAAATTAAAAAAAAATTATATTTTATATACTAAAAATTAATATTTTATATATTTTATTACTTTTTGGTTTTATAGATGCAAAAGGTGATCTTATTTATAGATTTTTTGTGTTCTTTAAAGCAAGTACTTATTAAAACAAAAATAATGATCTAATATTATGACATATTACATATAAAAGTTATCTCAATACAAAAGCAACGTAAAATTATATTCAAGTTCTTTTACAAAAAAAAAGTAAATGTTATGTAATTTTTCGTATAAAAGTGTCATCTCCACCTTCATGAGGTTATCAAAACTGTAAACAGCTACACAAAACGTTCAATATGCGCAATTACTCTAGTTACTAAGTGCTAAAGTGCTGTAGCCTATTCTTATGAATGCAAACACCGCATATGATGGATCTCTCTCAACATATAGTTATTTACTTTTTTTGGTAAAGTAATTTTGAGGATCATACACATACATATATACATACATATGCACATCTGCCAGTAATTTAAATCATGCAAACAAAATGTTGTACCATTTAAGCACCAAATTAATCTTGCGTTCTTGACGCATTTTGCAGTTAACGAACGGTTTTTGTTTTTGGCCGCCAATTCGCTAAATGCAAATGTAATTTTGCCACATTCTTAATAATTTACATACATACATATATATGTACAGTGTATGTCAGTATTTAAGGAGATGTTTAAGTATCTACAGACATAAATTCACATTTATTTTCATGGTTGTTGTATTTTGTTTGTTTTTGCACTTAGTGAAGAACACACACACAAACATTTCAATATGTTGACAAACAGATATGATCTCATTTGTTACTTGCTTTGCTCATACTGCTTCGGACATGCTCAAATACCCAGTTGAATGTACATAAATGAGTACAAGTACAATTATCTCTCAGTATAGTAATTTGCATATATGTATATTATATACACGTTAAAGCCTACAGCAATAACTTTTAAGTGTTTTTTGCAATATTTTTAATTGGCTTTTCTTTTTTCTTTTTTTGCAAAAATTAAAACCTCACTAATAATATAAATGATTTGAGCGAAATTTGCGTAGGTACTCACATATTTTATTAATAAGTCACAAATATTATTGGAAAATTGCGTCTATATGTAGGTATATATGCGAGCGTTTGCAAGCATAATAAATAACGTCAATAGCTCTGTGCTATTCAATTTATTGAATTTATTTTTAGCTCAAAAATGTTGAGATTTTATTGTTCGAATTACTTGCGACCGAAGCTACTTGCGTGCTTTACACACATATATTTGCATTAATATTTTCATACAAAACCAGCTCCTATAACCGGACACGGACACAATTTTGTTAATATTTCGTTCAAATAATCTCTAATAAACGGACAATAATTCATAAAATATGCGAAGAAAATTGTGCACTATTTATAGTTCCGGATTTTGTAAATTCCTATTAATTTTCGGTGTTTTGCGACAGTTGTTTTTAAAAACAAAACGTAGTATGAACATAGCGAACGAATTGACTTGCCCAGGCGCCGTCTGGTTCGCGATGGCTCAACGGTAATTAATGGGATAATTGCCATTTATTTACTTTTGGCTGGTATTGGCTTGCATACATATATTTATTCAGTAGAATATATAAATATGAATTGCAGCTTCTGACTGTAAGAATATATTTTAAACAGAAGTTTTTGCTCCTCTCCCGTATTTGAACAGCTCCCTTAGCCGGACAAAAACCCTGCCACGGTGGGTGTCATGAAAGAGTATGAAGAATTTCACTGTACTTGTGAAAATATACATAATATTTATACATATATAAAGACGGAGCGGTCAGTTTATGTGACAGCTATAGGCTATAGTGATCTGATCTCAAAAATTGTTCGATTATTGCACCATTGCCATAGACAATAAAATATATCAAATTTCAGGAATATATCTCGCCAAAAAAAAAAAAATTCAGAACTTGATTTTGATCTGTCAGTTTATATGACAGCTATATACATATATGGTAGGGTGGTGTAATTTGAACAATTTCCTCGAAAATTGTAGCATAGTCTTGAATATTAATACATACCGAATTTCCTGGAGATATCATGTCATATAAAAAAGTTTTCCTTACAAGAATTTAAATTTGACCTTTCAGTTTGTATGGCAGCTGTACGTTGCAGTGGTCCGATTTCGGCGGTTCTGACAAATGGTATATATGGTTCCCCGAGGCTTGCTTCGTGGCAAACTTAATATACCTTGCTCAGGGCATAATTATGTAGTCCATATGTCTTCTTCTTTATTGGCGTAGACACCGCTTACGCTGTTTTAGCCGACTTTATAACAGCGCGAGTTGTTCTTCCTTTTCGCTGTTTGACGATTCCAAATATAGACAGGCCTTTTTCCACCTGGTCTTTCCTTGGAGGCTGGAGGCCTTCCTCTGCTTCCCTCAGCGGGTACTGCGTCGTATACTCTCAGAGCTGGAGTGTTTTCATCCATTCGGATGACATGACTTAGCCAGCGTAGCCGCTGTCTTTTAATTCGCTGAACTATGTCAATGCCGTCATATATCTCGTACAGCCCATCGTTCCATCGACTGCGGTATTCGGCGTTGCCAATGCGCAAAGGACCATCAATTTTTCTCACAAACTCGTAACGTCGACTAATCAGATGTTGTCATCATCCATGCTTTTGCACCATATAGCAGGACGAGTATAATGAGTGACTAATAGAGTTTGGTCTTTGTTCGTCGAGAGAGGACTTCATTTCTCAATTGCCTACTCAGTCCGAAGTACTACCTGTTGGCAAGAGTTATTCTGCGATATAATTCGCGACTGACATTGTTGTTGGTGTTAATCTGGTTCCATATGTACATTTCTATTAAATGAAAAGTTCTGCTTTGACTACAATTTGGGCGTAGCCTTAATTATTTGCAGCAATGTTGTGTTATTGTCGCTTAGGTGTCATATGTTTTACGTGAATTTTTTTTTAATTTTCCACTAATTCCTAACCTCAATCTAATTGTCTTTAACTGGTACTAAGTAACAATTCTTTTCTACCAAAAAATGCATTAAATATTATGAGTTACTGATATTTGTTGAGTGCATTGAACGTATACATACATATATTTCTGCACAATCATATATTATACTTTCAAGAGTAATCTCAATAATTTTCAAACCCAACGGACACTCTTCTTTTCACATACGCCAGAAGTGCTCGAAAAACACCGAAGTCCACTGAACCGGAATGAGATAAAAATTCCGCTTTTATCAGTAAAGAAAGTATACGAAAAATTGACGTTTCGCTTGAAATCAGAACTGCCTTATGAA
Source organism: Bactrocera neohumeralis (assembly GCF_024586455.1). NCBI lineage: Eukaryota > Metazoa > Arthropoda > Insecta > Diptera > Tephritidae > Bactrocera > Bactrocera neohumeralis. Next base: position 13,139,753 of record NC_065920.1, read on the forward strand.
TGCATGTTCCATTGTGATAAATAATCAAAACTTAAATGGAAAAAACTTAAACATATTTGATATGTTGCTACATAAGCGATAAGTTATGCGCGGGCGATGAAAAAAATTCATTGAAATCGGAAAGAATGAACGATAAAAGTCACAAGCATTAATTTTTCTTTATTCCTTCAAATGAATTTCGCTTGTGGAGGACTTGTTTACACTCATTGCGCGATTTGCTGCTGATTGTATGAAATTGATTGTGTCGGCTGTGAACCGCCACTTATTAAAAGAACTACTATAACACTACTTGGTAATCAAAGAGCTGTAGCAACAACTACAAATGGAATAAAAAATTATTATTATAAGAAAAAAAAACAGTGTGTGAAAACGAAAACATATGTATACTTATTTATATGTGCATTGGAATAAACACAACACTACAAATATGTACAAATATGAAAACAGAATAAAATGTGGTTTGGCCGAGCGCCAACACAGCATATTACTTGACTTGAGTGATATGTACTATATTCAAAGTATATTTATCTAATATGAAATGGATTCTTTTTCGTTTTCTTAGCGCCGGTTAAAGTCTTCCGACATAGATAGCGTCACAATTGTTATTTTAGTGCTTTAAAATAAAAAAAACTGAAGTTGTTTGTTAAAAAAAGGGTTACAATGATTAATAAAATATATAAATGGTGTTCCATTTCGAGGTTCCTTAATTTTTAAAGAAAATCAAATTTATTGTGGAATTATTATTATCATTCGAAAGAACGTTATTTGGCATTTATTTTTTGAAGATTATCTCTTTCAAATGATGGCTGCGGTTACGTCTCAGGTCTCAGGTGCTCCATCAATCAAGTTCAGTTTTCGACAACTAGTTCGAACATGAACTGAAACGCGTGATGTTTTGCTCCAAGCCCAGAATCGAAGCAGGATTGTCAGCATATGCATACATACTTTAGACATTACATATCCCCACAGGAAAAAGTCTAACTGTGTGATATCACACGATCTTGGCCCAAAACGTGAAATTATTTGTTCTCTTAATAAATCCATTGATTGAGGCGATGTGTGGTAAGTGACGCCGTCTTGTTGAAACCAAATGTCGCCAAGATCGCGAGCTTCAATTTCATGCATCAAATAGTCGGTTATCATTGCGCGATAACGGTCGCATTGGCGATTATGATGAAACTACACCAAATCGTTGTTTTTTCTGATTGAAATGCCAGCTCTTCCTCAAGTTGTTCTTCATCCCAAATGCGGCAATTTTGGTTGTTTACATACCCATTCAGCCTTCGACTCTCTACATTCTTCGTGTAAGCTACGGGTGCTGTATTTTTCTCACTACGTGCTGGACATGGTCTATTCGGTCGAATATTATCCAATAATGAATGCTGGTTCTACAGATGGGTGATAGTGCTTCGAATAGCACTCTCAGTAGGCCGATTATGTTGACCCTAAGTTGTGCGAAGCGAACGAAACACATTCTTTACAGAACATGAATTTTCGTACTAAAGTTGAACGATTTATAAACGTAGTTCTGGCGTAAGTCTTTCCATGCTATTGAAATTAGTACCTCTACTTGCATCACCCGTTATATACTCGCTGATGGTATTTTTCATTCTGTGTTCGTTTCGCCACGTCTCTACACGCTAGTTTGCGTTTTTATCAGAGTATTAAAACCGTTGAGTTGCTTTCTTTCTACCTCTCTTATTACGTATATCTATTTGATCTACGCCAGTTGTTAGTTCTTCATATCATATTCACATACAATGAGTGTATAACATATTATGTAAGCAGTATTATGTTTGAAGTGTTATCAAATCTACAAGTAAGTTGCAACTCAGAAAACCTTAATTTTGTATATGAAAATCTCTCGATATATAAATGTACTTATATAGATATTATCCTTATATCCACTGTTCGCCGCCAAAAATATCAATATTAGAGTGCAAATGTCAGATCGTTTAATTTGAGCTATGCTACTGCTACTGATAAAGTAAATTTGTTGAAAAGTTTGGGCAGCGCCAAATATGTGCAATACTATTTTGCCCAGCCAATTGTTGCGAATAAGAGTACTGCCTTTTTTATTTCTTTGACAAATATGTATAATATACATTATTTAAATGTTGATAAGACAAAACGCTAAGGTTAATATGGAGGGAGCGCTAGGGAGCGCCTTACCGCGTCGAAACAAACCCCTTGCACCACAACAACTTAGCGATAAACAAAACAAACACATTTGAAGGAGTCATTATCAGTTGGAAACACATGAATATCGCATACACATACATACATATGTATGCTATTATCTAACTTTTGCATTTTCGTATAGAAATGACGTGCATGCATGCTATATTTACATATGTATGTATGATATAATACCAAATATTGACGCCAATGTATTACATATCTACAATAACATTTATGTATGTATGTATGTATGTATGCACGAGTGTAAACGATGAATTTATCTGCAATTATCAGTGCTTGCCAGCAACGTCGCTGATAAAAATGGCTAGCATAATAGTTTTTTATCAGCTAATTTATAGCGCTTACATACATACATACATACGTCTATACGTAGTGTATATGTTCGGATATAAGACAAGCAATATATTTATGTAATCATAATCAATTAACATGTTGTTTTGGAACTCCAACAACATTGGCAATTTCATGTATCTTGATATAAAATTTATTGCCATTTACAGGTATTATACTCTGGCAACATGTTGCTACAAAGTATAATAGTTTTGTTCACCTAACGGTTGCTTCTATCAATTAAAACTAAATGAGATAGATTTGGAGTTTCGTATATATAAATATCAAGATGATGCTTCGAGTTGAAATTCGAGTTACTGTCTGTCTGTCCGTCCATCCAAGCAAGCAAGCAATAATTTGAGTAAAAATTTAGACATCTTGAAAATTTATATACATAAGTGTTCCTTGACAAGAAAGTAAGGACGAGTTCGTAGATGGGCGTATACCAATACTTGACTTTTTACCGAAAATATATGTGTATATATCTCACACAAGGATTGTTCGGAAAGTAAAAGGACTGATTTTGTTCCGCCGCGATTCCGGAGCGTGCGCGCACCGACTGGATTCGGTAGAGGGCGTTCCTAGCTAACAGGCGGCTGGTCAGTTGTCTCTGAGCACCTGGAGAGTCAGGACAAACATTTTCGCTCGACATGTTTCTGAGAGTGTTGTAAGACGAAAATGCAGCGTTCGTTAGAACAGAGGTACGCGCTTAAATACTGCGTGAAACTCGGTAAATCTACGACAGAAACGTTTGATATGATCAAGCAGGCTTAGCCAGATGTTGCTTTAGCAAGAAGTGGTGTGTTCCGGTGGCACCAGGCCTTTTTGGAGGGCTGGAAAGAGGTCGTTGATGAAGACCTGCAACTTCGACAAATATCGACAATGTGACTCGTGTGCGCAAAGTTTTGAACTCAGACCGTCGATTAAGTATTCGTTTAATTGCCCAGATGTTAAATTTATCAAAATCTGTGGTTCATTATATTGTGACGGAGCACTGGAACATGCGCAAGGTGTGCGCGAAGATGGTCCCAAAAGTGCTCACTGACGACCAGAAATTGCGGCGAGTGTAAGTGTGCCAAGAAAATTTGAAAGTGACCCCCAATTTTTGAATAACGTTATCACAGGTGACGAGTCATGAATCTTTCGGAATGATCCCGAGAAATTGAGTATTAAAGGCAAGCATTTTGAGACGACAAAACGGAAATCGCTCTGGTAGCGCTGCATCGACGCAGAAGGAGCCTATTTTGAAAGTTTTTAAAGAATTGTAACGATTGGTTCAATATTTTTTTATAAATCAATTATTACTTTCCAGACAAACATTGTACCTATACTTGACTTTTTACCGAAAATATCGGTAAATATGTGAGATATATAATAGAAATTCTGAGAGAGTTCTTTACAATACTTTCCTTAGTTCCCATATACCTCATTTACAGATTTTCGAACATCCAGATGACTATACCGTATATATCGGATAATATGTAAGTTATCTCAATGAAAATGAGAAAGCGTGTTTTGCTCATAACAATGTATCTTTGTGCCTAAAATGTATAAAGTCAGGCGAAAACTTGCCCTATACCCCATATAACCAACAAGTTGCAAGAGTATGAAATGTTCGGTTATACCCAAACTTAGCACTTCCTTACTTGTTTTTTTTACGAGTTTAATCACTTACTTCTTCAGTTGCTCTGTAATTATATATTTAATATGCACACTTACACACTTCTTCTTTTTCTTCTTTATTTTATACACTCCATATATATTTTGGGGTTATTTTGCATATTTACATATGTATACATGTGTTGAAACTTACATATGCAAATTACTTAGATGCGTATATACATATGCTTGTATGTACGCTTTCACTCTATTGTGCATTAATTATTGTAACCGCAACTCAATTTGCCTATGACTAACCGCTATGCTGGAGGTATACACATTGCATAATTTGTCTTTTTCACCGCATTTGTTGAGTAATGCCGAAATTAATTAACTACTCACCGTTGGAAGTTACCAACCTACACAAGTGTGGCGAATTATTGAATGTAAGTTTGATTGTAACAAGTCGGAGTTTCCATTCATCTGATGATTATCTATACATATATTAGTCATTAGATCAGAGTTTGTTCGAAGCAGCGTAACTGTAACTGTGTTATGAAGATCATTCTAACTTTGCATGTTCGTCAGTGGCAACTGGTTTATTAGGTTGGACCATTGACCATGGTAAGATACATATGTACGTCAGCACAAAAAGTTGTCTAACGAAGTCACATTATCAGAGGTACGGAGTTCAATTTGTATTTTTTTACAAATGAAATGAAAGATGACACATATTCGTGATTTATTTTTGTTTAAGACTAACTGCCTTCGATTCGCCATTTCTCTGCTCGCTTCTGCTCTCTTGTCAAAACAATTACATGTGAAAACAACAAAAGAAGTTATCGAGTTGACTTCGTACAAGAGAGTATCCAGATACCTCATTAAAATGGTTTAACCGTTATCTTCAAAGCTCCAAGTTTTGTTTTGAATATTTTAGATCAGTTTTACTATTGTGAATGGTTCAAACGACAAATGAAGATAAACATTTCTCTCTTTTCTAACAATTAGCTTTTATTAGTTAAAGTGTCACCGAAACTATTATTGTTTTTGCGAGATGTGCCTTTGCCCAATACAGGAACAGATCCGTCGTTATTATTTCTTTAGCATATTAAAGCGACATAAGCTTTAAGAGCTCATACAAAGGAACCAATACTATAATTACTTCAAGAACTTTACATAAAATCACATAAAGTTTCTTTATTTAAATTTATTCAGTTACCACGTAGTGTACTAAAAATCCTGAAATCCACACAAACAACATTGATTTTATGGCAATTTACATTCTGGTTAACAGCCATAAACTTTTACTATCCGTTTATAGTTCCTGTAATGTTTTATTCGTTTATTGCATTTTATTTTCCCATTTAAAATATACTTACATATATTTAGTTACTAATGATATATGTACATTAGGTATAGTCATGGAAGGAAACAACAAGTAGATGTCAACCCGTTTTCAGGACAAGCATGGAACATTACGTTGTCCGCACTTGAATTTTGTCTAGGCGTCTCTCTTATTTATTATTTCCTTACCGCTTATTAACAAATACAACATAGTGGCATTGTATGCATATTTATTAAATATTTTAATTTCTGCTCCTAGCTCCCACAACCTGTTGTTCGGTTTTTAAATACAATTTTACGATTGCCGTTCGTCGCTTTGGTGACTTTGTGACCGATTTCGTTCACTTGACCATGACAGCAAGTGAGTTGCTCTTTGATTACAGGTTGTTGTTATTTCAGAGCTGATATTTTGTGTGTGCACACAAATCACGTGACAGCTTGTTGACTGTATTTTGGTTTACATATGTTTGTTTTGTGCCATATGCACATGTTTATACAATATGCCTACTTATATACTATACATATAGAAATAGTTCCAGGCTAGAAATTTTCACTCATGCATAGCTTTTCGTTTTTATCCAAACATACAAACATGACATGCTCATTCTTATTTGTTATTGCGCTATTATTATAATCTGGCAACACCACTTTTTGGTAGTAAGGTTTTAGTAACTTATAATGATTTTAAATACAGTTGAACTTCCCACAGTACAGAAAAAAGTTTCGAGTTAGAGAGACTTCGAGTTATGGATGGGAATTTGTATGAAATTTGACTTCTATTGACAATCCAAGAGTTCGAGTTATGGAGAACTTCGTGTTATGGAAGTTCAACTGTATTTGCATATTTTTTATAAAAATGTGCAATAGAAAGGGCAAAAAATATATTTTATAAATATTAAACACACAACACAATATTTGTCATGTCGTTGTCCATAAAGTGTGTAATTCAATGCGCTCGGCAGTTTGGATCACATTTAAGTGCTACATTTTGCTGCAACAAGGAATGTTGTTGTGTGCGCTAATGCGGTTAAAAATAGAGTCAACTGTGGCGTTGCACTGCATTAAAAGTCTTCTAGTCATAATATGCCTGTATATAATATTACAGGTGCTTATCTCAAAATTTTATAATCCGAGTACTTGAGGTAATTTATGTAAAAAATACATTAGTTCTTAGTGTTTCTCTTCTGCCGCTACTTTATATGCGAAATAACAAAAAAATGGCTCTTGCTGGTCAGGAAAAATACTTTCATTTTGTGGCAAAAAAATGAGTGTTCTTAATTCAGAATTGTTATTAACTTCGGATTTGGTTCTCCTTTCACCAGACAGTCGATCGTTAGAAAAGATATTATTCAACGCCTTCAATATTTTATGTTTTTACCATTTTCCTACAAAAATTTAAAACCGATTTGATGTCCACACCTTTGAGTTAAGTTCGGCAAAGATATTTTAAAATAAAAAGTAGGCAGTGGCACAAGGTTTTTTTTCGATTACGAGTTTGTGTATTTTACAAGTGATACTCCTTCTTTTCCTTACGTAATAAGATACCCTCGTACCCTCGTTCATATTGTATGTTTCAAGTGCCAAGAATTCGAATTTCTTTGATTTTTTCGAATTTTGTTTTTATGACTTTAACTTATCTTCAATTTTCATATTTTAATCATTTCAATTGGCTTGTTAGCAATCAAATGTACTTTTCCAGTCATGATCTACGCACTTTTTTAAGGTTTTACTAATAATCAAACCTGGAGATATCTGGAATTACAGTCTCCAAAATATTTCGTTTTACTTAATGAAATTTTCGCGTTCGTTTTAAAAGTGATTCGCAGGACTATTCAGAAACAATGATATTGTGAGATATCGGATTTGAATAGGTGGTTGAAATATATAGACATCTTTGTTTCATATTTTCTGATTTTTTAAGTATACAAAGAAAACAAGGCTAAGTTGCCGATGAAATAACTTATGGTGTTGACTGGAAAATGTAGCGAAAGGGTTCAATTTCATCGTTCGGCGGAATCGTGACTGTATTACAATGAAAGCGAAAATTATACTAAATCATCCTTAAACGATTTCATCTATTTAAGTTAATACCACATAATTTTAACATGCCATATACTAATTTAATGATGTCTGGGATTCACTAGGGTATCTCATATACCAGCACCTTTCATATGGAGTAAAGTCAGTCGGATATTCGAAAATTCTATTATCAGTTACATAGGCGCTAGGCAAGTTGTCATCCGATTTTATCATTTTCAGGCACACAAACTCTCTAATTTTCATTGTGATAATTCACATATTGGCCGATATACACGATAAAAGTCACCCGGAAGTTCGTAAATCTTTTTTTGGTATGTGGGGCCTAAGGGAAGTATTGACTCGAGGCAACTAATTTTTGACATTCAGACATACTTTACTAGGAAAGCAAAATTGCAAATTTCAATTATACATCTCGCACAATGACCGATGTTTGCGGTAAAAAGTTAACTATAGACACAAGGGTCCTAGGGGCTTCAACAGTTTCTGTTCGATTTGGAAAAATTTTCATCATAAGATCATCAAATATATTATTTATGCTTAATTGTATCCGGTTATATGTATAAATAGGCGCTTGATTTGTATACTGGAAGAAACTAGGAAGTATTCCGATATTTTCGGTAAAAAGTCAACTATAGGCACTAAGGTTCATATATTTGGTACATGGGGGCTTCAACAGTTTCTGTAGTTTTAGTATGATTTACCCTTTTTTTTGCAATGTATCGAGTTTGGTTGATATCAGTCGAGTGGGTCCTGAGTTATGGATCTTTACGCAAAGAGGGCGATGTCCCGCCCATTGTCCAAATTTGACACTGACTCCTATAAAATCTTCTATTTTTGTACAGTACCGAATTTGGTTGATATCAGCCGATAGGTCCCGAAAATTTAAGAACAAAACGTGCCACAAATATAAAAAAATATAAAGTTAAAATTTCAGAAGATAAAGTATAAAAGACCTCATCTGGGTCGGCTAGGAGAATATGTTTTTATCACAAATGTATTCACCTAAAGTATAAAAAAATGCGGTATTTATACTCATCTATTATTTATCTAGCCGTTAAATATGAATACTAGTTTTTTTCTGTTAGTCTTCCAATGTGAGAACATTTGCTTTGTTCGATTATTTCAAAGTGAAATTCCCAGCGCTATTAATAACTTAACAGCAAATTTGTCGGTGTTTGAAAACGTATGTGCATGTCTTCACTACATTTGAATAAATTAGAATGAATACTCATTTACCTGATATGGTATCAATGGGAACGAAATTAGCATTTCGCCATAAAACACCGGCAAACAACTTCAGTTCCTCGGCTATCATTTCAAATTCATCTTTGTGTGTATGTAGTTGCATAAATTTTTATATTTTTTGCTTTTATTTTCTTAAGTGTGTCCACCAGTTGCATTTTCATTCATAATTCATTTGCCTTAGTCATACTTTTTCCTGATTGGCCTCTCCAAACACTTTTGCCCATTTACAAACGCAGTACACACACAAATATAGACGTACAGATATGCAAGCTAAT